>NC_134266.1:88744046-89053182 GCF_031893055.1 Leptodactylus fuscus | reverse complement strand
GGGAGTTTTTCGGGGCTGGGTACGAACTGGAACATCTTGGGAGATTCCGGGTGTGGCCTGGCTTCGCCTAAGCTGCTGACCTCTGCCTCTGCCTCTAGCTACCCTTTTTGGTGCTGCACCTGCCTCAACATCCACACTACTTTCCCCGCTTGACATCCCCCCTGTCCAGGTCGGGTCAGTGTCCTCATCATCCACCACTTCCTCTTCCAACTCCTGTCTCATCTCCTCCTCCCGCACAATGCGCCGGTCAACTGGATGCCCTGACGGCAACTGCGTCACATCATCGTCGATGAGGGTGGGTTGCTGGTCATCCACCACCAAATCGAACGGAGATGGAGGAGACTCTAGTGTTTGAGCATCTGGACACAGATGCTCCTCTGTTAGGTTCGTGGAATCGTGACGTGGAGAGGCAGGTTGAGGGACAATGAAAGGAGCGGAGAACAGCTCTGGGGAGCAGGGACAGTTTGGGTTATTGTTCTGTAAAGCTTCGGAATTTTGGGAGGAAGGAAGACAAGACTGTTGGGTAATAGGAGGAGAGGAGGCAGAGTCTGACTGGCTGCTGGACAATGTGCTGTAAGCGTTCTCTGACAGCCATTGCAAGACCTGTTCCTGGTTCTCGGGCCTACTAAGGTTTGTACCCTGCAGTTTAGTTAATGTGGCAAGCAACCCTGGCACTGTGGAGTGGCGCAATGCTTGCTGCCCCACAGGAGTAGGCACGGGACGCCTTGTGGCTTCACTGCTACCTTGCTCCCCAGAACCATTCCCCCGACCTCGCCCACAGCCTCGTCCACGTCCCTTTCCGGGAGCCTTGCGCATTTTGAATTCCTAGTTAGAAATTGGCACTGTATACCAGTAGTAAAAATTGTGGGTGCACGTAACCCCAATATATTCTTTGAATTCCCAGTCAGACACTGGCACTATATGGCAGTAGCAAGAAATGAGGGTATTTGTATTCCCAATATACTCTTTGAATTCCCAGTCAGACAATGGCACTGTATACCAGTAGTAAAAATTGTGGGTGCACGTAACCCCAATATATTCTTTGAATTCCCAGTCAGACAATGGCACTGTATACCAGTAGTAAAAATTGTGGGTGCACGTAACCCCAATATATTCTTTGAATTACCAGTCAGAAACTGGCACTATATGGCAGTAGCAAGAAATGAGGGTATTTATAACCCCAATATATTCTTTGAATTCCCAGTCAGACAATGGCACTGTATACCAGTAGTAAAAATTGTGGGTGCACGTAACCCCAATATATTCTTTGAATTACCAGTCAGAAACTGGCACTATATGGCAGTAGCAAGAAATGAGGGTATTTGTATTCCCAATATACTCTTTGAATTCCCAGTCAGACAATGGCACTGTATACCAGTAGTAAAAATTGTGGGTGCACGTAACCCCAATATATTCTTTGAATTACCAGTCAGAAACTGGCACTATATGGCAGTAGCAAGAAATGAGGGTATTTGTATTCCCAATATACTCTTTGAATTCCCAGTCAGACAATGGCACTGTATACCAGTAGTAAAAATTGTGGGTGCACGTAACCCCAATATATTCTTTGAATTCCCAGTCAGACAATGGCACTGTATACCAGTAGTAAAAATTGTGGGTGCACGTAACCCCAATATATTCTTTGAATTCCCAGTCAGAAACTGGCACTATATGGCAGTAGCAAGAAATGAGGGTATTTGTATTCCCAATATACTCTTTGAATTCCCAGTCAGACAATGGCACTGTATACCAGTAGTAAAAATTGTGGGTGCACGTAACCCCAATATATTCTTTGAATTACCAGTCAGAAACTGGCACTATATGGCAGTAGCAAGAAATGAGGGTATTTGTATTCCCAATATACTCTTTGAATTCCCAGTCAGACAATGGCACTGTATACCAGTAGTAAAAATTGTGGGTGCACGTAACCCCAATATATTCTTTGAATTACCAGTCAGAAACTGGCACTATATGGCAGTAGCAAGAAATGAGGGTATTTATAACCCCAATATATTCTTTGAATTCCCAGTCAGACAATGGCACTGTATACCAGTAGTAAAAATTGTGGGTGCACGTAACCCCAATATATTCTTTGAATTACCAGTCAGAAACTGGCACTATATGGCAGTAGCAAGAAATGAGGGTATTTGTATTCCCAATATACTCTTTGAATTCCCAGTCAGACAATGGCACTGTATACCAGTAGTAAAAATTGTGGGTGCACGTAACCCCAATATATTCTTTGAATTACCAGTCAGAAACTGGCACTATATGGCAGTAGCAAGAAATGAGGGTATTTATAACCCCAATATATTCTTTGAATTCCCAGTCAGACAATGGCACTGTATACCAGTAGTAAAAATTGTGGGTGCACGTAACCCCAATATATTCTTTGAATTCCCAGTCAGAAACTGGCACTATATGGCAGTAGCAAGAAATGAGGGTATTTGTATTCCCAATATACTCTTTGAATTCCCAGTCAGACAATGGCACTGTATACCAGTAGTAAAAATTGTGGGTGCACGTAACCCCAATATATTCTTTGAATTCCCAGTCAGAAACTGGCACTATATGGCAGTAGCAAGAAATGAGGGTATTTGTATTCCCAATATACTCTTTGAATTCCCAGTCAGACAATGGCACTGTATACCAGTAGTAAAAATTGTGGGTGCACGTAACCCCAATATATTCTTTGAATTACCAGTCAGACACTGGCACTATATGGCAGTAGCAAGAAATGAGGGTATTTGTATTCCCAATATACTCTTTGAATTCCCAGTCAGACAATGGCACTGTATACCAGTAGTAAAAATTGTGGGTGCACGTAACCCCAATATATTCTTTGAATTACCAGTCAGAAACTGGCACTATATGGCAGTAGCAAGAAATGAGGGTATTTGTATTCCCAATATACTCTTTGAATTCCCAGTCAGACAATGGCACTGTATACCAGTAGTAAAAATTGTGGGTGCACGTAACCCCAATATATTCTTTGAATTCCCAGTCAGACAATGGCACTGTATACCAGTAGTAAAAATTGTGGGTGCACGTAACCCCAATATATTCTTTGAATTCCCAGTCAGAAACTGGCACTATATGGCAGTAGCAAGAAATGAGGGTATTTGTATTCCCAATATACTCTTTGAATTCCCAGTCAGACAATGGCACTGTATACCAGTAGTAAAAATTGTGGGTGCACGTAACCCCAATATATTCTTTGAATTCCCAGTCAGAAACTGGCACTATATGGCAGTAGCAAGAAATGAGGGTATTTGTATTCCCAATATACTCTTTGAATTCCCAGTCAGACAATGGCACTGTATACCAGTAGTAAAAATTGTGGGTGCACGTAACCCCAATATATTCTTTGAATTACCAGTCAGAAACTGGCACTATATGGCAGTAGCAAGAAATGAGGGTATTTATAACCCCAATATATTCTTTGAATTCCCAGTCAGACAATGGCACTGTATACCAGTAGTAAAAATTGTGGGTGCACGTAACCCCAATATATTCTTTGAATTACCAGTCAGAAACTGGCACTATATGGCAGTAGCAAGAAATGAGGGTATTTGTATTCCCAATATACTCTTTGAATTCCCAGTCAGACAATGGCACTGTATACCAGTAGTAAAAATTGTGGGTGCACGTAACCCCAATATATTCTTTGAATTACCAGTCAGACACTGGCACTATATGGCAGTAGCAAGAAATGAGGGTATTTGTATTCCCAATATACTCTTTGAATTCCCAGTCAGACAATGGCACTGTATACCAGTAGTAAAAATTGTGGGTGCACGTAACCCCAATATATTCTTTGAATTCCCAGTCAGACAATGGCACTGTATACCAGTAGTAAAAATTGTGGGTGCACGTAACCCCAATATATTCTTTGAATTCCCAGTCAGAAACTGGCACTATATGGCAGTAGCAAGAAATGAGGGTATTTGTATTCCCAATATACTCTTTGAATTCCCAGTCAGACAATGGCACTGTATACCAGTAGTAAAAATTGTGGGTGCACGTAACCCCAATATATTCTTTGAATTCCCAGTCAGAAACTGGCACTATATGGCAGTAGCAAGAAATGAGGGTATTTGTATTCCCAATATACTCTTTGAATTCCCAGTCAGACAATGGCACTGTATACCAGTAGTAAAAATTGTGGGTGCACGTAACCCCAATATATTCTTTGAATTACCAGTCAGAAACTGGCACTATATGGCAGTAGCAAGAAATGAGGGTATTTATAACCCCAATATATTCTTTGAATTCCCAGTCAGACAATGGCACTGTATACCAGTAGTAAAAATTGTGGGTGCACGTAACCCCAATATATTCTTTGAATTACCAGTCAGACACTGGCACTATATGGCAGTAGCAAGAAATGAGGGTATTTGTATTCCCAATATACTCTTTGAATTCCCAGTCAGACAATGGCACTGTATACCAGTAGTAAAAATTGTGGGTGCACGTAACCCCAATATATTCTTTGAATTACCAGTCAGAAACTGGCACTATATGGCAGTAGCAAGAAATGAGGGTATTTATAACCCCAATATATTCTTTGAATTCCCAGTCAGACAATGGCACTGTATACCAGTAGTAAAAATTGTGGGTGCACGTAACCCCAATATATTCTTTGAATTCCCAGTCAGACACTGGCACTATATGGCAGTAGCAAGAAATGAGGGTATTTGTATTCCCAATATACTCTTTGAATTCCCAGTCAGACAATGGCACTGTATACCAGTAGTAAAAATTGTGGGTGCACGTAACCCCAATATATTCTTTGAATTCCCAGTCAGACAATGGCACTGTATACCAGTAGTAAAAATTGTGGGTGCACGTAACCCCAATATATTCTTTGAATTCCCAGTCAGAAACTGGCACTATATGGCAGTAGCAAGAAATGAGGGTATTTGTATTCCCAATATACTCTTTGAATTCCCAGTCAGACAATGGCACTGTATACCAGTAGTAAAAATTGTGGGTGCACGTAACCCCAATATATTCTTTGAATTCCCAGTCAGAAACTGGCACTATATGGCAGTAGCAAGAAATGAGGGTATTTGTATTCCCAATATACTCTTTGAATTCCCAGTCAGACAATGGCACTGTATACCAGTAGTAAAAATTGTGGGTGCACGTAACCCCAATATATTCTTTGAATTACCAGTCAGAAACTGGCACTATATGGCAGTAGCAAGAAATGAGGGTATTTATAACCCCAATATATTCTTTGAATTCCCAGTCAGACAATGGCACTGTATACCAGTAGTAAAAATTGTGGGTGCACGTAACCCCAATATATTCTTTGAATTACCAGTCAGACACTGGCACTATATGGCAGTAGCAAGAAATGAGGGTATTTGTATTCCCAATATACTCTTTGAATTCCCAGTCAGACAATGGCACTGTATACCAGTAGTAAAAATTGTGGGTGCACGTAACCCCAATATATTCTTTGAATTACCAGTCAGAAACTGGCACTATATGGCAGTAGCAAGAAATGAGGGTATTTATAACCCCAATATATTCTTTGAATTCCCAGTCAGACAATGGCACTGTATACCAGTAGTAAAAATTGTGGGTGCACGTAACCCCAATATATTCTTTGAATTCCCAGTCAGACACTGGCACTATATGGCAGTAGCAAGAAATGAGGGTATTTGTATTCCCAATATACTCTTTGAATTCCCAGTCAGACAATGGCACTGTATACCAGTAGTAAAAATTGTGGGTGCACGTAACCCCAATATATTCTTTGAATTCCCAGTCAGAAACTGGCACTATATGGCAGTAGCAAGAAATGAGGGTATTTGTATTCCCAATATACTCTTTGAATTCCCAGTCAGACAATGGCACTGTATACCAGTAGTAAAAATTGTGGGTGCATGTAACCCCAATATATTCTTTGAATTACCAGTCAGAAACTGGCACTATATGGCAGTAGCAAGAAATGAGGGTATTTATAACCCCAATATATTCTTTGAATTCCCAGTCAGACAATGGCACTGTATACCAGTAGTAAAAATTGTGGGTGCACGTAACCCCAATATATTCTTTGAATTACCAGTCAGAAACTGGCACTATATGGCAGTAGCAAGAAATGAGGGTATTTATAACCCCAATATATTCTTTGAATTCCCAGTCAGACAATGGCACTGTATACCAGTAGTAAAAATTGTGGGTGCACGTAACCCCAATATATTCTTTGAATTACCAGTCAGAAACTGGCACTATATGGCAGTAGCAAGAAATGAGGGTATTTATAACCCCAATATATTCTTTGAATTCCCAGTCAGACAATGGCACTGTATACCAGTAGTAAAAATTGTGGGTGCACGTAACCCCAATATATTCTTTGAATTCCCAGTCAGACACTGGCACTATATGGCAGTAGCAAGAAATGAGGGTATTTGTATTCCCAATATATTCTTTGAATTCCCAGTGAGACAATGGCACTGTATACCAGTAGTAAAAATTGTGGGTGCACGTAACCCCAATATATTCTTTGAATTCCCAGTCAGACACTGGCACTATATGGCAGTAGCAAGAAATGAGGGTATTTGTATTCCCAATATATTCTTTGAATTCCCAGTCAGACAATGGCACTGTATACCAGTAGTAAAAATTGTGGGTGTATATAGCCCCAATTCTATTGCTAGGGGACTTGCAGGGTATTTCTGGGGTGAAGGTGGGGGGGCACACCGTTGGAACGGGTATCGGGGTATATATCGGGTATACGGGAATACACTGACAGTGTATTCCATTCAGGATCCTGGGAAAGCTGGGTTGCGGCGATTGAGCCCGTCAGTGCCACGTTACACTGACAAGCTTCTCCCTGGAATTTAGCTCTTATAAGAGCTGTTGGTTGTCTTCTCCTTCCTATCCTAGCCTGTCCCTGCCTACCCAGAATCTAAGCCCTAGCTAGCTGGACGGAAACCTCCGTCCTCGGTGAATTGCAAGCTCAGAATGACGCGAAGCTGGGCGTCGCTGTTCTTTTAAATTAGAGGTCACATGTTTTCGGCAGCCAATGGGTTTTGCCTACTTTTTTCAACGTCACCGGTGTCGTAGTTCCTGTCCCACCTACCCTGCGCTGTTATTGGAGCAAAAAAGGCGCCAGGGAAGGTGGGAGGGGAATCGAGTAATGGCGCACTTTACCACGCGGTGTTCGATTCGATTCGAACATGCCGAACAGCCTAATATCCGATCGAACATGAGTTCGATAGAACACTGTTCGCTCATCTCTAAAGTGTATCCATATATAAAAGTGGAAGAATGCAGAACCTGCTTTGACTAGAGCTGTGGCTTCAAGATACATACCTTATACAGTGTTCCAAATCTGCAGCTATGGCAAAAAAAAAAAGAAAGGGAGAGACACCGAGCGCACTAAGTGTAGTAATTATGCAATAAGTAAAAACAGAAAAGACAGAAACGACCAATAGGCCTCTCACCTGGTGGGGTTGTGATGGGATCACAACACCCTAAACTTCCATATAGACAGTAGTCACTTCTGGTGAGAGTGGCAGCGGTTCCAAAGCTGAACACTGGATGGACCGGGAAGATAAATGTAGAAAAGGAGAAGGCAAGGATCCGCGCTCAAATGGTCATGTCAGATGAACGAAAGCCAATCGGCAGGATAAACAAAGCGATTTTTAATAGTATCAAGTACAAAAGGAGCACAACGCATTTCGGGTAAAACAGACCCTTTTTCAAGTGCGTAAAATATCAGAAACAAGTTGGACAGGATGCATCAAATCTGCAGCTATACCTAGTCGGAGAAAAATAGGTTTTAGCAGTAGTGTGTACATCTTGTACTGATAAAATGAGATATAACATTTTACATATTAGCTTAAAGTAGAGTGATCCCAGACTGCCACGTACAGTATATAGTGCACACATGTAAAAGTGATGTTTTATCACTCTAATAACAAATGCGTTTGGTCATATCCCAGCATCAGATTATAATATGCAGCTCTCAATCACACTGCAGAAGTTCCAGCCACATTTAGGTGAAGACCTCACATAACGGGCTGCAGCCAAAAAAGTTGCGGGAAAAAAACTGCGGTAGAAAGGTGTTACATTTTTTCCCGCAGCGCTTTTTACAGAAAGTCCACAGAGTTTTCCTCTACTGACTTTCTGCTTCAATTATACCCATACGGAAAATGCCTGCTTTTCTGTAGATATAATTGACATGTATGCAATTTACAGTTTTTGAAGTCACAGCATGTCCACTGTGGATATTTTTCTGCAATATGTGGATAGGATTAGCCAGAATCCCATCCACTTTGCAGGTACTGTAAAACACTGCGGTTTTATCACAGCGCTTATGCCATATATCAGTCTGCTCGGCTCCTTCTGCTCTATGACATGCTGCCTGCAGATAGATACTGTGTTTTCCATGTGAATGTTCCCTTTAATGTAGTTATCTTACTAAGACTCAGGGGCGTAACTACCGTGGTAGCAGCAGTAGCAGCTGCCACAGGGCCCGGGCCATTAGGGGGCCCGGTGACAGCCGCTACCGCTGCGTTTTTTTTTTTTAAAAGTCCGTTACGGGCCCCATTCACTTGCCGATCCTGGCTGGGCCGGGATCGGCAAGTGACACTGCGGGGCCCACAGAGGCTATCATTATACTCGGGGGTCTTTGCAGACCCCCGAGTATAATGATCGGCGCACCGGGAGGGGTAAGGTAACATAAAAAACAGTGTTACTTACCTCTCCGCGATCCTGCCAGGCCTCTGTCATTCGTGTCTGACGTCACATGACCCAGGCCAGCTTCCCGGGTCATGTGACGTCTGACGTCATTAAAGCTGGACAAGAGCGGACAGGACAGCCGACAGGAACAGGTAAGCAACTGTCTCTGATCTTTTAATGGTTTTAATCCCCCGGGTCTCCGATTATTATACTCTGGGGTCTTCGGCATCGGTTTGGGGAGGGGGGGGCCCCATGTCAAAAGTTCGCCACGGGGCCCCGCCATTCCTAGTTACGCCACTGCTAAGACTCAAACCCCATTTAGTCTAATTCTGCTAACTGTGACCCCAAATGTTTAGCCGGGAAAAAAAATCCTCTTCACAACATCCACTGTTTTCCAGCGGTGCAAGAAATCAACATCTTCCCTGTCTGCCCCATAAACATGCTTCGTCTTCTTGGCTGAACTGAACCCAGGCAACTCTTCTTACCTACTGGGGAAAATTCATCATATCTAAATCTCATTTTCTCCAGTGTTTGTCGGGTTGCCCCATATTGGCAGCAAATTCTATCAATAAATATATAATATGCTTGACCAGAGACAATAATTTGTATATAACAATGACAATATTGTGCTTTCCTTTCCTGTTATTGAATAAGGTTTAGCCCTTTGTCATGTTTACACATATCAGTCCTGCTGCTTTTTACATAGAGTGTCTAAAATCCTGGATTAGCTTTGAGAGTGACAAGTATGCAAAGGGTTAGGTTTCAAGTATTACACTACAGGTAAATGGTTCAACATCCGGCCACGGTCTGGTTGGCTAGTTTGAATACTCACACCCCTTACCTCTCCCTACTTTCCTACTGTTTCAGGTAACTAAGCATGTTTGTGCGAGAGGCGGAAGCATAACCTGTGCCTGCAGAAGCAAGTCTGTGTCTGAGGTTTGTCTGGTGTCCATAGTAAGGGAGCACAGTTCAAGCACAAGACCAACAAAAAAGCGAGTGAGTCCTTTGCCTATTTTTTTACACTGAAACAAGCTGTAAAGCAAATTGTATGAACTGACACAGTGGCCAACAGGAATGTACGTATGGATTGACAGGTGGAGGTCAGATAGATCATAGACATGTGGAAGTGACATGCATTACAATCCATATCAGTTGAAGTTATGTAGTATGATCAGCAAAGCAACATTGTCAAACTGACCCTAAAATAACTCACAGAAAAGTAGAAAAATCCTGCTTGGGTCAGAGCTAAGCATGGTCTACACCATAATAATGTATCATATAATGCAAGTGAAAACGGAATATTAATATATGGTGACAAGGATTTAGCAGTCTTGACGGGTTGTAAAGATAATTTAGACTATTTTTATAGCATTGACTACCTGGCAGGAATTTAGTAAGCATTTTGTATATATGTATATGTACATGGGATAGTATATGGGATAGTAACCTCCATCTCTCCACCAACATCATGCACAGTGGACACATTTTAGTTACAATCTGCATTTGGATGTGTTGTAGGCAGTGCTAATGTATAGTGCACTGTTATGTATAAGAATATAGTATTTAGTCCATTAGTACTCAGTATTCTATTGAATGTAATTGTGGCACAATAGTAAACAATAAAAGTTGGTGACTACGGTTATATAATAAATATAGTACACAATTGTCGGCTTAAGGTTCTGCCATATCATACCTTGTTTTCTACGGCTTTAAGAGTTTGGACTTCTTTCACCACCTAAATGGCAGTTGTGCTATATATTTGTGCAGTGAGGTGTGTTATTGTGGGTTTGCTTTGCAGTGCATCTTGGGAGGATTTATGCTGGCTGTCATCCAGACAACTGTCATTATTGATTTTCACCACTTATATAATGAAACCCTGAGATGTTTTTGGAACATTTGATTGTGACTGCTTGGCCATACATTACATTTGCACAACATTTAATAAATGATAATACTGCCTATAGCTGTATTCCTTAAGTAACCTTATACAAGACATGTAATTGCGGATGACATTCTGTCTGGTCCTATCTATCAAATATTCTTACCTGCAACATACCTTGCATTTTTCGCTTGTGTAGACTGTGTTCTGCTTGGAACTAGCATTTATATATTTCCTGAAGATATGTCTTGATGTCTTATGCACATTGCTATTTGTAGAAGCTGAACAATTTTATTACCTATAGTTAAATGTACCATACATCTGAAACATGCTGAATCCACAAAAATAGAGACTGAATAATGCTAGGGGGGGTTATGTTTCTCATTATATAAATTTATTATTATTCATAGTCAATACTTTATGGCAAATGTCTCTATTACTATATTATTATGTAACTGGCACAATCTCTGTACCAGTTCTGCCCTGTGGTACATGCACGCCATTGTGCCAGCTGTGATATTACAAGACACGGGTTCATAAAGCTTCTTTGCTTATAATTTTACATCTGGGATTGTTTTTGCAGAAAAGACTCATTCATTACACGTAAACACAATGTAAAATAATTAAAGGGAACCTGTCAAATGGAAAATACTGTACTATTATATATTATAGCATAGAAGGAGCTGAGCAGATTGATGTATAGGTTTGCCGGAAAAGATTCAGTTTAACTTTTCTTTTAATCATTCAAATCTCCTCTCTTTCTATACAGATATCAAGGAGGCAGTGCCAGCAGCGGAACTACCGCCATAGCAGCCATAAATATAGGCCGTTACCTGTTAGATTACTTCAGAAGGCAATGCCTGCTATTTCCTTAGTGGTTCCTGATCCTACCAATAGCTGCCTTCACTTCCCATTCTGCCTTTTATACAGACCACATTGTTCCCCTGACGCTGAACAAGACTAAAGACTGTAGAGGAAGTGGAGGTAGCTGTGGTCAGGATCAGGGATTGGTAAGCAGGAGCACGGCACAGAGTATTTATTGGGCAGACTTTGCAAGATTGGTCTCGTAAGGTTCGCTCAGCAGTTTTTTTTCGGATTGAGCATATCCAAAATGGAACTGCTATTATCGTACTCTGGGGTCTCTATAAACCTCTCTAATGAAGAGAAGCCCAACAGTCCTAACAGTGTTACTCACCTCTCCTGGACTTCGGGCATCTACAATGACATCACAGGGGGTTAAGTCATGTGGTTCATTATGCATAGTAAGGCTTGTGTAAAATGAAGAGAATAAGAGGGTAGGGGAGGGACATTCAAAGTCTGGGTGACTGCAGAAATAGCCAAGCGCTACGTTTGCCTACGTTCATCTTTCCTATACTGTATTTTTTCAATGGAGTTTAACTGCTCCATCAAAACCCCTTTATAATGTAGTGCTTGGGAACCCGGATCTAGTACTTGTCAAGAGTAAGTAAGCAGTAAGGGTAAGTTCACTCAGGGTTTTTTGTTCAGGATTTTGAAACCGTATTTGACTCCACTTCAGGTTCCGGTCCAAAAAAACCCATGTGAACTTACCCTAAGGCCCACTGTGATCATACATTTATAGGGTTTCAGCAAATAAAGATTTCTAGTATGAAATGTAAAAGGCATTTTTTCAATATATATTTTCTGAATCAATTTGTAGCAGTTTGTAAGTTTTCCACTTCCTGTCATTTACTAGAAACGTAAAAAAAATAATTTTCTACTACTTTTATAACAATCGCCCTGGTCACATGAATATGGTAAGGCAAATGACTCAGTTACACTTATCAGAGCTCTGTATTTCACCGAGCCATACACCTGTGTGAACATTACAAAACTGACGCTTATCCTTTGTAAGTAAACTGTGATGAAATTTCGCTAGTGGAAAAAAAGCTAGCGGCACCCATTAAAGTCAATGGGAGGCTTTGTTTTCAGCAGTGAAAATTCAGCGCCAAATAAAGTGCCATTTTCCTCCGTGTGAATGGACCCGTAGTTGGGCATCTGACTGCTGGCACCTACAGCGATCACAAGAATGTGGACCTGCAAATTACCCTTAGCATTCACTTCCATGGGACTGCTAAAACACACGAGGTGATCTCCAGAAGTGCCATAGAAGTGAATTGAGTGGTGACCACATATTCGCTTCATTCACATGGAGCACTTGGGGGGTACGTTGCAGGCCCATGTTCTCCGGATGGCTGGGGGTCCAGTGTTCATAACCTACTGATCAGCTGGATAAAGGATAAGTGTATACAGTGGAAAACCTCTTTAGCCCCCTCCTCCCCATAGCATCATATTAGTATTCCATTACATGTTCCTTGTTTGCCCTTAGGCATTATCTTTGTTTGAAAAATACAAGAGATAACAGCACAGAAAAGGTTTTCATCATTTTTTTTCTGAAATATAACACCTTGCATTTCTTGCCCAGCTGGTATCAAGCCTTAAAATATCAGGAAGAAGAAGCACCAGAGAACATGTTTCCTTATATTTCGCTCTTCTTTCTTTTGTACACTGATGTCTACTTTACAATGAAATGCTTTCTTCTGGACAGTTCATATTTCATTTTTTACATATATCTCAGGAATGCAGAAACTGGTGCATACCCTCATGATTTCTCATCTTCGTTGTTGTAACATTATATTTGTGTGTATGTCTAAATTTATATATATATATATATATATATATATATATATATATATATATTAACGATACCCGCGACTTCGTCCACAGCCCCGTTTCCCCTGTGCGCAAGAGACCTGCAGCATAGCCCCCGCGACCCTGTCTTCCAACCCCCCAACCTCCCCCCCCCCCCTCCGGACCTCCAGCAGCGCCACCAAATTCAATCCCCCATTCCCAAACCCCCTGCCTCCCCGGCCTTCCAGCAGCACCACCACCGAAGTTGACTCCATCCCCCCCGGACCTCTACCACCGGACTCCGTCCTCCACCACCCAGCAAGAGACTCCCGTGCGCCTAGTGTCCCGACTGTGCTGCGCAGCACCTGCGGTGATGCACGCTGCTCCACGGGTAGACGACCACTGGACCACGGCCTCCACCACCCAGCAAGGGACTCACGTGCGCCTAGTGTCCCGACTGTGCTGTGAAGCACCTGCGGTGATGCACGCCGCTCCATGGGTAGACGGCGGTTTAGTGTATTTCGCTCCCGGTTCCTCCTCCTCTTTACAACCCCTGGGGTCCCAGCGGACTCACCCATCCACACCGCGTGCTGGGCTTCACTGATGCCGGCACGTTCGGGACTTTGCATAAGCGCTGACATGTTATTTCTTTAGCTCGGTGGCTGGCTTGAGCTGCTATAGCTCCGCTCCCTGTATATGCCGCCCCAATAAGAGAAAAGAGGGAAGGCTGTGTGGCAGGCTTGAGTCTGCACAGCTCCGCCCCCTCCATCGCTTGCTCCAATCAGATCAGCGCTCTGGCGTCATCCCAGGTCCTTCAGCCTCTGCCGACCCTGATTTCGGTGCTCGCGGTTGGGAAAACCGGCAACCTACGGGGATGGTAAGGTGCCTATGTTTCCTTCCAGGCACCATTCTAGGTATGTGCCAAATCTGACTGTAATCCGTTCGGCCGTATCACCGTGATTAAGGAACAAACACCCAAACTCACAAACAAATATATATACACTCACCGGCCACTTTATTAGGTACACCTGTCCAACTGCTCGTTAACACTTAATTTCTAATCAGCCAATCACATGGCGGCAACTCAGTGCATTTAGGCATGTAGACATGGTCAAGACAATCTCCTGCAGTTCAAACCGAGCATCAGTATGGGGAAGAAAGGTGATTTGAGTGCCTTTGAACGTGGCATGGTTGTTGGTGCCAGAAGGGCTGGTCTGAGTATTTCAGAAACTGCTGATCTACTGGGATTTTCACGCACAACCATCTCTAGGGTTTACAGAGGATGGTCCGAAAAAGAAAAAACATCCAGTGAGCGGCAGTTCTGTGGGCGGAAATGCGTTGTTGATGCCAGAGGTCAGAGGAGAATGGCCAGACTGGTTCGAGCTGATAGAAAGGCAACAGTGACTCAAATAGCCGCCCGTTACAACCAAGGTAGCCAGAAGAGCATCTCTGAACGCACAGTACGTCGAACTTTGAGGCAGGGCTACAGCAGCAGAAGACCACACCGGGTGCCACTCCTTTCAGCTAAGAACAGGAAACTGAGGCTACAATTTGCACAAGCTCATCGAAATTGGACAATTGAAGATTGGAAAAACGTTGCCTGGTCTGATGAGTCTCGATTTCTGCTGTGACATTCGGATGGTAGGGTCAGAATTTGGCGTCAACAACATGAAAGCATGGATCCATCCTGCCTTGTATCAACGGTTCAGGCTGGTGGTGGTGGTGTCATGGTGTGGGGAATATTTTCTTGGCACTCTTTGGGCCCCTTGGTACCAATTGAGCATCGTTGCAACGCCAAAGCCTACCTGAGTATTGTTGCTGACCATGTCCATCCCTTTATGACCACAATGTACCCAACATCTGATGGCTACTTTCAGCAGGATAATGCGCCATGTCATAAAGCTGGAATCATCTCAGACTGGTTTCTTGAACATGACAATGAGTTCACTGTACTCCAATGGCCTCCACAGTCACCAGATCTCAATCCAATAGAGCATCTTTGGGATGTGGTGGAACGGGAGATTCGCATCATGGATGTGCAGCCGACAAATCTGCGGCAACTGTGTGATGCCATCATGTCAATATGGACCAAAATCTCTGAGGAATGCTTCCAGCACCTTGTTGAATCTATGCCACGAAGAATTGAGGCAGTTCTGAAGGCAAAAGGGGGTCCAACCCGTTACTAGCATGGTGTACCTAATAAAGTGGCCGGTGAGTGTATATAGTGGCAGTGTGACTGCTGGAGTGGCATGTTTATGCTAGAGTTATACCATACAGCTAGAGTTATAAAAAGTGTGGCATTTCACCCTAGGAAAAGGGGATGACAGCGAAGGGTTTGGGAAAGTTGAGTGTGAATCCACCGTGTTGGAGTGAGAATTTATTTGACCAAATATGACCAAGAGATGGCGATCCTGAGAGCTAAAATGACCCCCGAGATGTCACTAATATGTATCTACTAGCTGGTACCCGCGACTTCGTCTGCGGTGATTGTAGAAGTGGGTATATACAGGCGTGGGTAAGGTTTTCGTACTGTGTATAAGGTATGGGATATGAAATGTAAGTTTGTATCTTGTTTTTGCTTTAATTCAGAGAATACGTGAGACTTTTGTGTTGAAGTTAATTTGTAGAGATGAGCGAACAGTGTTCTATCGAACACATGTTCGATCGGATATCAGGGTGTTCGCCATGTTCGAATCGAATCGAACACCACGTGGTAAAGTGCGCCAAAATTCGATTCCCCTCCCACCTTCCCTGGCGCCTTTTTTGCACCAATAACAGCGCAGGGGAGGTGGGACAGGAACTACGACACTGGGGGCATTGAAAAAAATTGGAAAAAGTCATTGGCTGCCGAAATCAGGTGACCTCCATTTTAGACGAATAGTGGATTTCAAATCCGGGTCATATGAGAATGTGAACTTTGTGACTATGAGACAGGGATAGCTGTACAGGCAGGGATAGCTAGGGATAACCTTTATTTAGGGGGGAATGTTATTAAAAATAACTTTTTGGGGCTCTATCGGGTGTGTAATTGTGATTTTTGTGAGATAAACTTTTTCCCATAGGGATGCATTGGCCAGCGCTGATTGGCCGAATTCCGTACTCTGGCCAATCAGTGCTGGCCAATGCATTCTATTAGCTTGATGAAGCAGAGTGTGCACAAGGGTTCAAGCGCACCCTCGGCTCTGATGTAGCAGAGCCGAGGCTGCACAAGGGTTCAAGCGCACCCTCGGCTCTGATGTAGGAGAGCCGAGGGTGCACTTGAACCCTTGTGCACCCTCAGCTCTGCTACATCAGAGCCGAGGGTGCGCTTGAACCCTTGTGCACACTCTGCTTCATCAAGCTAATAGAATGCATTGGCCAGCGCTGATTGGCCAATGTATTCTATTAGCCTGATGAAGTAGAGCTGAATGTGTGTGCTAAGCACACACATTCAGCTCTACTTCATCGGGCTAATAGAATGCATTGGCCAGCGCTGATTGGCCAGAGTACGGAACTCGACCAATCAGCGCTGGCTCTGCTGGAGGAGGCGGAGTCTAAGATCGCTCCACACCAGTCTCCATTCAGGTCCGACCTTAGACTCCGCCTCCTCCGGCAGAGCCAGCGCTGATTGGCCGAAGGCTGGCCAATGCATTCCTATGCGAATGCAGAGACTTAGCAGTGCTGAGTCAGTTTTGCTCAACTACACATCTGATGCACACTCGGCACTGCTACATCAGATGTAGCAATCTGATGTAGCAGAGCCGAGGGTGCACTAGAACCCCTGTGCAAACTCAGTTCACGCTAATAGAATGCATTGGCCAGCGCTGATTGGCCAATGCATTCTATTAGCCCGATGAAGTAGAGCTGAATGTGTGTGCTAAGCACACACATTCAGCACTGCTTCATCACGCCAATACAATGCATTAGCCAGTGCTGATTGGCCAGAGTACGGAATTCGGCCAATCAGCGCTGGCTCTGCTGGAGGAGGCGGAGTCTAAGGTCGATCCTGAATGGAGACTGGTGTGGAGCGATCTTAGACTCCGCCTCCTCCAGCAGAGCCAGCGCTGATTGGTCGAGTTCCGTACTCTGGCCAATCAGCGCTGGCCAATGCATTCTATTAGCCCGATGAAGTAGAGCTGAATGTGTGTGCTTAGCACACACATTCAGCTCTACTTCATCAGGCTAATAGAATACATTGGCCAATCAGCGCTGGCCAATGCATTCTATTAGCTTGATGAAGCAGAGTGTGCACAAGGGTTCAAGCGCACCCTCGGCTCTGATGTAGCAGAGCCGAGGCTGCACAAGGGTTCAAGTGCACCCTCGGCTCTCCTACATCAGAGCCGAGGGTGCGCTTGAACCCTTGTGCAGCCTCGGCTCTGCTACATCAGAGCCGAGGGTGCGCTTGAACCCTTGTGCACACTCTGCTTCATCAAGCTAATAGAATGCATTGGCCAGCACTGATTGGCCAGAGTACGGAATTCGGCCAATCAGCGCTGGCCAATGCATTCTATTAGCCCGATGAAGTAGAGCTGAATGTGTGTGCTAAGCACACACATTCAGCACTGCTTCATCACGCCAATACAATGCATTAGCCAGTGCTGATTGGCCAGAGTACGGAATTCGGCCAATCAGCGCTGGCTCTGCTGGAGGAGGCGGAGTCTAAGATCGCTCCACACCAGTCTCCATTCAGGTCCGACCTTAGACTCCGCCTCCTCCAGCAGAGCCAGCGCTGATTGGCCGAATTCCGTACTCTGGCCAATCAGCACTGGCTAATGCATTGTATTGGCTTGATGAAGCAGTGCTGAATGTGTGTGCTTAGCACACACATTCAGCTCTACTTCATCGGGCTAATAGAATGCATTGGCCAATCAGCGCTGGCCAATGCATTCTATTAGCGTGAACTGAGTTTGCACAGGGGTTCTAGTGCACCCTCGGCTCTGCTACATCAGATTGCTACATCTGATGTAGCAGTGCCGAGTGTGCATCAGATGTGTAGTTGAGCAAAACTGACTCAGCACTGCTAAGTCTGCATTCGCATAGGAATGCATTGGCCAGCCTTCGGCCAATCAGCGCTGGCTCTGCCGGAGGAGGCGGAGTCTAAGGTCGGACCTGAATGGAGACTGGTGTGGAGCGATCTTAGACTCCGCCTCCTCCAGCAGAGCCAGCGCTGATTGGCCGAATTCCGTACTCTGGCCAATCAGCACTGGCTAATGCATTGTATTGGCTTGATGAAGCAGTGCTGAATGTGTGTGCTTAGCACACACATTCAGCTCTACTTCATCGGGCTAATAGAATGCATTGGCCAATCAGCGCTGGCCAATGCATTCTATTAGCGTGAACTGAGTTTGCACAGGGGTTCTAGTGCACCCTCGGCTCTGCTACATCAGATTGCTACATCTGATGTAGCAGTGCCGAGTGTGCATCAGATGTGTAGTTGAGCAAAACTGACTCAGCACTGCTAAGTCTGCATTCGCATAGGAATGCATTGGCCAGCCTTCGGCCAATCAGCGCTGGCTCTGCCGGAGGAGGCGGAGTCTAAGGTCGGACCTGAATGGAGACTGGTGTGGAGCTATCTTAGACTCCGCCTCCTCCAGCAGAGCCAGCGCTGATTGGTCGAGTTCCGTACTCTGGCCAATCAGCACTGGCCAATGCATTTCTATGGGGAAAAGTTAGCTTGCGAAAATCGCAAACTGACAGGGATTTCCATGAAATAAAGTGACTTTTATGCCCCCAGACATGCTTCCCCTGCTGTCCCAGTGTCATTCCAGGGTGTTGGTATCATTTCCTGGGGTGTCATAGTGGACTTGGTGACCCTCCAGACACGAATTTGGGTTTCCCCCTTAACGAGTTTATGTTCCCCATAGACTATAATGGGGTTCGAAACCCATTCGAACACTCGAACAGTGAGCGGCTGTTCGAATCGAATTTCGAACCTCGAACATTTTAGTGTTCGCTCATCTCTATTAATTTGTATTTGAGCTGCTATATATACGGTGTTGTGAGAAACTTTACATAGTGACTTTGGGACAGAAGTATTTGAAGTTAACCCTTTCCCGCCGATGGCATTTTTTGATTTTCATTTTTGACTCCCCTCCTTCTAAACCCCATAACTTTTTTATTTCTCCGCTCCCAGAGCCATATGAGGTCTTAATTTTTGCGGGACAAATTTTTCTTCATGATGCCACCATTATTTATTCTATATAATGTACTGGGAAGCAGGGAAAAAAATCAAAATGGGGTGGATTTCAAGAAAAAATGCATTTCTGCGACTTTGTTACGGGCTTTGGTTTTACGGCGTTCACTGTGCAACCAAAATGACATGTCCCCTGTATTCTGTGTTTCGTTACGATTCCGGGGATACCAAATTTATATGGTTTTAGTTACATTTTGACCCCTTAAAAACAAATCCAAAACTGTTAAAAAATTTTTTTTTGAAAAGTCGCCATATTCCGACAGCCGTAACTTTTTTATACGTGCATGTACGAGGATGTATATGGCGTCTTTTTTTGCGGGACTGGGTGTACTTTCTAGTTCTACCATTTTTGGGAAATGTTATTGCTTTGATCACTTTTTATTCAAATTTTTATCAGAATCAAAACAGTGAAAAAAACGGCGGTTTGGTACTTTTGACCATTTTTCCCGCTACAGCGTTTACCGAACAGGAAAAATATTTGTATAGCTTTGTAGAGCGGGCGATTTTGGACGCGGGGATACCTAACATGTATGTGTTTCATTGTTTTTAACTACTTTTATATGTGTTCTAGGGAAAGGGGGGTGATTTGCATTTTTAATCCTTTTTTTTTTGGTTTTTAATATTTTTTTTTACTTTTTTTTAAACTTTTTTTTTGCATTTATTAGACCGCCTAGGGGTATTGACATGGGTGGGCGGTGTCGCGGATTGTCAGAGCGGTGGGGGTTGGCAAACATGGCTGCTCCGGAGCGTTAAAGAGAGCCTCCTGGAGTATCGTTAAGGTGAGGGGCAAAGTGGTAAAGTGTATGTATATGAGATTGTGTGGGGTTAGGGGCAAGGCTGCAGAGGGCAATATGAATTTTGTGGCTTGCTATGGTCCAAAGTGTGTGAGATTGCAGAGATGGTGATGTGAGTTTGGGGTTTGTGGGGGTCCTGGGAAAAACGTATATGCGCTATTGTGACGAAAAGTAGCCTATTGCGCAATGGGGTGTATTAACTATGTTTGTGGAAAATTTCAGCCAAATCGGTCAAGAGGGTTTTGCGTGATTGACTAACAAACATCCGAACACACAAACCCACAAACATCCAAACTCACAAACTTTCACATTTATAATATTAATAGGATTATTGTACTTGGTTCACCTTTTACATAGTGTAGGGCAACCAACAGTTACAATCTTCCTGTCACACCTCAATAGACATTTTCCTTATCTGTGAATGTTGCTTGCAATAACATCACATTCTGATGTCAGCACCTGTTGTTTACACACAGATAAATTGTATGATGTAGATGCTGCACATCTCTTATTGCGCAAGTAGTCTGTAACAGGCGACATAGACTTACAGGATCTCAGGATTTTTCTATGTGTTGTGTATGGGGATTTATCAAAATCGTGCATGGTATGTAACATACATATTTGACGCTAACTAATGACATCCTAGACACATTTATAACACCACATTTTCACCAGTTAATAACCCATGACTGACCAATGAATAGACTTTCTAAGTCAGTCACTACTGTAAAGGACCTTATTCCGCCGCAATTGACTTTATGCGTTAATTGTGCTGGAATAATGCGGGATCTCCTGCATGCTCAGGCACAGATGCCCAGCAATGTACTAAACCTTAGATGCCGTTGTCAATTGTGACTGTGACTAGTTTTAGGCAGCCTGCACACGGAGTTTACGCTCGCTCATTCAGAACGTAAAGCTCGTTCAGAGTGAGTGGTGTAAAAATCAGATCCCATTGACTTGAATGGGTGTCGGCATACACATGTATGACATTGAAAGCAATAGGTAAAAAAGCCTCCCATTTATTTCAATAGGTAGTGCGCGTATCCCAGCACCCATTCAAGTCAATGGTATCTGTTTTTTTATGCCGCTCACTCTGAACGAGTTTTACGTTCAGAATGAGCGAGTGTAAACTCCATGTGCAGGCTCCCTTACTGTGGTGCCTATTTATGATGTCAGTGCACCTCCTAAAAGTTGTCATATGTTATTTAGTTCAGAAAAAAACACAAAAGGCTCTAATAACACCAAAAAAGTTGTGAGTGGATTAATAAATGTGCTTTATTGTGTCAGTCAGGGCCGCCGATAGGGCAGTACTACTGGTACTGGCGTCAGGGGCCCGGCCAAATTGAAAAATGGGGGCAGAGGAAGGGTGTATATGAAGCTGGGGGAGAGATAGAGGGGGGACATATAATGTACGGGTGACTGTAGGAGGATTATACTGTGTGCGGGCACATGAAAAATTAATGAGAATGGGTGGAGTCAGCATAATGGTGGGTGGGGCTAAATTTGCCGCGGCGCGCAAAGCGCGCCGCACATTTTATCCCTCTTTTGGTTCTTCAAAAGTTGGGAGGTATGGGTACAGGGGGCAGTGGAAAGATGTTAGAAGGTGGACGGGGGGGGCGAGGGGGATTGTTGGGGCATTGGGTGTGCGGCACTGCGGAGAGGGAACTGGGGCCTTGTAAAGCTGCTAAATAAAGGTAAATGTAATACAGAATTGGTATGTCGCAAAATAAAGTAGTTTTAAAATGGCGGCAGGGGGGGGGGCAGACACTTAGGCTGTATGGGGCCCCAAAATTCCTGATGGCTGCCCTGGTGTCAGTGGTTGCTCTTTTACTTTCTTTAGATACAATGCGCACAAGGTTACACTGCTATCTTTGGTCACAGTTACTCCAAGCTGCTCGCCTAAAATATCTCTGTGTGATTATTGTCTGACTGCGGTGCACATAGCTGTGTGTAGACCCAGCCTCATGCTTGCAAATGCTTCAAAAACATACTATGGATATTTTTTGCCCAATGCATAAAGCATTCATGTTTTTCTTAGGGAGTGAACCATAGAGCATTTCAATAGATGTTTTTCTGTGCATTGTGGTTTGGAGACAACCTCACCCTCTGGTTCCAATAGTAAAGATAAAACAAGTAGCGTGGGGACTGTACATAGATATGTTATTATGGACTTGGCAGGGCCAGGGTGCCTTTTTATTTTCAGTATATTTTAGGATACTGTAGTAGATGAAAATGCTCTGGGTATAAAAGGATTTCAGTTCTTTATCACTGGAATTTGTAAATTTGCATGAACTACAAGTATCTGGATGGATATGACTTAGGCTTCCATTACTTAGCATCTAGGTTTCCAGCAGATGAAGAGTGGGGTCTGTCATGTGGAGACAGCGCCAATACCACTCATTCTATGCAAGGGTAAGGGAGACTCTCCTTATACCAGCCAGGCAGCGGAAGATTGGCAGTAAGCAACATATTCCATAATTCTCCTTCTTTCTACATTGTGATTTGAACTTGTTAAAGGGGCTCTATCACTGAGAAAAGTCATTTTTAGCCAAGCACATGACTTTTGGATATGGGATGTCCCTCACTCCTTCCTAAAACCACCCAAACTATGGTAAATATTGACTTTGGAATAAATGCACAAAACACTTTATTTTGGGTGTCAAAATGGCCACAGCTTTATTAAACTCACAGAAGTAAAATAATGACAGAAGGAGTCAGATGAAGTGCTAGACCATTGGGATTCACAAATACTGTGAGATCCCCAGCTGTCTGACATACAGCACCCGGCCAGACAGCAATAAATAAATAAAGGGGGGCGGCACGCTCCGGCTTGCAATTCTAGCAGATCCGGTACACTTTAAGGGCACCAACGACCCTGTGCTTAACCCCTGTGCCACCCCTGGATGACGTTACTAATACGACATCCTTCAGGCTGGCCATTTCCAAAGCTCAGCCTGTTCACCACCATGAGGTTTAACCTCCTCTATTAGTTAAAATAAGTCCACAATAACTTGCCTGCAACTTCCACCTGACTCCTCAACCGTAAAAGTAAAGCTGTGACAGTTTATCAATGGACCATGTGACACATAACACTATTACACACGACTGACTAAATAGTTTCAAACCCCCGACTCACAAAGAGTCATCCTACAGCACTCAGGAGAGGAAAAAACCCCTGTGGAGGAAACCTCTAGGGAGCCATGGCTGGAGGACTGCCCTTCCCTTGGGCTTAGAAGGATAATGCCCAACAATAACTCATCAAAGTCATCTCAGAATTGAATATATAGAGCCAAATACACAATTACAGTAACAAAGCAATGATACAATAATACATTAGACAGGAAAATGTGAAAAAAGCAAGTGTAACATAGTGATGAAAAGAGGGCGGGCGGGCAATGCTTCATCCAGGTCTTGTGATGAGAAAGAGGATGAGGATGGATGAGACAGGAAGTGACATCTATTCCTAAACTCCTCCCTCCCTACAGTAACACATTAAGCACTATATACTAAAGCAGAATACACAGCTATACACTCCTAAAGCAGAATATACACAGATATATACTCCTAAAGCTGAATATACACAGATATATACTCCTAAAGCTGAATATACACAGATATATACTCCTAAAACTGAATATACACAGATATATACTCCTAAAGCTGAATATACACAGATACAGTCCTATGAAAAAGTTTGGGCACCCCTATTAATCTTAATCATTTTTAGTTCTAAATATTTTGGTGTTTATAACAGCCATTTCAGTTTGATATATCTAATAACTGATGGACACAGTAATATTTCAGGATTGAAATGAGGTTTATTGTACTAACAGAAAATGTGCAATATGCATTAAATCAAAATTTGACCGGTGCAAAAGTATGTGCACCTCAACAGAAAAGTGACATTAATATTTAGTAGATCCTCCTTTTGCAAAGATAACAGCCTCTAGTCGCTTCCTGTAGCTTTTAATCAGTTCCTGGATCCTGGATAAAGGTATTTTGGACAAACAATTCAAGTTCAGTTAAGTTAGATGGTCGCCGAGCATGGACAGCCCGCTTCAAATCATCCCACAGATGTTCAATGATATTCAGGTCTGGGGACTGGGATGGCCATTCCAGAACATTGTAATTGTTCCTCTGCATGAATGCCTGAGGATTTGGAGCGGTGTTTTGGATCATTGTCTTGCTGAAATATCCATCCCCGGCGTAACTTCAACTTCGTCACTGATTCTTAAACATTATTCTCAAGAATCTGCTGATACTGAGTGGAATCCATGCGACCCTCAACTTTAACAAGATTCCCGATGCCGGCATTGGCCACACAGCCCCAAAGCATGATGGAACCTCCACCAAATTTTACAGTGGGTAGCATGTGTTTTTCTTGGAATGCTGTTTCTTTTTGGACGCCATGCATAACGCCTTTTGTTATAACCAAACAACTCAATTTTTGTTTCCAAAATGAAGCTGCCTTGTCCAAATGTGCTTTTTCATACCTCAGGCAACTCTATTTGTGGCGTACGTGCAGAAACGGCTTCTTTCTCATCACTCTCCCATACAGCTTCTATTTGTGCAAAGTGCGCTGTATAGTTGACCAATGCACAGTGACACCATCTGCAGCAAGATGATGCTGCAGCTCTTTGGAGGTGGTCTGTGGATTGTCCTTGACTGTTCTCACCATTCTTCTTCTCTGCCTTTCTGATATTTTTCTTGGCCTGCCACTTCTGGGCTTAACAAGAACTGTCCCTGTGGTCTTCCATTTCCTTACTATGTTCCTCACAGTGGAAACTGACAGGTTAAATCTCTGAGACAACTTTTTGTATCCTTCCCCTGAACAACTATGTTGAACAATCTTTGTTTTCAGATCATTTGAGAGTGGTTTTGAGTAGCCCATGATGCCACTCTTCAGAGGAGATTCAAATAGGAGATCAACTTGCAATTGGCCACCTTAAATACCTTTTCTTATGATTGGATACATCTGGCTATGAAGTTCAAAGCTCACTGAGGTTACAAAACCAATTTTGTGCTTCAGTAAGTCAGTAAAAAGTAGTTAGGGGAATTCAAATCAATAAAATGATAAGGGTGCCCATACTTTTGCACCGGTCATATTTTGGTTTAATGCATATTGCACATTTTCTGTTAGTACAATAAACCTCATTTCAATCCTGAAATATTACTGTGTCCATCAGTTATTAGATATATCAAACTGAAATGGCTGTTGCAAACACCAAAATATTTAGAACAAAAAATGATTAAGATTAATAGGGGTGCCCAAACTTTTTCATAGGACTGTATATACTCCTAAAGCTGAATATACACAGATATATACTCCTAAAGCTGAATATACACCAATATATTCTTAAAGCTGAACCAGTCTGTATAAAGCTACACAACTACTGCACGAGGAAGAAACTGCAGGAGTTATTGGTTCCCCCATCCCAAAGTCATGTCCTCCTTTGCTGATACTTTTTAGTCTAAAACTAGATGCGCAAAATTTTGTCTTATACTATGCCAAGATCAAGTTACAACCACAATAGGAAATGCACCCAATGATTATTTTGCTGCTGTCTTTCTCTTTACTTTGTTAGATTCCATACAACTACCACACAAGAGGCTGTTATGTGTGCAATTTTAGTGATTAAATTCTGTCTGCTCATAAGTGTGAAGGTGCTGGTATGCAAGTAGACTTAGCATGTATATGCAGGCTGTGCGTGAGATATGGAAGTATGCATAGACTGATTGTTATCTAGGTGGTAGGCTTTTGGATGTAAATCAGGCATGTTGGGTTTTATTATCCAAAAGACATTTAAGTAGTTTAGTAGTGTTCTACATATATGTAAGCGATGACAGATCCTTGTGTCTGTACATTTCTATCATTATCACTCCAGCTCATGGTTGATCACATTTATTCTTGTTGGTGTAGACATCTGCTGAAAACAAGAGAAACCTTCTCCAGATGAGCAATTTCCTACTTTTCAATAGCTAACTCCTTCCTATGAGGCATTCATAAAACCATTTTGCACCACGCTTGCCAGCTTTTGTGGACTTATTTCAGGATGCAACGTGGGCCTGGAAATTTCCGTACGGCCCTGGCCTCCTTTTTTGTTGTGTTCCATATGCCTTTATTTGACATGGACATAAAATGTGATGGTCAATTCCCTTTTTGGTGATGTGGCTGGCACATAAAGAGCCCACATAACATATAATATGACCAGTAACCCTGGTATATGGAAGCATTTTTCTGGGTCCAAGAGATTTGCCCACACTTGCAGGATGTTGGCAGGTCAACCTTTTTTTTTTGCAAGAGCCTCCTGAACATTTCGGGAGAGTTGACCAATGTGCTTTGTTTGTTTTCACAAGTTTACACAGTATCGCAATAGAAGGCTAACACTGCAATTCTTTCACTGTGTACAGTGGTGACTTAGAAACCCACAGTAACCAATCACATCACAGTTTTTATTTCATATTCTGCTTTTGAAAAATGAAAGATGTTCTGTGATTGGTTGCTATACTAAGACCACACTTTGGGGAAAAGCTGCATTTTTTGTTGCAGATGTTGCTGTTTTTGGAGTGAAAGCAAAAAGTGGCTTCAAAAGGAATTGGAAGAATGAAGAAGGCACTGATACCTCTCCCTTCTGCTAAATCCACTGCTAGTGTTGGCTCAAAAAACTGCATCTACATCTGCAACAAAAACACAGCTTTTCCATAACCCTGTTTCTTCAAAAACTGCCGTTTCCAAGGATATTTGTAGAAATAATAAATAATGTATAAATATAATCTGCATGAGTGCTGAAAGTGTTTAAACCAGTAGGTAGTCTCATTTCTGTGCAAAACATATGTATCACATTTATCCTTTACCGAGAAATCAAGTGATCCGGAGGTGTATTGAAATGAATGAGCGGCAGTGTACGCCATAACAATAGTGTTCACTTTGCCTGCTGATCAATAGCAAATTTAGATTTCACCCTGCTGATCTTCTTTATTTGTAGCTAAAACTGCTCAAGCAATTTTGTACAAGTCACCTACAAATCTAGTGGATTTTCCAACCAGCCAACCCTTTTGTCACCTGCTAAGGATGATTTGCAAGAAAATGTAGAGTGCCTAAATATCTTTTATGTCCCATGTGACGTAAATGCTGTGTTTTCCCTATAGGTATAATAAAAGCAGAAAGTCTGCAGAATTTTCCTCTGTGGATTTTCTACCACTATTATACAGTACCTATACAGGCTGAGTTCACATGGGGTATTTCGGTCAGGATTTTGAGGTTGTATGCGCCTCAAAATGGGAGCTGGTCAGTTCTTTTTTTCCGGGAGCTGGAACAAAAAAGAACAGACATGCTCACTCCCTCCTCCCAATTAGGCCCATTCATTTGGGCCTAATCCAGAGCGGAGTGCACTGCACCGGCATCCAGTTGCAGCTACCCGTATTTTGGACCGGAACCTGAGGCAGCCTCCACCTCAGGTTCCGGACCAAAAAACCCTAAATGAACCCGGCCTAAGACCCCACAGTGGAAACGAGTCACGTTTTTTTCTGCAGCATTTTTCACAGAAAGGGAGCCTTCACACGGAGTTACGCTGCGCTCATTCTGAACATAAAAACACGTTCAGAATGAGCGCGTAAAAAGCAGCTCCCATTGACTTGAATGGGAGCCGGCATACATGCGCTCCCCTTTGAAATCAATGGGAGGCTTTTTGCCCTATTGCTTTCAATGTATTACGCGCGTAATACATTGAAAGCAATAGGGAAAAAAGCCTCCCATTGACTATACTACTAGGAGTCCCGTTCCTGACATGAAGTTCAGGCAAACACAAGGATACAGTTTCACAGCTGAAACTCTGTTGTGTGACTCTAGCCTTAGGTATGATTTCACTTTGATTAAAGTTTATTATGTTAATCTCTTCCATGTTGCACTTACAGTCTTCCTAATGTTGATCATTGGGGTTTTATATAGGATTCATGTTTTAGCTTGCATGAATTCCAGTCACACAAGAGACGTACACCATAAGTTAGTCAATAGTAACAATAAAACCTTATTAATATTGCTGCACTGTCACACCCAGAAGAAATGGTCACTCCATATATGTCACATCAAACTGGGAGTGGGTCTGCTATACACACAGCTAATGTCAAAGATGACTGCAACACAATCTAGAATGTGAATGTCACCCTATTATTGTGTAACACACATTGCCGCAGTGCATTGAACAGCTGCATCAGGTGACTTTGTAGTTCTTTAGTACGTGACATGGACAGGGCACATTGGTTGAAGTTATTTTCATGGTGTCTTCTTCTCTATATGTAAAGATTAGACTTCTGTGAAAACATAAATCTAATACTGTATTGTTAATGAAGGGTATGTGAGGAATTTGGAACCCTGTCACCAGGATCTTCCGAGCCTAGTCACACAATTTTTATCACATGAGGTTCTACATAGTGAAATATGTCTATTGTTCAAGAATGTCATATGCTGAAGAGTCCTGCATTATGTTAACCCCTTGCCAACATATGCTGTAATAGCCTGGCATTGGCGGTAACTCCCGAAATCAAAGTCTTGATCACAGACATTAACCCTTTCTGGTTAGTTTGTTATTGTTCAATATTATAATTATTAATATTGTTGGTAATAATATTTTGTTCATGTGTATAAATAATGGATGATATTGGTTAGATTTGGATTTTAATACATTTTGTATTTCAGTGGACTTTAAACAATGCTACAAGAAAAAAAATTCTAGATAACTCTAGACTTGCCAAGTGTATCACATGGTTCAGGTTCTACAGCACAAGCTTCATCAAAACTTCAGTGGGACCCCACTTTAGTATTTAAACACGTAGCTACACGTTGTATGATGAGAGAGCAGTGCGACTACTGGTAGTGTTTACATGCTAGGGGCAGCTGATCTGTGGGGTCCTGGTTGTTAGACCACAACAGATCTAAAATTGATGCGCTATCCCATAGGATAATGGCCCCATTCAATGCCCCAACACAGCTTAATAACCTCCTCAATGCCCCCACACAGGATAATAGTCCCCTTCAGCGCCCCCACACAGGATGATGGCTCCCTGCACTGTACTCACTAGACAACCAGTGAACCTCTTCTCTCAAACCTATTTTTAACAACTGTGTTGACAGAACTGGGGGGTAACACCACTTTCTGCCCACACCATGCACTCTTTTTGAAAGTTTCTGATATTGGGACCACTAGATCCTTCTCTAGTCTAATATACAGCTGAGAGCAGTGTATGGCGCCAACAGTCCCATTGACGTGATGTCACCTCTGCAGCGACTCTATATACAAACAGAGTGAAGGAAGTGACAACCAGCCCAGTGCAGGAACATAGAGGAGGATTCATATCATTAGCACTGCATTTTCTAACCCTCTCCATTAAAATTTATGATCCTGGACAACCCCTTTAATATTATGTTTGGCCTCCTCCTCCTTAATCTTATACAGTTCTATATCAGTCATGTACCTAGGATTATCAAGTAGCTATTGTTTTTATATGACTTTCCTCAAGACTGGATATTGATGGTCTATCCTAGGTCATCTGTATTAGATCAGTATTAATCTGTCCCAAGCACCCTCACTGACCAGCTGTTCTCAATGTAGTATGACACTATTGCAGCTCAGCTCCCATTGAAGGGAAGCACAACCACTACAAAGTATACTAGTAATTTACATATCTTTTTTTATAAGTGAAAGTTCAGACAGAGTTTATTGGTCAGGATTTTGAGGCCATATCCGCCTCAAAATCCTGACCAAAAAAACCGCTCCCATTGAAATCAATGGGAGCTGCTCAGATCTTTTTTTCCGGGAGCCGTTTCTTCCAGCTCCTGGAAAAAAGAAGCGAGATGCTCATTCTTCAGGCCGTTTCGCCTCGCAATTCGGCCTGAAGACTCGACCTCCTCCGGACTAGGCCCATTCATTGGGCCTAATCTGGAGCGGAGTGCGCAGCTCGATGCCGATGCAGTGCACTGGCTTTCAGTTGCGGCTACCCGGTTTTTGGTCAAGAAGCTGAGGCAGCCTCTGCCAGAAAACCCTGTATGAACTTACCCTAATACAATGACTTGCTAAAAGTAGAAAACTGTTTTGGGTTGGGTTAACACATCACATTTTTGTTAAAAAAAAAAACATACAAAAAGTTGTGTGTTTTGTTTTTAATAAAACAACACTGGTGGGTTTTAAAATCCACATGCATTTTTCAGAAAGTCATTCCTTTTCATACATTTTATAGGCATCTGTGTAGAGAAAAAACATTATGTAAATTCAGCCTTATTACACAATGCAATGCAATTTAGAAAATTCATGCAGTGCAGTTAACAGTGAATCAAAAATTATTTGGAGAAAAACTAACAGTTATCATGATTTTTTGGTGCAGTTTCTCAATTTTACAGGTGAAACCTTTTTACTTATCATTTACCTGTATAATAAAAGCTATATCTAAATTGCATGTAGTTTTTTTTTCCCCCACAGCAGTTTTACCTTCACCATGTGGGTGTACCCTAAGCCTAGATTCACACAACACTGAAAATCAGCCATGTGATGGACATTTTTTTAATGGCCGTTGCACATCCATACGAATTTCACTTTCTTTGAATGCAGCCTGCAGAAAGTGTTTTTAGATATATCTGAAGAAGGAGCCCAGAGTACGCTTCGAAACGTCATATTCTGTCATCACCATGAGTTAGCCATTAAAAAAGGTATCACCTACTAAAGACTTGTTTTTTTTTTTTTTTTATATATGTCTTTGAATGGGTGGTTATTCACATGAACAATATTTTGTTGCTCTATTTTGTCCATTTTCATGGATCTCTCCATGCACTGTAATGTATTAGGGAACCTTGAAAACGGGCGCCTCATGGGAGAAAAATGGGGATAAAAATTGTAAAAAATTGGGTAATATTTGCTGCAACGACCTGTTGGAATTCTGTAGGTCTTTTGCAACTTTCAACCTTTGCATTGCAAAGATCGAAAACTGAGAGAATTCTGCAGCTATAATTGACATGCCCCCACATGTATAATAGCCCCTTATTTCCCCATACAGTACAATCTTCCATAATGCCCCCACATATTGGTCCCTTAAATCCCCATACAGTACAATTCCCCAATATAATAGTCCCTTATGCCCACATTCAGTACAGTGCCCCTTTATTCCCCAATATAATGGTCAATATAATGGTCTCTTATACCCCTATATACTACAGTACCTCCTTATACCCTCATAAAACATTCCCTAATGTACCATACCATACAGTAAATTTGGTCCTAATACTCTATTGTCCACTGCTATCAGCCAATTCTAAAGAGGTAAATACTGACTCAACTGCTATTTAATTACAGACACGATGAATGTCTGATCCATTACTTTATCTCACAGATCCTCAGCTCCAATAACGTCACAAACCTCTCCATACATGTGTGAATATTAGCAGTTCTTTTTATAAGCTTTCCTTTTTTAGGCTGCATATTTAGTGCTGTTTTAACACTATGTTTTAGTAAGACATTGGGGCATTCATCAAGAATCTGGCGCCTATTTTCTTTTAATTCTGACCCTGTTTTTAAGTTTTATGCATTGTGTTCAAGATTTATCATATGTTTACTCCCAGTCCATGTTTACTGCACTTATATAAGGCTTGTCACTCTTCTTTTTTGTTGGGGGAAGTGAGTGTGGTTCATCTGTACTAATTTTTTAGCTATACTACTCCCCTTCTTCATGGGCAGTATAAAAAAGCAGTGGGATCACAATCTCCTTTAGGTGAATTTTTAGTACAGTAAGTGCATAGAAGTACACCTCAGAAAAAAAGGCGTGCACAACAAAGACTGGGGTAAAAAAAGATGTAAACTAATAGATTTCCCCCATTGAGTTGCCATTTTATTATCTCTGTACATTTGAAATTCCCAATAGCATCCTGGCATTCAGAGGTTAAATGTAGTTGATTAATACCTAAACACACATAGTGGTACCAATGAATTGCTGACCCCTGAGATCAATAAGCCTTAGGGCGCAGAGGGGGAGGGGGATACCTGCACATGCTGGTCTTCCATCTCCCTCACTAGCAAGAACCTGTACAGCCACTTCAGTCAGTCATGTGAATGTTGACCTAGAGGACTAGGCAGTTCTAGGACAATTAACCTTTCAATGGATTACATGTACTAATAGTGATCCCTATAATGGCCAGTTCCGGTACACTATGGGCGCTATTACACCTGCTATTTTTACTTGTAACACATGTGCTGCTTTTTTCTACTCCAATGAAAATGGTGTAGAACACCGTTTACACAAGCATTTTACATGGTCATCTTTACTGACAGTACAATTAGTGCGGCCTTGCAACGGCCATTAAAGTGTAATAATGTGTATGTAGCTTAAGCCAACAATTAGTTAAGTTAGGCTCCGTTCCCACGGAGTAACGCGGCGCTCAATTAGACACGTATACACGTGTCAGAGCGTGGCACTTCAAAACAGATCCCATTGGTTTGGTACCATCTAAGGGCAATCTTGCAGGCCATTTCCCAGTGGGCGACCCCGCTGGAAATTTTCCTGACAAACTCCAAGGCTGAGTACCAGTCCTGGAGAGGAATAGATCAGATTCCCAACGAGACAAGCAAGTTGGCGTAGACTGCTCAGAAGGGGTGTTTAGGAGTTTATAGAATGCCAAGGACCCTCCCCTGACCACAGCATGCGGCCGCCACAAGCGGAGAGCCAGTTTGGGAAATACAGGGCCCATCACACAACTGTTTTGAGAACGTAATAGGGCACATTTATTTACCTACTTGTACCTTTTATTTTGCATAAATTGCACCTTTTTGAGGTCATTTTCTGTGTTATGCTTCATTTATGAAGCGGTTGCCCCTTTTTTTAGATGTTATACTGCCCTCGTCACTTTAGCTTTTTGGTGAGAAAAGGGGACGTGGCCTAAATGAAGATCCTTTTCACTGTGTATTTCTGACTTGCACCTTTGTAAAGAGGGCCTTTAATCAGTTTGGGCACAGGCAGTTCTATATACTGCTGGAAAGCTGACAGTGCGCTGAATTCAGCGCACTATCGGCTTTCCCGATCTGTGCCCCGAGTAAAGCGTTATCGGTCCCGGTACCGTAGCGCTTTACAGTCAGAAGGGCTTTTCTGACAGTTAGCCAGGGACGCCTTTCTCCACAGCAGCGCCTATCGCGCTGTACAGTGTGAGCGGGGAGGAACACCCCCTCCCCTCCTGATAATACTCGTCTATGGACGAGCACTGTGAGCAGAGGGAGGAGGCATTCCTCCCCGCTCACACTGTACAGCGTGATAGGCGCTGCTGTGAAGAAGGACGTCCCTGGCTAACTGTCAGAAACGCCCTTCTGACTGTAAAGCGCTACTGTACCGGGACCGATAGCGCTTTACCTGGGGCACAGGTCGGGAAAGCCGATAGTGCGCTGAATTCAGCGCACTGTCAGCTTTCCAGCAGTATATAGAACTGCCTGTGCCCAATCTGATGAGAGGTCCTCTTTAAAAAGAGGCAAAAAAGGCGCAAATGCTCTCTAGTCCATTTACAACGTAAAAGAGCTGTCAGGATAGAAAGCATAAAAAAGGCGATATTGTGCAATTTTTAAACAATTGTACCTTTTTGCTCAGGGTCAAAAAAAGCGCATCTAAACTAACCAACATGTGTACAACATTTAACAAGGAGGTGCGCGTACATCATAAATAAAAGCTACAATAAGGCTAAAGCCCCATGGGAAAAACTGCAGCAGGAATGCATTGCGGTTCTTCCCGCAGTGGTTTGAACAGAAAGTTCACAAAGTTTTCCTCCATAGACTTTCTGTTACAATTATATCTACGGGAAAGCCGTGCCAGTTTTGGAAATCGCAGCGTGTTCGCGCTGTGGTTACAGATGAGCGAGTACTATTCGAAACGGTAGCTGTTACCGGGCCCTGTGGCAGCTGCCTCTGCTGCTATGGCGGTAGTTACCCCACTGTGTCCTATGTATCCAAATAAAAGTTAAAGTGGTTGTCCAATTAAAATAATGGCTGGAAATTGTCTTAGTTTAATACAACTCACCTTTTCCTGGTCCTCCTCCATTCCAGCTCTGTCAGCTTGGTCTACACCATTTTTGGTCCTTGTTTTACTGGAAGAGGAGAAATTTCATTAATGGCCTGGTCACCACTGCAGCCAATTACTGTCCTCAGTGGTGACCTGTACACAAGCAGCATATGACCAACTGGTCTCGGCAGTCATCTCAAGTTTGCGTACAGGTCCACCGCAAGTGTCTGGCTGCAGTGGTGACCTGACCACAATGAATTGCCCCCTTGGTAGGGGACAGAGCACCAGTGAAAAGCAAGATCTGTCTTTTTTTCTTGTTATTCCACAGCTAAGGGCGGGTTCACATCTGCGCCCAGTCTCCACTTTAGGCAATCTCTCAGGTTTACGTCTTCTGCCCGAGAAACTGGACAGGGGACGGAAACCCAGCAGTCAGTTTTCAAACCCATTCACTTGAATGGGTTTGCAAAGTGACCGCTCATGTGCGTCTTCTGCCTCTCCACGGCAAAACCGTTTTTTTTAACCGGACACAAAGTTGGACATGCAGGAGAGCTGCGGAGAGCACAAAATGGCACTCACGGCCGAACACGGTCCGACAGACGGAGATCGAGCGCAGATGTGAACGAGCCCTTAGATGTATTTCACTACATGGGGCATTAACCTCAGTTTAGGGCCACATGTTACATAAGTGCAGCATTTTTGGCTGTTGCGGAAACACAGCAGAAAAGTAACACTGCATTATACAATGAATGAGATTTAGTGTAATATCACATACACTCTGAAAAGAATCAGATGTGGAAACGTGTTTTCAAAAACGTGTATTAATATAGATTTGTATGGGACAGGGAGAGTAAAAAGATAAACACAGTGGAAGGCTAAGGTACCATGTGGCGTCCTGCAGCAAAAAAGCTCTGCAGGGAAAACCGCGGCAGTAGCGCAATGTGGTTCTTCCCGTACCGCTTTGCACAGAAAGTTTGCAGAGATTTCCTCTGTAGACTTTCGGCTTCAATTATCCCTTTAGGGAAATCCGCCCGCGTTTCCGTAGGTATAATTGACATGCGTAACGTTTTTGGAAATCACAGTATGTCCGCTGTGTGCATTTTACTACAACATGCGGATGGGATTAATAAAATCCCCTTTGCTATGACTGTAAAACACCACATTTTTTCCCGTTGCGTTTACGCCACATGGTTCCCCAGCCGAAAAGTGTTTTTGCTGCGTTTCCACGTGTGCCCATAGTCTATAAGCTTTTGGAATGAATGCATTTTTTATGTAAGTGTAAAGAAGCCCTCAAAGTGATTTTTGTTCAGAGCTCCTTTTTATTATTTAGTCCAGGATGAAAGGTCATTGTGGGGGAGGGTCTGTCTGATGGTAGTAGTCCCTATGGCTATAGCTCCCTCTCAGTCGTCCCCACATCTCACTTCTGGGTGGATTTAAGGGGATTATTACATGGCAGCAGCTTCTTTCCTGCCTGAGGCAGAAGGGTGAAAGAGTTAGAACAATATTTGGTGAATATCCTGTATCCGCCATCCGGGGATGAGGGGTGCAGGGTGAGGGCACAGGCCGGGCTGACAGGGGGCACTACCTGCAGCGTCCACTCCCAGTGTGAGCAGACACTACACCTGGTGACGGGGCTGAGGAGTGTCACTGATAAGAGCGGGGAGAGGAGGTGGGTGCTGAGGAGGAGGACATGAGGCGGGGCCGCACATTTGCTGCTCGGGCACTTCTCAGGCTCAGTGTGAGCGGCAGGAGCTCTGCTTGTCACTTGTCCCTGCCCTGGGTACAGGTGAGATGGCTGCAGACGGCTGCTAATGTTGTGGACGTGTCTGGATGTGAGGGCTGTCACCTAGAGGACTGCTTGTGGCCATTACTGGACGTCAGTGAGGAGCTCGGTGCTCTGTGCTGCCCGCCTTCTGGTAAGTGTGGCTACTGTAGTGTGTATGTACAGTGCCCGGCTACCTGCACCTGGGCTTATGGCTTCTGCCTATGTCTTACTACACACCTCGGCCATTATACTGAGCTAAAGTTACCTGTGCTGACTGTGTTTTTATTCACTAGCAATGTATTTAGTAAGTATTTAGTATTTATAGTAAGTATTTATTAGTAAGGCTGTGTTCACATCTCCATCAGGAAATATGTTTGTGTGATCATTTATAGTCATGGAGATCCTGATAGGGACTGATCCATCACATGACACAAATGGATCCCACTGGTCCCTGCTGACTGTAATGGGGTTCATTGGGGATCTCTTATGGTGTCCATCATTTGGGCAGATGAAATAGTCCTGTGTGTAAGTCATTTTGTTCCTGATTTTTTATGGACTCTATGAAGGAAGCTCCTAAGAAAGTATCTAATGTGAACGTAGCCTAATATAGAAAAACGTATCCTCAGCAACACATCGCATTCAAGTAGGATGCCCCGAGGTAGAGACAGGTGAACGCAGCCAGGAAACAGAAATGATTGCCAAAAATGTGCATCAATGAAAAGGGTTAAAGAACTTTGGGCCACCTCTGTCATATTCAGGCTCACAGGTGGGGGACTAGTCATTTGTATTCTGTGGTTCTCATTATAGAAGCTGGAATTGTGTGACGGAATAGCAGGTGCTTTCGAAGGGTTAAGTGACCTTGGATAACTGATATCACACAGCCAACACACAAAGAGGGTGCGACCCCACATGAAATTCAGGCTGGCACTAAGTGATTGTGGGCACAAAACTAGGATGCCTACTAGCCTACTATTTAAGGATTTCAGTAGGTAAAATGTACTCTTAGTTGGAAGACATTAGACCAGGATCTCACATTGCCAACGCACAGATGTAGATGCCACGCATCAAATACGGCCAACTCCAGATCAGCCGAAAGTGAATGGTGTGAAAGTGTGCAAGTGACCATGTTTTAGTGCTTTTAAGTGGTGTTTTCAAAGGGTTAATACATTTTAAGCCACTGATAACATAGATCAAGTTGATAACATAGATAGTGGCCCATAGTGGTTCCTTGAATAAGTATGGGCCTATTGCCCTTTTTTATTATTAGTGTATTACCCTTGTATGTCAAAGGGTTAAATATGTTCGGGTGACTTCTCATACTGCCAACACTGCTACAGGTTGATGCCTAGACTGAACCCAACATCATTGGATCAAAGCCATTTAACCCTTTGCCCAGAACCTGGACGTTAATAATTTGGATCTCTATCTTTGTGTAGTCAAACTGATAACACTACATCAAAATAATTTAACCCCTTGTAAATGACAGACGCCCACTCATTACAGTAAAAAGTTTCCATCTGCTCACATCTATGCCAGCTTTTATGCCCAGAACCACTTTGGGCCAGGCTGAGCATCCTTATCTGTTGACATGTGTAAGATAATAGCCCAAAGCCATTTAACTCATTGAAAATACCTGTGCCCACTTTGATGCCCATTTTATGACAATTTTTTTGGCTGCTTTCAATTGTTCTCGCGGCAGGGCATCCAACTCTGATGAATTTTATTAATGAATTAAAAGGAATATTCCAGAATGTTTGTTCCTGATCATTGCCCCTGCATACATGTGCAGGACTAGTACGATCAGCTCATGTGTACGGGGGATCTTCTGCCAACAATATACAAATTGTGTTAATAATTGCTTATAGCTTACACTTGTTGCCAGTGCTGACTGGTGCTCTTTCAGGCTGGAATATGCCAGTGTAAGAACCTGCCAAATAGGAAACCAGCTTCCACATCAACCATCATTTGCTTCAGGCTTATAGTACTAATATACATTCCATCATGTGCAAGATCTCTGCTTACTGTCAGTGAATGGGAACATTTTGTGTCTTTATTTATTTATTTGTGTCTCCATAACAAATCATGGACAAAATAGTGTAACAAAATTAGCGACACCATAATAAAAACTTTATGTACCCCATTACAGTCAATAGGACCAGGCACCTCATATGACAGCTCATGAGTGTAATTTTTTAATTAGTTTTTCTGTTCCTATATTGCAATGGAAAACAGAAAAAGTAGCATAAATGTGAATTTAGCCTTATTTCTATTTAGTCTATGGCTGGAAATCCATCTAAACTTGATCAGGGGTGAAAATCCACAGCCACAACAATGTTCGTTGTGCTTTGGTTGATCTTTCTTGACTTACCAGATCACAGATTGTGTGACATGTAAACAGATAGAACCAATGATCGATACAAAGTGTTAAACCTCTCGGACCCGACATCAGATAGACCAGGTGTCAGAGTTGCTCTTCTCTTCTTTCACTGTTTTTGCCAAAAAAGATAAGCTAGTACTGCTTTAGGCTGAGGCCTCACGTGGCGAAAACGTTTTTGTTGCAGAATTTGCTGCTGTTTTTTGAGCCAGGAGTGGAAATACAAGAACTTCCATTATATTTCCCATTCTTTTTGTAGCCATTCTCAAAAAAATGCAGCAAAATCTTCAACAAAAAAACCTGCATTTCCGCAACGTGGGGCCTTAGTCTAAGGGCTAGTTCACACGGTGAGATGGAAGAGGATTTTGACAGTGGAATCCACGTCATAATCCTCCTCCATACAATGTTAGGGCTAGTTCACACGGGGACATGGAGGAGGATTTTGACAGCGGAATCCACGTCATAATCCTCCTCCATACAATGTTAGTCTATATAGAAGCGACCTGACCTTTCTTCAGGTGTTTTCCTCCTGAAGAAAGCAATAGAAGTGAATGGGAAGCGCAAAACGCGCGTTTTTCTACCGCGCGTTTTTCTACCGCGCGTTTGTTTTTGCAAAAAAAAAACCACGACGCGTTTTTTGCAGCCTGTTCTCTTTAAGGATGGAAAAACCGCCTGGAACCTTTTGGAAGCGATTTTTTTTTTTTTTAAAAAAAAGCTCCACAAAAAAGCGGGGCAAGGTCCAAAAAACGCTTCCTAATTAGGAAGCATTTTTTTCCGGTGCCAAAATAAGCCACACGTAATTTACATGTGAACCAAGCCTAACAGTATGTTTACATTTTTCAGAATCCTCAGCAGGAAAAATACTCCCAAATGGTGAATTTTTCTGCGGAATTCGTAGCGTAATTGTTACAGCTTTGCAGCAGATTTCACCTCTTGCTTTGCAAAGCTTTGAATGCATTATGATCTGTGCTGAAAATCCACAGTGATCATTTCTAATCCACCACAGTCAGTTTACGCCACAGAGCTTTTCCGTAGTATGTGTGGATGAGGCCCTATTCACACCTGCGTCTATGGGGTCCATGGGTTTCCTTAGGTATCCACTTTTTTATGCGGATAGATTTTCCGTTCGGGGGGTCCCCAAGCGGACTTTCTGAATAGAAACCCGAATGCAGATGTGAATAGGGCCTGTTTGAATACAAAATGCTGCAGATATTTCTACACATTGTTCTGAGATGAAAAATTTCTGTGGAAACAGAAATGTGTCTGTCTGGTTGTTTATATGGAGCTGAAACTTGCTCCAACAAGGTGCCAGGATGTGTGCTCCTCTGTATGGTTAGGAATGCCACGAACACCACAAGGCTTGGTGCCACACAATTTTATTTGAAAGGACTGGAATGACGCGTTTCGGGGTCTTATGCACTCATATGAATGCACCCCTGTTTCAGATATGTGTCCAAAGGGATGGCCAGTCTAGTTATCTTCCAGTTCTGTCTCTCTGGATTCATTTATGGCTCTGTTCACATCTGCATAGGTTATTGTTATTGATCCTCCGTACTAGAATCCTTGACAGAGTGGTGATCAATGGCGCCAGACAGACCCTAGTGATTGTTAGGGAAGTGTTGAGTTTCTGTCATATGGAGTGGCCATTTATATGTGGTATTTTGCCTGACATTTACAGCTGTAAGACGGGTTTTCAGTGCAAATATAAACCCTAGAACGCTTCATTGGAAAAGGGCATCATATAAAATCATATTACTGGGAAGAAAGGCCGGTAAGCAATTGTTCTGTGCAGGGTACAGATAGGACGATGTATTATATAGGGAAAACAGTGCAGGTGGAGAATACTGATAAAGCAACCACATACGCACCTATAATCCATGTGGGGGTGGATAAAACTTGCATAAGATGCCTGTTACATGTTGTAGTGAGGTGCACAGTGCCAACAAGCAGCGTATTCGAAGTGCCGAAGTTCAGGCGAGCTGTCCAGCTTCTCCATATGTCTACCTTACTAGTACCAGCTCTCTCCAAACAAACATAATAAACAATGTAGTTTTCCTCTGCGGACTTGCTGCTTCTATTGAATCTATAAGGAAATCGCCGGCGATTTCCATGCAAGTTTTGGAAATTTCCACTGTGTGTGTGGATAGGATTCGCTAGAAGGGACTGTTTCCGCCACTTGCGGCCCGAGCTAACAGTTTTTCTCTAATTCCACCCTATTTTGAATTTTTTTCCAATGACCCTTTTTTTTGCTGTATTGGACTATCACACATTACAGTCTCCTACAATCTAAGTGCAATGGCATACTTTTACCAGACCTAATAGAGATCTTTGTAGTATGTAAAGCAGGTGGTGGTAGCGCTGTGGCTGAAAGGGTTAATAGGACAGTAAACAGTGCCTGTTTGTTTTCCTCTGCAAACATTGTTCCAAGGTCCCTGGTCCTTGCAGAAGAGAATGGAGCCTGTGATAGGGCTGTGTACAGCTGCTGCTGGCTCTGGTGCCTGCTCTGTACTGGCTTCTGTTTGCACCACTGTACTACAGGCTATGCAGAAACATTTACCCTGGATATGTTGATGTTGTTACATTTTTGTATATGTTGCAGTGGTTTTTTATCGCATAGTAAATATGAGATGTTTTCCTTCCGTTGTCTTTTTGTCATGAGCAGAGTTGGGAGTTTTACAAAAGCATTCAATGTGTTTGGCCCAGGACCTGCAGCCTTCGGCATCCCTTTGGTATGTCAGGAATGGGACGTTGTTGTGGGATGTAACATGATACATAGATACCTTGACACACTGACAAAAAACACAGGTATCTGTTGCACTCACTTACTTGTACTCCAGTATAGTGTAACATACTGTACAGTAAGTGTGATGCACACTTATTGGATATCTCCGAGTTAAACACTACTTGTTTTTTTTTTTTTTTTTTTAATGAATCCCTGATACCTACACCTGCCTATACCGTAGACCACATTAAAGAGGACCTCTCACCTTTCTTGACACGTCTGTTTTATTAACCCCTTCCTGCCACAGGCATTTTTTCATTTTCATTTTTTTAAATCCCAGCTTTCCAAAAGCCATAGGTTTTTTGGTGGGACAAAATGTAGTTCGAAATGGTACCATTTAATATTCAGTACAATGCATGGGGAACGTGGAAAACATTTGGACTGGGGTGGAATTGGAGAGAAAACGTGAGTTTCTTACAAGCATTGTTTTTATGGCGTTCACTGTGCAGTGAAAATGACATGTCATCTGCATTCTATGGGTCGGTGCAATTTCGGGGATGCTAAATATAATTTTTACCCCTTTAAAAAGAGGGTTTTTTTTTTTCTGGGCCAGAGGTACTTTTTAGTTATAACATTTTGGGGGGTGGCCATTGTTTTGATTGCTTTTTATTCAAATTTTTATGAGGCGAAATAGCAAAAAAAATGGCGGTTTGGCCATTTTGATTTCCATTCCCCTGCAACACAGTTTGCTGTATGGCAAAAATATTTTTATATATTGTAGAATAGGCATTCACAATTTTTAAAAAATTTTTGTATTGTTTTAAAATATCTTTTTAATTTTTTTATTGTCCTCTTTAGACCAACTAGGGAGTTTTGAACCCCAGGAGGTCTGAGCACTATTACAATGCATTGCAAAAATGTAGCACTTCTATTACAGGCTGCATAGAGGAGCTTGTAATAGAATCTAATGCCAAGCAAGCCTGGGAACCTGGCCACTGGGAAAATGTTACCTGCGTCACCTTTGACCAACGTGGGAGGGGGATAACGCCCAATATCAGTGCCAACATTGCTGCCAGTTCTCTGCTGTACAATACACGGCGGCCATATTTAAATACCCAACATCTCTACTATTATGGGTTGAATACTTGTATTCTCAGTGAAATACCAATGCTTGAAAATACTTTCATTAAAGGGGTTTCCAGGAATTTCAGAAGTCAGGGAGGAGGCCGGGGAAGGTGAAACATAAATACTCGCCTGTCCCCACCACTATTTTATGTTTCACCTTCCCTGGCCTCCTCCATCACTTCTAAAATTCCTAGACAATCCTTTAACTGGATGTTACCATTCCACATGTGTCCCCGTGTTACCATCTCTCTATACTGGACACTCCCTTCTTGTAACTACCAGTTGTCTTATTATTCATACATTTTAAGGAGGAATAACAGAGGATTAGCAAAGGTAGTCAGTCATAGATGGATGCTGACTACAGCTTGATGAAACTCAAATATACAGTTAAGTCCAGAAATATTTAGACACAAATTTTGGCGTTTTAGCTGTCTACCTAAACATATTCAAGATATAGTTATATATAGTCAATATGGGCTTAAAAGACAGAGTAACAAATTGAAGTAGTCTCAGCACGCCGGATGATACGTTTTCTTAAAAAAATTTCCAAATTTTATTGTGGAGACATGCTCCAAGTTAAAAATATATATATATTGTTCTTGGAAAAGCAGTTGATGGATATGTCCTTGTGCAGACGGGACAGAAGGACGAATAAGCCTACGCGTTTCGGGGATATGACCCCTTAGTCATGGCTAGTCATTTCGGGGATATGACCCCTTAGTCATGGCTAGTCATGGCTAGCCATGACTAAGGGGTCATATCCTCGAAACGCGTAGGCTTATTCGTCCTTCTGTCCCGTCTGCACAAGGACATATCCATCAACTGCTTTTACAAGAACAATATATATATATTTTTAACTTGGAGCATGTCTCCACAATAAAATTTGGAAATTTTTTTAAGAAAACGTATCATCCGGCGTGCTGAGACTACTTCAATTTGTTGCTTCTATTGTGTCTGTGCCGGACATGACGTCCCGGGCATCCGGATGACTACAAGCACCTACTACTCCTGCATTAACAGTAAGAGACATTTATCATTTTTGTAATACGGGCTGAGACAAATTTTTCTTCTTTGCATTTAAAAGACAGAGTCTCGGCTTTAATTTGAGGATATTCACATTCTAATAGACGGAAGGGTTTAGGAACTACAGCTCTGTAATATGTAGCTGCCCTTTTCAAGGGACCAAAAGTAGTTGAACAGTTAGCTCAAACACTATTTAATGGACTACATGGGCGATTCATTCATTAATTCAGCATCAATTAGGCAGGTAAAAGATCAGGAGTTGTTTTCAGGTGTCGCATTTGCATTTGGAAGCTGTTGCTGTGAACCCACAACATTTGGTCAAAGAGCCTCAGAGATTCAGCCTGCCCAATACTTCTTTTCTCATATTTGTTGGACATTCCCATGCTTGCTAATGTGAGTGCCTGTCTTCCTAGCTGTCCATGGCTGAGGCTAAAGGGATGGAAGGACCCCCGCTGCTACCCTTTATTGTAGTAATGATGATGATATGTATGAACTTATTATAGTAAGGAAGTCATTATTGATAATATGAGGGATATAGACTGATTTCTTCTTTACAGTTCCAGAGTGATGATGTCACAGTTGATGTTGTCATAGATAAAAATGATTGTCTATGAGATCTTAGTCAGCAGAATCCATAACAATTTCATGTCTATTGGATTTTTGAGTGGTGGACACCCCAATAATGTATTGTCAGGACTAGTATGAGAGTTCATTTTTAATGCTCCCATGCGAGCATTGTAAAGTCCTGCCAGTCCTTCCATTCCCAATAATGTGGTTTTCCTTCCACTTACTGTAGTACTATGCAGGTGTAAAATGTTTGGAATAGGGGTTCACTCATTATGACCGATGTGTATAATCACTTTGTAAGTTCTGGAATTGACGGTAGGTATTTGGGAGCTGCCCAACCTTTGTCCAACGTGATATTGGGGAACTAAACTGGACTTGGAATCTTGTTGATAAATTCTCTCTTCAACAGTCTATAGCCCGCTTCACATCTGCGCATGGGTTTCTGTTTGTTGGTCCGTATGGGGAACCCCCCCCCCCTCCCTGAACGGAGACCTAATCTGCATAGAAAAGTGGTTACCTGAAGAAACCTGCGGACCCCATAGACTATAATGGGGTCCGTGTGCTGTCCGCACGTAAAAGACAGAGAGAAAAGTGCTGCTTATTCATGAAGAGAGGGGAACGGAAAGGCCCAAACGGAGATGTGAACCAGGCCTATGAAATAAGAGATGACACTAGTTTCCCCCACTGTCTGTCCCCACCATCAGCCCCCAACCAACCCCACCCCCCTGTTCCTCAGCAGTCATAACCTATTGTTACTAATGTCCATGGCACTATTATCACATCATTATAAAACTGTAGGCTAAGAGATAAGAGCAGTTCAAACTAATGAAAAGAAGCAATTGTTGTCACTTGGATAACAAACTCACCATTGGCACACATGAGTTATGGAAGTAATTTACTGGCACTTAATGAAGATGATTTCCACAAGAAAGCAATCTCCTTTAGTTATGAGGTGGAAAACAATTGGTTCTCAACTAGGACATAATAAGTCAATGAGCGCTCTTCTATTTAGACCAAAATGGTGCTAAATTTATGTAAGTAATTGTGCATTACAGAATATGTAGACGTTTTATTAATAATGCATATAATAATAATAAAGAAATGAGGAACAAAGGAAATATGTACTAAAATTTACCCAAGTACCTTAGACTGCAAAATGTTTTGAAATTATCCAGTTAATCACTGCTTATTTGCTTTTAAAATGCAATTTACTTAAGTGTGAGTGCTGCCACACAATGTCTGCTGCGGCACCGTAGTCCAACAATAGTGTTGAGTGCTGCCACACAATGTCTGCTGCGGCACCGTAGCCTGACAATAGTGTGAGTGCTGCCACACAATATCTGCTGCGGTACTGTAACCTGACAATAGTGTGAGTGCTGCCACACAATGTCTGCTGGGGCACCGTATTCCAACAATAGTGTGAGTGCTGCCACACAATATCTGCTGCGGTACCGTAACCCGACAATAGTGTGAGTGCTGCCACACAATGTCTGCTGGGGCACCGTATTCCAACAATAGTGTGAGTACTGCCACACAATGTTTGCTGGGGCACCGTATTCCAACAATAGTGTGAGTGCTGCCACACAATATCTGCTGCGGTACCGTAACCCGACAATAGTGTGAGTGCTGCCACACAATGTCTGCTGGGGCACCGTATTCCAACAATAGTGTTGAGTGCTGCCACACAATGTTTTCTGGGGCACCATATTCCAACAATAGTGTGAGTGTTACCACACAATGTCTGCTGTGGCACCGTAGCCTGACAATAGTGTGAGTGCTGCCACACAATGTCTGCTTAACCCAACAATACGCCAGAGCCACTGATTGGTTATAGGCTATTTCTCATTACTAGCCATTTAGTAACTAGCAAAACTAGTAACAGTCAGCAGTGTTTCCAGCAATTAGACCTGCCTTGGTGACACATGGATATCTTATATAATGTGAAATTATTCACATTCCTGTTATTCATGTCCATATAGTGACTATGTTCTTCAGGCTCAGTATGTGGTCCCATTGACTTTAATAAGTGTATATAGACGTTTGACCAATGGAAAAATTTTAAAAAAATTGATCTGCCAATTAAAAAGAATGTATCGCCATTTCTTTATTTGTATATTAAAACGAAATAGTGAAATATATATCTTATGCTTTTATTTTCTGATTGCAGATTTTTTTATTCTATTTTCTGTATATGATTATGGAGGCTGCCATTTTGCTGGAGCTTCTCTGCTCTGTTTTAGTAACATGCTTTATAACACTCATCGTCATAGGCAGATATTTCTAGACATGCTCTGTGCGGGAGGGGGAGTAGATAAGCCCTGACATCCTCTATAGTCAATAGTGGATGCAATGCAGGGTGTTTTGTGGTGTTATTTATATAGGCGTTAACTTTTATCATAATATGCCTTCTTTGTGATATAAATAAATAATACATAATTTTTTTAAAAAAAATTGGGTTTAGCCGAGCTTGAAATTTATGGGGTTTGCCACACACTAACTATTGTTATAATGGACCCCAAAATATAACGAGCAGAGGCCCAGAGGAGGTGATTACACATAACTAACAACATAGTTACTCACCTCTCCTGGTCTCTAATGCTGTCTTCATGCCTTCAGAATGACGTCAGAGACCGCTGAGGCCTCAGCAGTTACATGGGATATCACGTTCTGTGATTGGGCCTCAGCGGTCTCTGACGTCATTCAGGAGTCCTGAACAGTGACATTGTTATTTTACACTACTTTTCTGAAGAGACCCCGGATTATAATAGTAGAATAACCGTTTCGGTCTTGTGAGTAACAATGTTATTTTAACTCACCTCCTCATTATAGTCTAGGGTCTGAAGTAATAGTACTTGGGATATACTTGCAGTACAGATTGGGTCACCACGTTTCATTCTTCCAATCCAGCTGAGCCATCTGCGTCTCTGCACACCTCTTGGTGTCATTCTGGTTTGTTGTTTTTCTTACCACAAGAACCTCTGCAACATTAAACAGTGCTCGATGCATAGTGATCTGCCGGAGTGATAAACCAGGTTCTCTCTGTTCAAGGATTCGACAAGTGGCAATAACATAAGGCATTGCACAATCGTCCCACAACACTTGGTCTGATCTTTGAGGTTTAATGACTTTGCTTTCAATTTAGCTCTTATGCCCCTCCCACATGACACAGATTGGAATTAGGTGCTTGAAAATTTGATCTTTCAGATCTTAGGTAGCTTTTGGAATTGTCTGTTAATCTTTTGGGTTGCGCTGTTCTAATTAGGGGAGCCAGCAGAATTCTGAATTTAAGGTAAGTATACACCCTACACAGCCCTTGACTGACAGATGTCTTTCTAACAAAGTCAGCCAGACTGCTTTTATTGCTTAGTGTTCCTTTAAGGAGTCACAGGCTCCTCTTATTTTCATTGGAACTGGCTTTACAGTGTCTACTACTAAAAATAAAAACAAATAAAGAAGTAAAATCACCCTGAGACAGTAGCAAATATAACAACTTTCCGTGTTACATGGCGGCAGGCAAACATCTCAGCCTGAAGTCGCCCGCAGGGGGCTCAAAATTGTCATTTTTACATGTTAATCATATTGCAATAAAATGTTCTATAGAAGTCAGTATGTGAAGTCTGATAATGACCCAAGCCCCAGAAAAGTTCTGTAATTTACACAGCTGGAGACAGATGTTTTATTTCTGAATCTTTTTTCATCCAGCCAAATTCCAACCACACCCTGCCCGGCCACTCTCCCCCTCCACCTCTGCTGCAGAAACAAAGCATAGGGAGCATTGCTAGAACAATCATGCAAAGTATTCCTCCATTCCCTGTGTTCTGCTCATAATTCCTAGGACCTTTTCTCAATGCAAATGAAACAATTATTACATAGTAGTGCTGCATAAATGTGCTCATCCTGATACACTCATGGTAAAAATGCTTTTAGGTAAGCAGCTGCTTTTATTACTTTAGGTGATAGACAATTGAATGTATTTGTATTACTGAACAGGAAATCCCTTTAATAATATAGTAATTATAACACTTATAAGAAGAGATAGGACAGAGAACATACAAGTGAGAGGTGACAATGTGCTTGTTTGTGCTTGCCTCATCCACACGTGGTCTGTCATCAATGGCGGGCAAAGGCAATTTACAACATTCCACAGATAATATTCACGTGAATAGTGAAATAACTTTTCAAATTCTTTACTTATCTTATATGTTGTTCTTTCCTTAATTCATGTCTAAGGGTGGCCATATTCTTATCTCATAACCTTCTCCTCCTACACATGCATGCATGTATTCTGTATGGAGAGAGGGGAATTAAGCCAATGGCTGAGGCATAACTCAAGAAAAACAAAAGGATTGGGCATGGTGAAATCCAACAACTTGACCATTCTCCGTCCTTGCATCTGCTGCCAGAGGAGAGTAGGAAGACTTAATACACAGTAGATTACTGGTGGGTCCTATCAAAGTAAGTGAGTTTGGCCATCATGTATCTAATATCTGTGGCTAGTTTAAGGCTACAGATGGCCATACATATTATATGAACACACCAAGTTTAGCAGGACTGGCTGAACATCTAAGTTCACATCTTTGTTTGGACCACTCCATTCCCCTAACCGCATGAAATATACGGAGAGAAAAGTCCTGCAAGCAGCACTTACTTTCTGCATTTTTCGTGCGGAAACCACACAGAATCCATTATAGTCTATGGGGCCCACGGATTTCCTTAGGTAACCGCTTTTTTATGCAGATAGTTTTCTGTTCATTGGGGTCCCCAAACGGAAACCCAAACACAGATGTGAAGCGGGCCTGTTATGTATGTGGGTTCCTAACACTTTCAGGATAGCAGATGTTGGGATAAGAAGGATGGGAGTGTTGGTTTTCAGCACACCTGATTTTTTTATTTTTATGAGAGAAAACTTTCTATACATTTATAAAAATTCCCCTTTTTTACCAGTTGTCTCCATCTTTGGATTGCATCTGGCTAGTATCCATACAGTATATCAGCAGCGTCACCTCTTCTCTACTAAAACCAGAAGTTCAAATGGTAAAGGGGATAGGACTTATCGCCAGAAAACTGTGCAATGCTGAAGGATGTGATAAGGGAAATCATAGCTGCGAGGGAAGAATTATACCTGGAATAAGAATGAGGAGAAGATTGGACTACATTTCACAGTTCTGTATTTTGTGTTTTTCCTCCTATCGGACAGGACACTCCAATTACTTCAATGCTGTTTGCCTGCGACCAAGATGTTGTTCCGTTACTGGTGTGTCATGTGGAAACACCTATTTCAAGGGCATTTCTTCTTTGGCATAGGGTAGTATGTAGAGATGAGCGAACAGTGTTCTATCGAACACATGTTCGATCGGATATCAGGGTGTTCGCCATGTTCGAATCGAATCGAACACCGCGTGGTAAAGTGCGCCAAAATTCGATTCCCCTCCTACCTTCCCTGGCGCCTTTTTTGCACCAATAACAGCGCAGGGGAGGTGGGACAGGAACTACGACACCGGGGGCATTGAAAAAAATTGGAAAAAGTCATTGGCTGCCGAAATCAGGTGACCTCCATTTTAGACGAATAGTGGATTTCAAATCCGGGTCATATGAGAATGTGAACTTTGTGACTATGAGACAGGGATAGCTGTACAGTCAGGGATAGCTAGGGATAACCTTTATTTAGGGGGGAATGTTATTAAAAATAACTTTTTGGGGCTCTATCGGGTGTGTAATTGTGATTTTTGTGATATAAACTTTTTCCCATAGGGATGCATTGGCCAGCGCTGATTGGCCGAATTCCGTACTCTGGCCAATCAGTGCTGGCCAATGCATTCTATTAGCTTGATGAAGCAGAGTGTGCACAAGGGTTCAAGCGCACCCTCGGCTCTGATGTAGCAGAGCCGAGGCTGCACAAGGGTTCAAGCGCACCCTCGGCTCTGATGTAGGAGAGCCGAGGGTGCACTTGAACCCTTGTGCACCCTCGGCTCTGCTACATCAGAGCCGAGGGTGCGCTTGAACCCTTGTGCACACTCTGCTTCATCAAGCTAATAGAATGCATTGGCCAGCGCTGATTGGCCAATGCATTCTATTAGCCCGATGAAGTAGAGCTGAATGTGTGTGCTAAGCACACACATTCAGCTCTACTTCATCGGGCTAATAGAATGCATTGGCCAGCGCTGATTGGCCAGAGTACGGAATTCGGCCAATCAGCGCTGGCTCTGCTGGAGGAGGCGGAGTCTAAGATCGCTCCACACCAGTCTCCATTCAGGTCCGACCTTAGACTCCGCCTCCTCCAGCAGAGCCAGCGCTGATTGGCCGAATTCCGTACTCTGGCCAATCAGCACTGGCTAATGCATTGTATTGGCGTGATGAAGCAGTGCTGAATGTGTGTGCTTAGCACACATGTAAGGGGCTTATGGAATAATTGTGTCATTTGTCTGATCTTCTGCTGCCATCTACTGCTGAAAGACTAAATTGCAGGGCAAATCTATTCACAAAAGAACCCCCCCTACAGCTCAGAGAAAGATGGTATGTTCCAGAGAGGAAAAGCGTGTGCATACAGGAAGCTGCAGGCAGAAGGGGGACACATGTCGTGCTAAGAGGACCTGCTGCAGGCTGCTTTGCCCATTAAGGACTTTCCTTTGCTGAACAAGGACCCTGAGAGACTTCACTATTCCTGCCTTGTGTGAGCTTGTAAACAGAGGTATGTTGGAGTGTGAGTAGAGTGAGGGGCCATACAGCTCGGTCAAGCATTAAAGCAGCTTTGTGTGCTGGAAGACAAAGCAGGCCCTGCCTGGAAGATAAAGCAGGCCCCTGCCTGGAAGATTAATAAGGTGCACCTTGTTACTGACTTACTTTAAGAGAGGCCTCTCCTAGCCAATGCATACAGGTTCTAACTAAAGACACTAGAGGGGTAACTACCACTATTTGTTGTGCGCACTGTCATATTGAAGTTATATGTTTTGCTTAGCTACTGTATACTTATTTCTTACCTTCTCTCCCGTTCCCATTCCCTTCCCCTCCTTTCTTTATTAAACTGTTATATATTGTTATTCCGTGGCTCTGTGCAGTTACTGCGTATATCATCACCTGCTCCCCATTACACACACATTCAGCTCTACTTCATCGGGCTAATAGAATGCATTGGCCAGCGCTGATTGGCCAGAGTACGGAATTCGGCCAATCAGCGCTGGCTCTGCTGGAGGAGGCGGAGTCTAAGATCGCTCCACACCAGTCTCCATTCAGGTCCGACCTTAGACTCCGCCTCCTCCAGCAGAGCCAGCGCTGATTGGCCGAATTCCGTACTCTGGCCAATCAGCACTGGCTAATGCATTGTATTGGCGTGATGAAGCAGTGCTGAATGTGTGTGCTTAGCACACACATTCAGCTCTACTTCATCGGGCTAATAGAATGCATTGGCCAATCAGCGCTGGCCTATGCATTCTATTAGCGTGAACTGAGTTTGCACAGGGGTTCTAGTGCACCCTCGGCTCTGCTACATCAGATTGCTACATCTGATGTAGCAGTGCCGAGTGTGCATCAGATGTGTAGTTGAGCAAAACTGACTCAGCACTGCTAAGTCTCTGCATTCGCATAGGAATGCATTGGCCAGCCTTCGGCCAATCAGCGCTGGCTCTGCCGGAGGAGGCGGAGTCTAAGGTCGGACCTGAATGGAGACTGGTGTGGAGCGATCCTAGACTCCGCCTCCTCCAGCAGAGCCAGCGCTGATTGGTCGAGTTCCGTACTCTGGCCAATCAGCACTGGCCAATGCATTTCTATGGGGAAAAGTTAGCTTGCGAAAATCGCAAACTGACAGGGATTTCCATGAAATAAAGTGACTTTTATGCCCCCAGACATGCTTCCCCTGCTGTCCCAGTGTCATTCCAGGGTGTTGGTATCATTTCCTGGGGTGTCATAGTGGACTTGGTGACCCTCCAGACACGAATTTGGGTTTCCCCCTTAACGAGTTTATGTTCCCCATAGACTATAATGGGGTTCGAAACCCATTCGAACACTCGAACAGTGAGCGGCTGTTCGAATCGAATTTCGAACCTCGAACATTTTAGTGTTCGCTCATCTCTAGTAGTATGATCTCCCAAGTATTTTCATATATTCCAAGTGATCCACGATCCCTCGTATGCAATATATAGGCCTCAGCTATGGTATGAGAAACATCCCAATATCATGTTTTATTGTCCGAACAGTGTACTGTGTCTTGAATTCAATGCTCAGGGTTGTCTGACATACTGTTGGCAGCCACTAGACCATAAAAGAATCATTTTACTTTCCCCAATCCACAAAATTTTGCACCATTCTCTTTGGGACAGACAATGTGTTCCTTGTCAATTTTTATCGTATTCAGAACATATTTTTTTTCCACAATGGGACTTTGTGGTGAGTTTTTGCCAGCTTCACTTCTTCGTCTTCGTCTTCTGGTAACCTGACATCTTCTTTGAACTGTCTGACCTTTGCCATTTTGACTATTCTTCGATCCCTTCTTTCACATCTTTCAGGTTTTGGTTGCCTCTTCAAGGTATTTGAGATCATTTTAGCCATGCAGCCTATAATTTCCTGCATGTCTCTCTATATTTTTCCCCACCAAACAGCTTTTTAATCAAAGTAAGTTTTTCCTCAAAACAATGTCTGGAACAAGCCATTTTTGCAGAAGGAAATGCTCTATAACCAACATGTACAACATTTGCCATCTTCCTATTTTTGATAAGGGCCACATTTGTACCCTGTTATTCCACAGAATGAATGACGTCACCAATTTAACCCCTCGCTGCTATTATCTTCAACAAGTCCCTTCTGGTTAATGATTCAATGATGTAGCTTGCACGTGCTGATTGTTGGCTCTACTACACTTACAAGTAAATTATTTGCCATGTAGAAATATCACTTGCACCTAAAACATTGATTTATCAGGTTGGTGCTGGACTGCAATTTTTAACACTCCTGTACATGTTGGGGGTGAAGGGGTTTCAAACAGATTACATGTCCAAATTTGTGGCAAATATCAGGATATCTTCCTATGTAAACTGTAAAAAATACAACCGTATTAATGATATCTGATACAGTCATTGTTGTGTACTTATAGTTATTTCTACAAATGTATCACAAGCACCAGCCAACATGTTACTATTGTCATTATCTCCTAGGACTCTGAATGGCAAATTGGTTTACTTCTGCTACAATATGACATATTTAGTATTACATAACTAGCAATTGTAGCAGTGATGTTTAGTTAACTGGTACTCATATGTGTGTATTACTACCAAAATAATTCTTACTACTACTTACTATAAGGAAAATGTTTGTTCTCGTACTATTTACTATGCAATACTATACAGACACTGTATAGGCGAAAAAGCACACAGCCTGAAGGTGGTCATACATGTTAGATTTTGGACAGTCATGATGTGGCTACTAGATTGATGGTAGTATGGCTCATACAAATGACCAACATGTAGCACTAAGGGAGTCTGTCAGCAAAGATATGAGTTAGAAAGTAAATACATAGCATAGAAGAGGGTCTGAAGCTTTCTCCCATTCATTCCGATGTGGTTTGCATAGTAGGAGTGACCTGAAGATAGAAGAAAAATCAGCTAGAGGAAAAAAATGAACTCCCGACTCGTATTGAAATGAATGGGAGAGTATGGAGGTGTTATTCCAGGTAGATTTTGAGGTGGAGGGAAATACATAGTCTAAATTGGAGCTGTAGAAACAAAAGAATAGGGAATGTATCATTCAGATCATTTACAGAGTTGTTTCGATTTTTCCATTAGATTTACCAAGGCAATTAAACTATTTTGGTTGTGAAAATGTGTAGGTAGACATGAACTACTAGGTTTATCTGTAGTACACCAGCGACAGCTGCTCCATTGCTTTCCTCCTACCACATGGCAGATGAGGATTCCTTGAGTCTGCATGGACATCTATGTTTGTCTGTCCCCATTTAATCCTAGCAATAAATGCGCTTTGTCTAACCTCATGACCCTGTTCTGTTTATACCTTAGTGATAAGATAAGGGCATATACAGGAGAACAGAATGTGTCTGGCAGGCTGTCCACATGTGTGTTCTGTCAAGATACCTTTGTTATTTACTTTATTGACTAAAACAATGCTAAAAGAAAACAAATGAAGACTTGACTTGTTGTATGGCTGTCTTAAGTAAAGACCCACTTACTTAAAGCATATATTTACATTGATTCCATTGAGGCCACATGTCCATGGTAAATGAACAATGTATCGATAAGAAAATTTGTTATTCCTAGAAATAATTATTAATCTGTTTCCAAATAAGTTCTAGTATGTGCAGTAGTTGTCATGATGTTTGTGACCATTGCCAGGTCACAAACAGGTTATTGGCCTGTTTAGAGGGAGTCCTTATCCTTATCCCTGATCCAAAAGACCTCTTTCAAATTAACTTTCCACCCATGTTGTCTGGTGTACGGTGCCCCCTTGTTGGCCTAAATTGTGACGCTCTGGTTCTTGTAACTACTGCTCTGTTACCTTTCTGTGACCATCTTGTGTCTTTGTGCCTGGCCAAGCATACACACTTTTTGCTCTTGTCATTGGAAAGTTTGGACGACGCAGAACCCTAGACCCATACCGAGAATTTATTGTTGGATCTCCTTATGTTCCCCCTGGGGTTTGTGTGTGTTTTTTTTTCTCCTTATTTTCTTCTTTTTTCATTACCTGTCTCTTTCTTCCCTTCCCTCTCTTCTTTCTCTCTTCCCCAGAAACCTCTGACCAGGGTTCTTGACCCTGTGACTAATGGGATACACTGTTTGTACTTGTTTTGACTTTTGTAATATTCTGTTGCTCTTTTTTTTTTTTTCCTTGAAAATCAATAAACTTTATATTGCAAAAAACTAAGAAGGGGTTCCAGTGTCCCCTCTTTGACTGAAGAGACACATGTACGCTGCCACTCTGTTTAAAGTCTATGATACTGATTAAAATAGGCAAGTGCCATACCCAGATTCCGTATAGAGACTGGACAGGTGATAAGTTTGGATATTAGGGCAAACCCTTTTGTTTGTGAAAGAGATTTCCCAGCAAATTTCTCATATCCTCTCACCTAAACCTTTGGCATGATTCTTGATCACTTATCAGGTCAGGTTATTGTATTGGATGGAGCATGGGAAGAACACTTGTAGTCGTTGAGGTCCTGATGGGCCTTGAAGGTTCATGCTATAAGTTAGTAATGCCAAGAGTAGTGGTACATTTCCTGCTATACTCCCTTCTCATGTTGGTTACTGGAGTGAAAACTCAGGTCACTGAATTTGTTTGACATTTTGCCTCCATTGTCAGGAAATGATGCAAATCCAAGCCTCTAAGGGTGCCTGTACACAGAAGAGCATAGTTCAGATTTATTTAGACTAGATGACTACTTTATGCGTACAAGAGTTTGCCATTTTTTGCTATAATTTTGGGGATGGGAGAATAGGGCAGCTGGATTTCAGCAGGCCAATCCTTTGTCCTTGTGGTAGGTAAACAGTAACCAGAAGTGTAGATGGGGTGAGGGTCCGGAGGTATAGATGTTGGCCTAATGACCATTCGCCTGACTGCGGTTACGGTGCTAATACAGGTGCTGTATTTTATGCACAAAAATCACCAGCACTGATGAAATATGCAACACCTGTGTCATTACAAGGGTTAAATGTGCTAATGTGAATGCGTAACGCATGCACTAATGCAGAAGTGTAATAGCACCCTTAAGTTGTAATGGCACTTTTATCATTACTACGGTCAGTCACGTTATTAGGTCTGTGCAGAAGACAGAGCTGCAATGGGCCAGGAACTTATAGACAGATAGAGACCATAGGTACCGTAACACTGGACTAGATCAGCATGGCCACAATACAACTGCCCATTGATCACTAGGAAACTGCTTATTGATATCTGATTATCAAGTCTGGATGGATGGAAACCTGTAACATGTAAAATGCTTTTCAATCTGTAGGAATGTGTTATAGAACAGACTGATCTTTAGGTTTGTGGGAAGAAATGTAGTATAAAGTGTCATTTATCTATTGACGTCTCTGCGGGGGTGGTCTTACCAGTGACTGACAACCTCCCACTATTACTAGACATAATCTCTGATAGCACCGCCTCCTTGACTTCTTAGCATAGAAAGAGCAAACATTTCAATGGATCAATGACAAGTGGTACTGAATCTTTTCCCACAAAACAATATATGAATCCGCCCAGCTCCTGCTCTATAACATGCTGACTGCAGATTACACAGCTTTTCCTTTAAAGATATCTGGCAGCTGGTAACTTAACATTATATGTATGGACACCATAACTTTATTACACTTTATACTACTTTCATGATTCAGTGTTTGATGGAGCAGAACATAAAGGTTTTTTTTACAGTCACTTTTGTTAGCAATTCCATAAAATGTTCCTCTTTTCCACCAGTGAGGTCTTATTTGCATATTCCTTACCCAGAAATCTTAGCAGGGCGTGTATGGTTTAATAAGTCCCTATATCCTCTCTCCCTTCTGATAAAATATACCGAATGACTACAGATACCAGGAACAGTCTGTGCTGTTAGTAGTGCTAGTGTCTAACATGTTGGATTCAGGTCAGTCAGTTGTAATTGATGGACTTCTTTTTGTAAATGACTCCTGTTGCTTCTTTGGGGAGGGATGGATGATAGACGGATACATAATGACATTTGTGGTTATATACAGTCTCTCAAATGACAGCAGAATAGAGCTGCAATTTTTGTGGGAGGTAAAGAGTTACACTGTTCTATTTCTTCTCCACCTCCAAATCTCAGTAGTCTCTAAGCCCCCTTCCATGGATATCGAGGGGCTATAGATTCATGTATTGTGTGTCTGGAGGGGGATGAACATTCCTGGAGCTATTATTAACTCCAGATGTTTCTTCTCTCAGACTCTGGAATCCGGGAAACACCTTATCTGCTGCTGCTTGTTCCAAAAAATACACTTAGGCTGGTCCTGATGTGAGTGCAACCCGGACAAAAGAGGAGGGGGGATACAGGGTAGAAAAAAGAGACTTTGTACGAGGAGAGTCTCTCTAAAAGCCACAGAAACACCTATCAGATATGGAGCTAATACAGCTACTTCCATTTACTCAGATTTCTTATAACCCATTGTGCCCCAGAAGAATACAGTATATACACAGAATACTAGTCACAGATAGCCAGCTTGTCATGTTTCATTGATGCATTATATATTCCACTTTATTCCAAACTAGTATTGCCACATTCCTATTGGATTACCTGCTTATGAATATGATCTAACTTGGATTGTAGAAAATGCACCATAAATAGACGGGACACTTGAAGCTTTCTGTTACTCTTCTATTCAGAAATCTATATATCATATATGATATAGGACATGCATGTTCACACATTTCCCCTGCCATTGCATATTAAAGCTGCTGATGCCAAGCATCTGAGCCATGATAAGCGAGGACTTAGTTTAAGGGATTTTTTGTTTTTAGCACATGATTCTGGGTTAGGGTGGAAACGATAATTGAGGTTACCCTAACACAACCCTGTAATGAAAAGATTAAGGTCAGAGAAGCCTCAAGACGTGATGGGAATCCACCCCCTGCTGGTAAGGTGAGGACAACACATATATCTCATAGATTTAGCTTGATTCATCACATTGATAACTATTGGAATTCACTCAGAACTAGACTCGTGTCCATATGTTTAGAATACGGGGTTGAATTTCTTATGGCAGCATGCTGGTGACATGCATTATACACTTAAGACAAACTAGGTTATTTTCATCCAGATATTTTGGAGATGAAATGCATCTGATCCATAACCTGTAGTCTTCTACATCATTGGTATCTAGGCTGCATAATAATACTTACTGCAAAGCAACATGGCACTTGGCAGCCTGGTATCACTCTGATGCTTAAAACCAAAGCTTATTTCACCTTTCAACTATTATCTGCTTATCCCCTACATCAAGTGACCTGCCCTCCTCCCATTTATCCCTCGCTACGTCCGCTTATGTCCATGGCACAAGCGTGTGCCTTCTTACTATCACCTGCCTCTTTCACATCAACAACAACTACACCATGCTTAAGTTTCGTGTCAGTGGTAAGAACAGGTACGTACCTGCTTCCCTTTTAACCCTTTCCTTGACTGTGCACATACACAACATACTTGGCTGGCTGGGTTTTTATTTTAGTTTTTTATTATTTTTCTGATTTATACAGCACACCATGTACTTAGCATTGTATGGCAATAACTAGTCACCTAGAGCCAGTTCAATTCACTGGTAAAGAAGTCTTGGGAATAATGTATTTTTAATCCTGTCCTTCTGCAGTTTGATAGATAACGTTTATCAGAATTCTCGTTGTCATCCACCATATTGTTGACATTGGCAGAACATTTAGGACATATCAGCCACATGCACCCTTTTCATTCCCAGCTTTGAAGTGGAAGCAACTCATAGATCAGAAACAAAGCAAGTCAGGAAGTATGAACAACGGAAATGGAAAATCATTCTTATTGTTAGATGTATTTAGTCAACTGCTTAGTGCAAGACTGCTGGCCAGTGACATAGAAAGGTGATGACATGTCAGATGCTGGAGTATTCATTAAACAAGTCACCAAGCCTGTTAGCTAACATATGCAGATTATATATAGACTTTCAGCTACAATAATAGAGCGAGCAAAAGGATCAGCCCTAGCTCCATCATTTTGACAGCTCTAAAAGATATAATGTATATGTATATAGATATTATATAAGAAGATTGAGAAATGAGCTTCATTATGACTGAAATATGTGATAAACGTTGGGATTAATGATTCATTTTAGGTGACGTCTTTGTTTGTGACATTCCTGCTCATTAGAATATTAATGAACCTGAATATTATGTGCATGTAATCCATTTACTTAGAAGAGTTCAGAGATTACTGTGAAGTGAATGGATTGGGATAGAGCAGGGATAGGGAACCTTTGGCTCTCCAGCTGCTGTGAAACTACAATTCCCATCATGCTCCATTCACTTCCATGGGAGTTCCAAGAACTGCAGAGCCAGTATGCATGCTGGGAGTTGTAGTTTTGCAACAGCTGGAGAGCCGTACGTTCCCTACCCCTGGGATAGAGGCTACGTATGATGTCCTATGTTAGCATCATTGATATTACTGTGTATGGCTAAGGCCCCACATTATGAAACACAGCAAAACGTAGTCAAAATGTTGCTTTTTTTCTGCAGCATTTTTCATTGAGTTTTTGCTGCATTTTTCTCTGTTTTTTTCTTCCCCTATTACATATGTAGGAAATCTACTAATGAGTCCGTAGCTCTTTTATTCCCGCAATGAGCAGATGAGATTAATGAAATCTCATTCACTTTGCTGGTACTATAAAATGCAGCGTCTTTTTCTGTTGCGTTTCTGCAGCAGCCAAAACCCTGCCTTTCTGCCAGGTGGGGCCTTAGGCTAAGTTCACACTGCGGATTTTGGTCTGGAATTTGAGGTGGGGTGCCGCCTCAGATTCCGGACCAAAAAATGGCTATCCGCGACTGGATGCCAGTGCAGTGCATTGGCATCCAGTCGTGGAATTTCGCTCCGAATTAGGCCCAAATGAATGAGCCTAGTCTGGAGGGAGTGACGCGTCGTGGTCTCCCATGGCTGATTCCACCGCGGAAGAAAGGGCACGTCGCTTCTTTCGTGCTCGAGTGGAACAGATCCGTTCGCGGAAAAACGAAATGCCCAGCTCCCATTGAATTCTTTGGGAGGCGGTATTTTAATCCGGAATTTGACGCAGAATTCGTTCTGTGTGAACTTAGCCTATTAGGGTCAATGCACACAGAGTTTTTTGGCAAGGATTTTTAAAGCTGAATCGACGTCAGAATCCGCCTCCAAAAAAGCCTCACCATAGAGCTCTTTGTATTCCACTAGCTTTTTTTTTTCTGCTAGCAGATTTTTCCGTTAGTGGAAAAAAGCGACATGACCTTTCTTCAGGTGGATTCAGCCTGAAAAAGCCAATGGGAGTCAATGGGAGGCGGAAAAACCACTAGCGTTTTTTTCAATGTCCATACACTGTGCTGGAGGAAAAAAACATATCCTAATTCCAAAAAACTCCGTGTGCATTAACCCTCAATGTTTTTTCTCTCTTTGCAACCAAATCAGTAATAACTTTTAATATGTAAATTAGAAGAAACCTGTGGTTCACTGACTGGAGTATCGGCCAATGGGAGAGGCATAGAATGCACTGACTTGTTTCAGTATACACAGAATGATATGTTGAATCAAATAAAGTAGCAAATTACAGCGCCACAGATCTTATTATATTAACTGATACATAGAGTAAACCAATGCATATGTAATTCTAAATACCAACGGCAAATAAAAAAACAACAAATGGATAAAATCAGAAAAATAGAATAAAGATAATAAAAACAAGTAGTGTCACCATGCTTAGAGTACCAGCTATGCAAGTCTTGTAACGCTAGGTACGAGACTCTGTCCTACATTGCGCTTAAAATCTGTGGAAGGAAAAGTCCTTCAAGTTTTCAGTGGAAACCTGATGGACCCCATTATAGTCTATGGGGTCCGCGGGTTTCCGTGTCTAAAAGCTTTTTAATCAGATAGGGTTTCCTTCTTTGGGGTCCCCAAGGATGGAAACCCAAACACTAGTGTGCACCTAGCGTAAATTGTATTTGGAGCATCTTGTTTGTATTCTTTTTCATGGATTTTTTTTCATTGTTGTTTGTTTTCTTTTATTTGCGTTTTTTGGAGGGACAATGATTCCAGAGGAGAGCCTGAGAGCTTCTTGGGGCTCGTTCACACGAGACAACAGTGCAGATTTTGGCGCGGAATCTACGCCAGAATCCGCCCGCTCACAATAGAGGTCTATGTAGACCGCTAGCAGCCTTTTTCCCGCTATTGGGTAGCCCCCTGAAGAAGCAGGGGCAAAACGGCCATTGGGGCTCAGAGTGGAGGTTGCAGTTGGTGAGCAAAGTTCTATGTTTATGCATTATATTCCTTGCCTTATGTAGGCTGCCTCATGTGTAATACTTGCGTGTGTGTGTAACTTCACATTGATTCTGTTACCTTATATGCTCTAATTACACATTGGTGATTTTCGATATGATTTTTGCAATGCCACAAACATTTTTCAATTAGGTGCCCTGATTTTGTGATACTGTGGGCGATAGGAGCCTCTTTATATTTACATATACAGAATACAGGGCCTTTCTATACCCATATTAATTGTGGCTGTTTTCATCCCCCACACCACTATTGAGACTTCTTGATTGCAGCAGATTATACACCTGCTGAAGTTGCTCATTCCAATGCGACCTCCACGCTTGTTGTTTGACATGTGTTGTTTTTAAATGTTTTTATGTGTTTGTGTTTTCCTGATACCATTATGTTTAACATTTATATTTAGATTTAAAACTGATTTTTTTTTTTGTGTTATTTATACATTGAGACTTAGTTGGTGCTTTTTTTTTCCCACTAGTGGTTTGTTAGCGGAAAAAAGAAGCGAGCTGCCCTTTCTTCAGCCGCAGGGTCCACCTCACGGCAGCATGCTTTGGACTAGACCTATTCATTTGGGCCTACTCCAGAGTGGGAAGCCGCGACTGTAGGAAGCCGCGACAGTCGCGGCAGGCATATTTTGGTCCTATTCTGACGTGGCTTCCCGCGTGAAAATTAGGACCAAAATACGCCCCCCTTGCTCCATGTGAACTAGGCCTTGCTGTGTGTTATTTTTTCCAGACGTTTCCCCAACTACACTGACCATGCTGCCCCTTTTCCTTTGTTACAAAGTTGAAAATTTTTATGTTGGGCAAGATTACTTTTAAAAATTATATTTCCCTGATAAAATAAGATGTGTTTATTAATTTATCGATTATTTTTATTTTTATTTCTATAGTGACCATGCACATCTTACCACCCTTGTGCACCCAGTGACTGGACTGAACCCTAAGAAAAGTGGAAAATTGGGGTGAGTTTTTAATCTTGTTATGGTCTAAGGTCCCACGTTATACAGCATTTATGGCAGCTATGGAAATATAACATTAGTGGCAAGTGCAGAAAAAAAATAAGCTCAAGAGCCAAGTGAAGCAAAAGGATTTTGTTTAATCTCATCCACACAGTGCAGAAAAAAAGGTACAGAAAAGCTGTGTTTTCTAAAATGTGTGCATTCTTAAAAAATACAGCATGTTAATTTTAGCTACAGAATTGTCAGTTCTTTCCCTCTATATTTACTATAGCGCACAAAAAGACGCAGAGGAAACTTTTTTTTAGCTTTGTTTTGCTACATGAGGCCTTCACGTTATTATCAGTAACTGTTGCAGTATTATAATCCTTGTACTCTCGATTTCTTGGCCAGGTCTGAGATGAGCTCAGAAGCAGGAGGAAAGCGCACCAGTAACATAGCCAACGAAAATTCCACATTCACCATGGTTTCTGACACCATTCAAGATGGCCCCAGCATAAGGGTAAGCTCAGTATACTCAGAGAATATACAGTATAGTGGTCTGAAATCTTCAAAATGTTTAAGAAATGTAAATATCTACTTTTTTGTTGTTTGAAAAAGAGTAACAGCTGGCTGCTATTTGTAAATCTACCAAATATACAGTCTGTCACAGATACATTTGGTAAATGGTATTAGTGATAGTAAATGGTAATTCGTGATACCTTATTTTTAGTGACACCACACCTTGCCCAGTTGTTCTGCACAGTTAGTTTTTCTGTGGTGTTTTTGCTTCATTTTAATGGCTTTTTTTTGCTGTGGCCAGATGTTATAGGTTATTGAGTAGAAAATGATGAATAGCCTTACATATGCAGGGGCAATTGTATCATTCTCTCTGCGACAGTTTTCTGGGATGATATTGCACCGTTCTGTGCCTCGCTTGCCACATTGTGCAAATGTGAGGGTAACGGGGCAGGTGGGTGCAGGAGCATCTCAGCCCAACCTATTCATTTCTGGCATGAGTCACAATGGAAACCTTCACTGTATCTCCATCTTGGCACTGCAAAGTGAAGCTTATGTATGGAGAGGCCAGAATGCCAGAGGGAGCTGCAGGAGGTTCCCTGCATCAGAGGGGGCGTTTGTTAAGACTTGCATATAAAACACCGCATATTAATAAATCTACCCCAGTTTTCTTTTTTCTTCACTTTTTCCTTTTTTTTTTAAACATATCCTGACGTTTATTTGCTTTGTGCATTTTCTTAAACGCAAAATAACTTTATTTTTTTAATCAAGTTTTATGTTAATAAGGTCCAGTTACTGCAGATCGTCAGGTCATGTGATATATGGTCTTAGTTATGTGATGGAAACACAGGTACATAGCAGGCAGATTACTTTGCTGTGAATATAACAAACCATGCACCTGTGTGCAGGGCCGTTTTAAGCTAAGGGTCCTTTCACATGGAGCAAAATGGCGCTGTTTATGGCGCCAAATTTTCCATGTGGAAAAAAAAGCATCCCATTGACTTCAATGGGTGCCACTTGCATTTTTTTTCTGCATGGAAAAATCAGCACCATAAACAGCACCATTTTGCTCTTTGTGAAAGGACCCTTAGGCCCATGTTGCAGAAGTGCAGCTTTTTTTTTGTTGCATATTTTGTTGCATTTTTTTGGATGGAGCAAAAGGAAGTAGTATACAATATTTCTATATATGACCCATTCATTTGGTAGCCATTCTTGGCTTTTGCTCAAAAAACAAACAAAAGCTGTATTTCTGTAGTGTGGGGTTTTAGCCTTAATAGATTAGTTGGTCCAGTTCAAACTACTCCATAATGGGCCCCCAACACATATAGTTTAATGTCCCCTTAAGTAACCCCTACATAAGCCCACCTGCCCCATCAGTCAACAGTACTAATATTTATATACAGAACTATTAGAATTATTATTACTAAATATAATTATGATTATTACATTTTATAACAATATAATAATTTATAGAAAAGAAAAACCAAAACAAAGTTCCCTGCAGGCTCATAGTGCCTCCCTGCATCAGACCTTATCAGCCAATAGCTCCATGCTTCACCATTGGATTCAACTCTGTTTGTGTCCTAAGAGAATAGGAGATTATCCCACTTGATCTAGTTCGCTGAAGGCCCTGATCAGGGATCACACTGTATTCCCAGATGATGCAATTAGGTTTTATGAAAAACCATGCATTAACCTATAGGGATCTTCCTTCTATTAGTTGGCGCTAGGAGCCAGTTCCTCTTTCCCACCAAGGAGGTCTTATTTGCATGTTCCATACCTAAAATTCTGCTGCTGTTTTCCTGCAATATGTAAATGATGATAAGTTAAATAAAGAAAGCTGATAGATGATTGGGGCTCCTGCAGTGTGACAGAGATGTCTTCTGAGTCACCCAGTGTGTCAGCAGTATGTAAACTAGGTAGTTTCCTATATAATCTATGCGGTGTATTATACTGACACATAGCTTGGTTGAGATGAGAATCTGTATGAAGTGCAATGAGGTATACATCCGAAGTAGCCCTGCTCCTATTCAATTGTTTGGGACTGGGGCTGCAGTTCTAAGTGACACCACTACATTGTACAGAGCTCCGTAGACACTGTATATAGCTTCTGGTCCACCCTGGTCTTAAATATATATTTTGAATTGAGTCAACATCTATGGTATTTGGATAATGTGGTCAATAAGAAGAATGACACAGTGTATTATATTTTATAAAGTCTCGACCATCAAAGAAAGGAATTGCCTTTGGAAAACGCTCCAATTCCATGAAGAGGAATCCAAATGCTGAGGTTACAAAGACAGGCTGGTTATATAAACAGGTGGGTAAACTATATGTAAAGACCAGCAAATTATAAACATTAAAAAAACAAAACCAAATTTACCTAGTGCCCTTTTATATATTTGTTATGGTGTGTGTCTGATTTCCAGAGCATTCCTCGTTTTTGTAAAAAATTCTTAGACAACTCTATGCACATCGAGCTTGACTTATCATTTCTTGGTTGTCAGTTTTCTGGCCCAATTTTTGATACATGTGCATTTGTTTTTGCACAAAATATCTAATGTTACTTTTTTCTGACTGTGACATCATCAAAGGTTCTTTTGTTGGGTAATTAATTACAAAAGAACTGAAATCACAAGTCGGCTCAATTACTCAATGTGAATTTGCTGATACTGATTATGTCAATGATTTTACCTCCATGCCATCCTCTCTACACTGCCATTGGCTAAAAGATATGTCACGAATGTCACTAATTGTTCGCTATCCATTCAGGATTGCTGATATGTGAATAACCGCTACCAAACTTCAGTGGTATGGCGTGGCACATGAATAGGGGCTGTGGCATGTATATAGTGGAGTGTCTTAAAATAATTGATCATTAATTGTAATTGAGGTTGATTTTGATTTAAGTCATAGTGATCCAGCCCTAAACCAGAGGTTCACTTTAAAACCTGTGTGAAAATTGTGCTCCTTGTTGCCCCTAGAATCTCACCAGAGTTATCTACGTTTTTCCTGCGTGGTTCTTTCTCTTTTCACTTGTTGTCTGTTGCCTTAATTTTTTTTTAAACCATTTTCAACATATCAGAGTTTTTAGTTAATGACTTTACTTCTGCTCTACTTACACATTTGGCATTGGCTGGCTCTCTGGCCTGACTTAGAAATGCGTCAGCCTCTTTGTCTTATGCCATCTTCATGCTGCTCCTTTTTAATATTGTTCTCCTTCTATCTTTTTTCCTTCTCCTTTTTCTTTCCCTTTTGATTGTCGACATCTCTGTTGTCTGCAGGCCAGTTCTGGAGTAAAGCAATGGAACAAGCGCTGGTTTGTCCTTGTTGATCGCTGCCTCTTCTATTACAAAGGTACATAGAAATATTTCTAAATCCCAGTGCCAGGTTATTTTCTGAAGAGCCCCACCGCCTGTACAGATGGATTGAGGACCTCTGCTCCCATCTGCTGCCTGGTCCCAATTCACCTGTGCTAAGGCCTGAACAGGTGGAGTGTGAATAATTCATCAGTGCCCTATTGTGTTATGTGTGCATGTGAAAAGCCTCCCACACATTATTATCACTGGCAGGCATACATGTACTAGGATTAACTCTGTGGGGAAGATATTTAGTGTCCACAAAAACTGCATTGCTTTTGGAAAATAGCCTGGCGGAGAAAGAGTTACCTCAGGTGCCTAAAGACAGTTTTATTACAATATGTCCTCCTCCCACTATGTTACAGTCTATTGCTATCCCTTTCTCCTGCGTATTGTTTTTCAGCAGGTGTTTATGTTTTCCTGTCACCAGTTATTCAGCGCCTTTTGCCCTGCATCCACATTTTCTTTCTCTGTGTTCCATTTACGCATCTCCATGTCCTTCTCACGCATCTTCCTCCTTATTTCATTTCTCCCCTCTTGCCTCTTTCTTTCAAGATTCTCATTGTTTTCTTAAATTCAGATGAAAAAGAAGAGGGGATTTTGGGAAGCATTCCCCTGCTTAGTTTTCGGATCGCACCCGTTCAGCCGTCGGACAATATCAGTCGAAAGCACACCTTTAAGGTTAGTAGGTTTGCAGAGTGATTTTACATAGTTATTTGTTGGCATAGTATTTGATGCTATGTAGTTGTAGTATATGGTTAGAAATGGTTTAGGGTGTCTAAAACTGCTGTATATTGTAAAGGACAGGTGACTCATGTTCTCCTATCCTAAACTGAATTGAGTGAGAATTGATATCATCCAATACTTATGACTCTGTTGAAGGATTGCTCTTTCTTAGGGCAAATACTGATGACAGTGACATGTTTAAAAGGGAAAAAAAAACTTCTAATATTTTTGCAGTTGTGTAGTTCTGCAATATCACTACACAAGTAAGACATGATTTATGAACCTTGCAGTATCTTTTTATTTATTTTTTTCTATAAAATATGTATTCATATAATATTATGTATTCTTATTATATTATGATAATTCTATTTCCATTTGCATCTGATGATTTGGGAATCTATAAACATGAAGCTGTCTTTAGTATATTTTATTCCTAAGAGATCCATTATTTTTTATTTTCTGTTCCAACAAGTCATATAAATCGTTCAGTTCATTTGAGCCACATGTGGGGGTTTCTGCTTGTGGGTGATGCAAGCCCCCCGTGTATGCTGCCTCTCTCACCTGTTCTGTCTTCCCTCCTGTGCTGGTGAGAGGATTCCATGGAACGTATCCCTGCCAAGAGCCTGTTCCCTGCAGAGTCGCTGTGCTAGGTAGTAAGTCCTGCTGTACCTGCTGCATGCTCACATTCTCCACTCCCTGCTTGGTACAGGCCAAGCATGCATGTTGTATAAGCACTGGTTTCACATACAAACACATGCATGCAGCCAGTTGGAGTTTCAGCTGTGCCATTTGCTTGAGGATGGCTGGTGAAGTCAGATTTTTACTGTGCACTGGGAATTCATGCATGAGGATCCATATTTCACTATCTTACAACATTAATAAGTATTTGGTGAATTTGAAACAGAAGAAAAATGATGTGCTTTAGTATTGGCTAATGTCTTTGTATTTAAAGGGTTGCCCAGTCTTTTGTTCATAAAGCTTAATCATTCTATAATGCAGTATTATACAACGTTCTAATGTACTTTGTCTTGTCTTTGTGCTTTCGTAAAGCAGTGAAGATGGCGCCAAAAACTAGGCGGCCATGCCAGCTGCCCCAGTATTCCATAAATCATTACAAGTGAATCAGCTTATTGTGTGGAAACTTCCGGAACTCTGCTGCTATTAGCCTGAATTTGAATGTACCAGTATTAGTTTAGCATCTGGCATGGCTGCTCAGTTTTTATCCGCACCACGGGCGCGTCGTGGCTGTGTCATAATGGCACCGTGTGATCGTATCCTTACGTACATCTGCCAATTGTACTTTTCATTTGAAGCAGGTGCAGCCAGATTAGCGGCAATCACATGTAGCAGCAAATTAGCACTTGCCAGATGTGGCTGGGCCGACCTACCCCGCATAAGGTCACCCCGACCGAAAGTATTGAGAGAACCACAAAGTTCCATAATAATATGTCATTATACACTGAATAAGCTTTATTTGCATATTATTAGACAAACCCTTTTAACATTGTTCAATAGAAAGAAATTTCTTACTATTCAGCTACATATATATATATATATATATATGTATATATATATATATATATATATACACTCATTGACAGAAAAAAATAAAATAAGCTAACGCACCCAGATAGAAATGTCAGATTGCTGTACAATTCAGCATGTAGTTATGTTTCGGACAGATATGTAAATGATTGCAGGTGTGATTTGCCACTAAAAGCTGTAAAAATGCTTCCCTCTACTACTTTTGGATAGTGGACCTTTTGAGAGATCACTGACTTCTAGACATGGTTCTACAATGCACTCAAACACATGTTGCCCAGTTGACAGACTTTCAGTGGTTGCACATCACTAGACTGAGAGAAGCAGGATGTTCATTTTGATGAACTGACCACCATCTAGGCCATTCTATTCTAAGGTTTGGTTCACACAGAGGAATTTGGAGCTGATTTTGAGGCAGATTCTGTTTCAAAATCAGCTCCAAGGTCCACCTCCCATTCCTCTGTGCAAACAACCCCTAGTTCTCAGCAGGTGGTTGGCGAAGTTGTGATGTAAGGGAATGTATACAGGGCAAATAGTATGAAGATGGCCCAGACAGCCCACCAACAGAATGGATTGTTTGCTTCTGCCAACAAGCACGAACAGCTGGCACAATCTCCTTGTCCACCATCCAGTTGCGTCGCACCTTTATTAGACACCCCTGTCTCTGCCTGGACCATTTCCAGGCTCTTAGAAGAGAATTTGATTACAGAACCCGTTATCTGTTCTACCATTGACAGCCAGGCACTGACGCTTTCATTTGCTGCGGTGTTGTGAAAAAGAAAACTAGACTGTCTATAGTGACAAATCCAGGTTTTGTTTGACAGTCGGGTTTGAGTATGGAGGACTTGTGATGAGTGCTTTAATCTTGCCTTTGTTGTGAAGTGACACACTGCCCCAACTGCTGTTATGATGATATTGGAAATCAACGCATACAATAGTCAGTCATCCCTAGAAGTGATATGAGGGACACTCAGGCCTGGTTCACAGCTGCATTTGGTATTCTGTTTGGGGAGTCCGCATGGGGACACCCCCGAACCGACTACCAAACGCATTGGCAAGCGGAACATGTGGACAGAAAGGTATTTCATGAACTACTTTTCTGTCCACATGACTCGTGCGGAGACCACACGAACAACACATGGACCCCATTATAGTCTATGGGGTTTGTGTGCTTTCACTGCTCACCGCTTGCAGTGCGTTCAATAGTCCGTTCGGGGGGGGGGGCCATGCGGACTTCCCGAATGGATTACCGAACGCAGATGTGAACCAGGCCTAATAGCTCAGCAATATGTGCAGGACATCCTGCGTTACATGCGTTGCTTCTCATTGCAGGGCATTCAGCTAGTATTATACTGCAGGGTAATGCTCATCCGCATGCAGGAAGGGTGTTCTAGGAATGTCTCCAACAAATTGCAACACTTTCTTGGCCTGCTTGGTTGACAGTAGATCATTTAAGGGACCAGCTAGAACATCAACTTCAGCAATCTGACAGTGGACGGGATCTACAGGCCCAACTGTAACATCTGTGAGCATATGTGCTGCAGGGTAACATACAAAATCTATACAGTATACCTACAGGCCCATCTTGTATACAGGCTAGAGGTGGCCTTGTAATTGTTCCATGTTCCAGTAGCCTTTGTAATCACTTACATATATCATCTTTATAGTGACACATAAAACTTAATTCGATTCCAACAACTCCTTCTTGGTGCGTTATATTTTTTTTTTTGGCAATGAGTATATATAAAGTACAGGAACAATAAAACAACCTAGTAAACAAGATAAAAAATACAAGTTTGTGTGGTGGTCTAACAAATAGATGGGTTTCTTGGGATTCTGTTACTTGCTCCTGTCTTTGCATGTTTAACTGCTGCTGTGTATTCATTATTTAGTTCTTATTTGTTCTTATACTTTGTTCCACAGGTAACAGTGTGCTGGGTTGGGGATGATACTCTCCATAATGAAGCCCAAATGTCTCGACAGGCAGAACACGCTGGCATTCGCACTTATTACTTCAGTGCAGAAAGCAGAGAAGAACAGGAGGCCTGGATACGAGCAATGGGGGAGGCATCACAAGTACAGAACCCTCCCACTCCAAGGTCAGTAAATGATTTGCATCACATTTTTTTAGTTTAATATATATATATATATATATATATATATATATATATATATATATATATATACACATAATAACCTTGTACTCAAAGAAATGCTAGAGTGGTTTTATATGGAGAATGTGATCCCAAATATATTTTCATGTATGCACTTTTACAACAGCCACATTGATAATAAAAATGTGTATGTTTAGAATCTAAAAATGAAGTCATATATACTCTGGACATTAATCTTTAAAATCTACAGGCAAAATAAATCAATAGATTTTTAGAATTTGTACCTTTTTTCCTTCCTCTGGACTACTTTTCTCTCATATTCCCCCCTCTGTACTTCCTTGTGCCTGTTTGGATGGCATTGGTGATTTACAGTAGGTTCACACTAGTGTTTGGGTTTCCGTTCCTTATAATAAAAACTCTCACCACTTAAAAAGACTATAATGGGGTCTGACGGGTTTCCAACGAATATATACTGAAGTCGGCGGAAAGAAAGGTCCTGCTTGTAGGACTTATTTTAAGCGAAATGGGGATGGAGTCCCTGAACTCTAGTGTGAGCTCAGCCTAATTTGATTCCCGTTATTCTATGTTCAGTTGCAGCAGGGAAGTGTCAATATGCCCTGAAAATATATTTTGTTTGTATTGAATTTGCAGTGTATACCTCTATGTTGTTTACAATTTGAAAGGGATAACATATGCACTTTATCTATTTGATGAGAAATGTTAGAGTTAAAATCATACCAAAATTGCTGAGTACTGAGTCTTTCTCTGTGTTAGTAGCATCTGTGAGAATATGTATACACGACTAAGTATAGGGCAAAGATTGGCAAAGCAATGTAAATAGAACACTATGCTAAAAAAGCGCACTGCCACAGAAAATGTTTAGCAAAAAATATATAAAGCTTTATTTAAATACATTTTAAAACATATAAGACAGAAATAATGAATGGGGTGATACAACCAAACAGAACAATGAAGGCCCAAGATGGAATACTAATGGTTGATGATGAATAAATGACACTTACATTACATATATATAAGGATATGTAAAACATCCATAGTTTCTAAAGTGCATATATAACATACATAGTTTTTTAAAGTGCAAATATTCTGTGAAATAACATGATACCAAGTAATAAATTACCTATGGATGGACCTTCATGTAGTGAATGCGCCCCGACGTGCGTTTCGCCACTACCGTGGCTTCGTCAGGGGGAAAAAAAGATGATCATCTTTTTTTCCCCCTGACGAAGCCACGGTAGTGGCTTGCTGTTTGGTTGTATCACCCTATTCATTATTTCTGTCTTATATATGTTTTAAAATGTATTTAAATAAAGCTTTATATATTTTTTGCTAAACATTTTCTGTGGCAGTGCGCTTTTTTAGCATAGTGTTCTATCTGTGAGAATATGTCAACTCTGGACACTAACAGAAGTAAATCCGTTAAAAATCCCATTGATTTCCATGAGATTTGATCTCATGTATATTTTACCAAATCCATCACATGTCCGATTTTTATTTTTTTATTTTTAGGGGATGTAATAAAGCCGGGTGCAAGACTTTTGTGTCTGTTCAAAGTAACAGACATATGACAGACTTTAGGCGCCGGTTATTTTTTAACATTAATGTCTATGGCTAACAGATAGTACCAGAAGGTTGATGATCGTTATGATTGGCGTCCGTTTTTTTTTTTTTTTAACTAATTCTATCAGAACAGACATCCAACACATGAAATAGTACTGTGAGCGAAGATGATAAAAATAAATACCATATTTAAACCTTGACTAAAACTATATGTGCACGGTTTATAGATTGGAGAGGCAGGACTGTGAAAATATACCCCCTGTGAGAGATCGTGATCCAGAAACCAGAAGCCGTGGCGAAGGAGATGGGAGAGGTTCTGAAAAGCTAGAGAGGAGGTCGGAGTGCAGAAAGGAACCTCTGACCAAAGTGAATGGGTCAGGGACTCCTTCTGAAAGGCTAACTGACTTGGAACCTCCCAGACATTTACCAGAAGGTGAACGACCCCCACAGCCCAATGGTTGGAGTTTTGTTTCTTCTCCAGGCCGCCCAGCCAGTACTGCTTTTCCTGAGGGAAATGGGCAACGAAGAGGAAACTTGCCACGCACCCACCCAGAGAAAATTGCTCAGAGACAAAACTCCATGTCACAATTACAGCAGTGGGTTAACCTACGTAGGGCAGCAGCTCCTACAGAAGACCTGCAAAGGTAGGAAATCTGATGGCCTGCAGTAGTTTATAATAAGCAGCTACACTGAGACATTATAAAAACTTCACATTAGAACAAATAAGTGCTGTATGTGTAAAAGTATACATGGATATGTGTACATATGTATAAGGGTAATACATTTTACAAAGAAAATTTTTGAGTGAAGAAAATGATCTACATTTCTTGATGTTATTATTATTTTTAATGTATTGACCCTCTGTGTGGTTTGTATACTGCTCAAAAAAATAAAGGGAACACTCAAATAATACTTCCTAGATCTGAATGAATGACATATTTTCATTTAATACTTTGTTCTGTACAAAGTTGAATGTGATGACAACAAAATCACACAAAAATCATCAATGGAAATCAAATTTATTAACCAATGGAGACCTGGATTTGGAGTCACCCCCAAAATTAAAGTGGAAAAACACACTACAGGTTGATCCAACTTTGATGTAATGTCCTTAAAACATGTCAAAGTGAAGCTCAGTAGTGTGTTTGACCTCCACGTGCCTATATGACCTCCCTACAACACCTGGGCATGCTCCTGATGAGGTTGCAGATGGTCTCCTGAGGGATTTCCTCCAAGACCTGGACTAAATCATCTGCCAACTCCTGGACAGTATGTGGTTCAATGTGACATTGGTGGATGGAGTGAGACATGATGTCCCAGATGTGCTCAATCAGATTCAGGTATGGAGAATGGGAGGGCCAGTCCATAGCTTCAATTCCTTCATCTTGCAGGAACTGCTGACACACCCCAGCCACATGAGGTCTGGCATTGTCCTGCATTAGGAGGAACCCAGAGCCAACCCACCAGCATATGTTCTCACAAGGGATCTGAGGATCTCATCTCAGTACCTAATGGCAGTCAGGCTACCTCTGGCGAGCACATGGATGGCTGTGTGGCCCTCCAAAGAAATGCCACCCCACACCATTACTTACCCACTGCCAAACCGGTCATGCTGAAGGATGTTGAAGACAGCAGATTGCTCTCCACGGCGTCTCCAAACTCTGTCATGTCTGTTACATGTGCTCAGTGTGAACCTGCTTTCATCTGTTAAGAGCACAGGGTGCCAGTGGTGAAGTTGCCAATCCTGGTGTTCTGTGGCAAATGCCAAGCGTCCTGCAAGGTGTTGGGCTGTGAGCACAACTCTCATTTGTGGACATCGGGCCCTCATACCATCCTCATGGAGTCAGTTTGTAACCATTTGTGCAGACACATGCACATTTGTGGCCTGCTGGAGGTCATTTTACAAGGCTCTGGTAGTGCTCCTCCTATTCCTCCTTGCACAAAGACGGAGGTAGCGGTCCTGCTGCTGGATTGTTGCCCTCCTACGGCCCCCTCCACGTCTCCTGGTGTACTGGGCCTGTCTTCTGGTAGTGCCTCCAGCCTATGGACACTATGCTGACAGACACAGCAAACCTTCTTGCCACAGTTCGCATTGATGTGCCATCCTGGATGAGCTGCACTACCTGATCCACTTGAGCCTCATTTAGACTCGTTCTAAGGAAATTACATCAAAGTTGGATCAGCCTGTAGTGTGTTTTTCCACTTTAATTTTGGGGGTGACTCCAAATCCAGGCCTCCATTGGTTAATAAATTTGATTTCCATTGATGATTATTATGTGATTTTGTTGTCATAACATTCAGCTTTGTATAGAACAAAGTATTCAATGAGAATATCTCATTCATTCAGATCTAGGATGTGTTATTTGAGCGCTCCCTTTATTTTTTTGAGCAGTGTATTTCACTGAATATAAATGTAGTGAAATGTGTGATGTAGGATGCCAGATTAATAATGCTTTATGAAATGATGTCCAGTAAATAAACCTTTTATTTGCTCACAGCCCCAGCAGATACTTTCCAGGATCACACCGCATGCCTGATTGCTATCCTCAGTATGCTTCTCAGTATCCCGATGGTTATCAGTATTACACCCCTGCAGGATCACGACCAGACAGTATTTGTTCTATGTCCGCTTTCCCACAATGGGCTATGGAGGAAAAACAACAACTACTTCGCAATGGCGTACCTTATCAACCTCGGGACTGGAAGGAACCTGGTGTATATGGACGCCCAGCAGAACTGTGGGGCCCTCGCCCAGCTTTATACTATCAAGAGATGGATGCTGCTTGTGGATCACTGAGACGTCTTTCACTGCAACCTCGTTCTCGATCAGTACCAAGATCTCCTAGTCAGGGGGCTTACAGTACTCGACCAAGAGTCTACTCTCCTGTGCGGTCCCCTAGTGCACGGTTTGAGAGCATGTCACGGGATGAAAGCTTTGCAGAACCAGCAGCATATACCATGAGGCGTTCAATTAGTTCTCCTAAGGTAAGGTGTGTTAGGTATAGTGTGTAAGTACGGCAAGCTTGTGGCTACTGTTTGTATGTGCACAGTGTTTAACATCAATGCCCAAAACATTTTATATGTAGATAAATATTGAGAATCATATTTTGAGTCAGCTAAGAATGCCGAGTGATTTCAGCTCAGAAGTCTCAGGAACTATAAATGCAGCTCTGGACTAAACTGTAATTCTAGACGACCATACGATAAGTAAGGCAATATATTTACAATATGACTACACTTCTGTGTGGACTGAGTCTATATGTATGCAAAAATGGGCATGCACTTAAAATAAAAGGCATCAAATATTATTTTATAAATAAAAGAAAACATTTTACATGGTCTTTATTTTGAGATTTTGACTTGCACTCTGCTTTAGTTGCTACATTTCCAGAAGGTTTGTAATGAGAAGGGGCACTGTCACCGTATTTCCAGACAGATATCCAGGTTCTTATTGGGATCTGGTGACAGATATCTGGGTTCATAGTAACTGGTCTGCTGCCTTCCATTCAAGCACAACAGGAGGGGAAAATAAACAACAGAAAGCCACTCACTTAGGCTGGGACCCAGGTAGCGTAAATGCCACAGTTTTGCCATGGCGGAAACCTGAAAAGTGGATGGGAATCTGGCTTATCTCATCCACACATTGCAGAAAAATATTCGCAATGGACATGCTGCCAAAACTGTTGCGTCTTTGTAACTCGGAGCACACTGGTTTTGTCAATCGCAGCTGGCGTTTTCCATACAGGTATAATAGAAGCAGAAAGTCTTTAGAGGAAAACTCTGTGAAAATTGCTGCGATCTGATTCCGCCATTTGGACTGTATGGTGAGGCGTTTTTAGGTGGAGGAATTTGAGTCAGTTTCCTGACCAAATTCCTGACCAAAAAAACTCTGTGTGACCGCAGCCTCACCCTGTGTTCTCTGCAGGATTTTTTTGTGTCAGGATCATGCAGAAAATATATTGATATAGGTATACTGATATTGATACTGATATATTTGGTGTTTAATTATATTATTCGCTTCTAGATTTTCTATTCCTGTAATATAGCCACACACTGGATATTTTTATTGGCTGCTTTATGATTGCTCTGTGAGGTTTGTCATTGTGAAAGACAATGCCACAAGTAAAAGCAATAAATACCCGCTTTGTTCTATGAGTTGGGCTTTTATTGCCAAAGTCACGATGCAATCCATTTTCCTGTGCCACATGCTGCACCCCTGTTGTCATAGGTTGTCCTTTCTGACAGGCTTGGTCTACTCGGGACGAACAAGCTGCAGAATCTCCATCAGGGAAGCTCTTCACTGAGTCTCTCTCAAAAGCCACCAAGGCAAAAACTGCCCACAATTTGGTGTTTGTTGTAGCGGCCTACGACAGTAATTGACATGTTACAGGATTTAGACGTAGCCTGTGGATAAGATATGTTTTTCATAGACTTACAGGTTATCCACCAGTAAGTTTGTGACAGCTATTGCACTGCTACCCTTGCCGTAAGTCATTTGTACACTGTCTTCACTGATAGATGCCGTTCATATTGCAGGAAAAATGTGCAAACCCACCAAAAACTAGATTTATATTGTCTTTATTGTAGGCATACAACTATGAGCACAGCAGCACATAGATTGGAAGATTTATATAGAATATATGCCAGACATACACCACAGATATGTGGTGAGATCACCTGATGGCATACATGAGTGCTTTCTACATAAGGCTTCCAGGAGGCATGCAACCTTGTGGAACAGAGCTGCAGCAAACATTACCGTCTGTAGAAGCGGCACTCTATGGCTCTCTTCCTAAACTTCTCTATATCTTTTCTCAGTATGACTATTTGGGTGACCGTCGACCAGTGCCTGCTGGAATGTATTCTTACAGCTACCCATCATCCCCTCCACTTCATGACAAAATGGTAAGCCTTTACATAAGGAATTAAGGTGGAGACCATTTAGTTGTTTGGATTTAAGTGTACATTGTCATGGAATAGGACACCTTGTCCCTTCTTGTCATTTCCTATGTATTTGTCTTGTCCTTGTTCAGTTTCTCTGTTCTATCAGCGTGTCCGGTTTTATATGTTATCCCTTGATCTATCCTTTGTTTATTTTACATCCATATATAACCACAAAATATAATAACTTTATGTTGTCTTTACAACTCTTTTGTACAGCATCTATGTAACATTACTTTTATTGTTGAACATATGTACAGTATAAGATCAGCTGTTGGCTACAAAAGGTTTGCTTAGGGCTATTGTATGGGTTGGAGGGTGTGTGTGTTTGTGTGTGTGTGTGTGTTTGTGTGTGTGTGTGTGTGTGTGTGTGTGTGCGTGTGTGCGTGTCAGACAATCACCCAGATTTACAAATAGTTAGACAGGGCTTACTTAGATAGAGAATCTGAAGATATGCCAGATTGACAGTGGCTGATGCTGGATGTTAAAGGGAGTCTGTCAGCAGGAAAATCAGTATCAGACTACTGACAGTACTTTGTAGGTCGGCTTCTACACATTCCAAAGATGCCTTACTTATTCTGCATTGCAGCTCCATTTTCATGACTATAAGCGTTTTATTCTTATGCTAATTAGCTGAAAAAGGGCTTTAGGGGCATGTCCTCTCCTGCCAGGGCTTCAGCCCCTAGCTGCTATCCAGCTCCGCCGCCCATTGCTTCTTAGAAAAACATTCTACTTTCCAAAAAGTGCACTAGAACAAGTTTTCCTTTTTTCATCTAGGAGAACTTATTTTCATAATTTTTTTTAGTTTTCATGCACTTTAATCAATTTAAGCAGTTTTATGTTCACTTTCTATTCTTTAAAGATAACACAGCATTTTTCGTTGCTTTCTTATTGTATATAAAGCACTGCCCTCTAGCGTGGCATTTGTAACAATAAAATTTGATCTGAGTGTGAAACGGTGCCCATTGAACTCCTACAACAGTGGTAGGCAATCTTCTTTGTACGATGTGATGATTTAAATTAAAAAAATCAAAGATGATGAACTTGGAGCACGGCACAATAATTTTAAGGCTGACAACCCCTCTACTAAAGTTATATACCACAAACTATAACACAGAAGTGCGCCCAAGAGATGCTTCTGAGCTAATGTGTTTACTGCTATTTACCTGGAAGCACCTGAACTTTCTCATTAGAAGCAATAAAAGTACATGTGCAGCCCTCAATTATAGGTAAATGTGTGCATCCAGGAGCCCCGTGTGGCAGCACCCTTATAAAACATACAAACTTGCTTTTGGTGTCGTATGAAAAAAAGGGATTCACTAATTTCATTTCACACTAAGGTTATTTCGAGAGATATCATTGGTTCAAAACACAGGTAGGATTAGGATACTTATATCACACCAAAAGCAAGTTTTTATGTTTTATAGAGTCCAACATATAATTGTTTGAAGTGACTGTCACGGAACAAAGGTATACGTCTTCCTCCGGATGGTCTTTTGAATCAACACGGACGCAAGAGGTCGGGAGACAACAGCAATTTATTGTAATCCACAAAGTTAGTAGCCGGTGGCGGTCACATCAACCGTAATAACAATAAGTCCACAGAAGTCACAATCCAATGATAACTTTGGTTCCTTGGTCCTGTAACTAAGTCCTGGCTCTCTGCAGAGCTGTGCACAGGCCGGCTAACACATACTAACTGCTAGCTACATCTATATACTAAACTGTTACTTCCTATATCTGGGGGTGGGAAGGGCTGAGTCACAGATCCTTCCCCCCTCACCTATGCCAAGGAGAGCAGACTCCCTGTCTCTTTTGAACAATGCACAGTCCAACATCTTCTTGGAGACACTGATCAGATTATCTCCACCCATTGTCCTCACTGGTCCTCACTAGTTAGAGGGATTTGCATACAATGTGCTAACACACTAGACCCTAATCAGCCAACTACACACTGATGTTTACAACAGGTTAGAGAATACATTCCACATGAAATATATATTACACATTGCCTATTGCCGGACTCTAACCATCCCGTGACAACCCCTCCCCCTCTCAAAACATGTGCATGACACAATTGGCCTACACAGGTAAATTGGGGAATGCACATCAGTCTCTATAGCTCATATTTCCTCCTGCCGGGATAACCCATCTGTGTTCTGGTGTTGGTTCCCTCGGCGGTGCTGAATGGTAAAGTTGTAGGGTTGAAGGGCTGGCATCTGGCAGAAAATCCGGTGGATCCATGTTGGCGTCTCTCTGAGCTTGGCTTCGGGTCACTGCTCCCACAAAGTGGCACTGTAGATTTCCAACATCGTTGCCTAACAGAACATCAGCCGGCAGCCCGCTCATCACACCAATTGTGCATCGTTTTGGTCCATAACCATAGTCAAGTTCCACGGTAGCTTTAGGAATACGTCTCCGAGTACCCTCTGCCAACTCGATAGAAATGCCAGGGCCCTCCTCTAGGGCCTCGGGTCGCACAACTCGGGGGTCCGCTACCGTTAGGAAAGCTCCCGAGTCCCGGAATCCAACAACTGTTCGGCCATCCAGTAGGACCTCCTGCAAGTGCTTCCGCTGAAGGTTTGCAGGATGTGTGGCAGAAGGCTGAATCCCATAGACCCCTGGAGGTGGAACAGATGGGTCATTCATGGAGTCATCTGGACATGGGGCCAAACTTTCTGTCCTAGGGGTGGTTCCCAGGTAGTGAATAGGCCGAGATGCCACGGTGGCCCGTGCCCCCATGTTAACAGGGCAACTAGCTTGCAAATGTCCAGGCCGCCCGCAACCAAAACATCTGCGCTCTAGCATTCTTCCAGTAGGTCGTTGTCTAGGGACAGGGTTGTTCATAGCTGGAGGCCGATGGGCTGGGGCAAGGGTAGAGGGGAAATTGTAATCCTGAGGCCGGGCACGAAAGGTGGGTGGCTGGCTGAAGGGTGTCTGGCGGACTGTGGTAGTTTTCCGCTCCTCTGCAAACAACCTCTTCCACTGCGGCTTGATGGTCAGGCCCTCATCTGCAAGAGAAGCAGCTTGCTCAACTGTGGCTGGGTTCCGTTCCAGCACCCACTCACGGATCTCAGCGGGGCACTGGGAAAAGAACTGTTCCTTAAGTATGACTTGGAGGATCTTATCGACTGTGACAGCCTCCTCTCCTTCTAGCCAGCGCTTGCATGCTTGCTTCAACTTGTGGGCGAACATGTGGAAGGAGCTTCCCCCATTGTAAGACAAAGAGCGGAACTGAACTCGGTAGGACTCTGGAGTGACTGCATAATACTTCTGCACCGCTCTTTTAATGGCCTCATAGTCCCGCTGATCACTAGGGTCCATGGCTCTGAGAGCTTCCGCAGCCCCATCTCGTAGGTGCCCCACCAGATACCGGACCCAATCCTTCTCTGGGACTTCCATCAGGTGGCACTGGTGTTCGAAGTCCTGAAAATATCCATCAACATCCCCAGCCGCTTCCTCAAAGGTCTTGAAGTGTTTATGGGAGACATATGGTGGTTCTCTCACTGTTGGGCTGGGGGTCGACGTTTGATTATAATTCCGCGCAGTTATCTCAGCCATTCGCATTTCATGCGCCATTCTTTCCTTTTCATGCGCCATTCTCTGTTCCTCCTTCTCCGTTTCCTGAGCCCTCTGTAACGCTCTACTCCTTTGCTCTGCAGTTGCTCTTAGCCCCAGCACTGCCAATTCCTCCTCATACAAAACAACCCATCTGCTCTTTTGGGTCTGTACCTGCCACTCCCGTATCTCTACTGTCTCCTGGGGGCAGCCCTCCTCATGGTCGCTTTGCAGGGTCATCTCCTCCAGTGCCTCGATCAGTTGCTCTTTCGTTCTTCCCTGGTAACTCAGGTTTAGTTCCCGGGCCCTTACTTGTAGACTTGCCATAGTCCAGTTCCTGTATTCTGAGGTTGTGGCTCCATTAATCGCTGAGCTGCTGTAGTCCATCTCGCTGTCCGCTGTTGATCCCACCGCTGCCAACCAGTTGTCACGGAACAAAGGTATACGTCTTCCTCCGGATGGTCTTTTGAATCAACACGGACGCAAGAGGTCGGGAGACAACAGCAATTTATTGTAATCCACAAAGTTAGTAGCCGGTGGCGGTCACATCAACCGTAATAACAATAAGTCCACAGAAGTCACAATCCAATGATAACTTTGGTTCCTTGGTCCTGTAACTAAGTCCTGGCTCTCTGCAGAGCTGTGCACAGGCCGGCTAACACATACTAACTGCTAGCTACATCTATATACTAAACTGTTACTTCCTATATCTGGGGGTGGGAAGGGCTGAGTCACAGATCCTTCCCCCCTCACCTATGCCAAGGAGAGCAGACTCCCTGTCTCTTTTGAACAATGCACAGTCCAACATCTTCTTGGAGACACTGATCAGATTATCTCCACCCATTGTCCTCACTGGTCCTCACTAGTTAGAGGGATTTGCATACAATGTGCTAACACACTAGACCCTAATCAGCCAACTACACACTGATGTTTACAACAGGTTAGAGAATACATTCCACATGAAATATATATTACACATTGCCTATTGCCGGACTCTAACCATCCCGTGACAGTGACCCTCCCCTATCTTCATTTTTTCTACATGTTACACAGCCCCCATACTCCATACACAGTAACATTCAGTGAGAGGCAGAAACAGCTCTCAATAAAGAAACAAGGGAAATAGTAAAAAATGCAGGATTTCACAGAAATTCACATATTCCAAAATTTGTAACTAAAGTATATTACAAAATGTATTTATGACACAAATACTTCCGGAAAATTAATAGTTGTCCAAAAGTTTAGTTACGCTTTAAATATTGATACCTATGTTTAGAATAGATCATCAGTACCAGATAAGATATATATATATATTTTTTAAAAAAAGATCTGCTAGTGCTATTAATGGGTTAATAAATTCACCCATATACCTTTTTCAGTGTTTTGAGTGTTTTCTAGGTGTCTCTGGGAGCTCCTGGTATCTTCTACATTTGTTTACTTAGTTTAGCTTCCTTCTATGTAATTTCTGACTGCCGGCATGCATTATTGTTCCCGCGCTGCTCTGTGCTCTGCAGCAACAATCCACCTCTACTGCGCATGCGTGGGAGCTGCGCAGTAGAGGTGGATTATCGACAGCAGAGCAGCACTGGGTCAAGCACCAGCAGTCAGAGAAGAAGGAGGAGCCATCCTGCATAGCTCCATTGAAAGCAATGTGTTTTTATAACAATAAAATGCAGTACATGCACACAATGTGGTATATGAGCTACAGAGGAGCTAATATAATAGCAATGGGACATATTAACTTTTTCTTCCCACACTAGACTAACCAAGTGTGCTGTACTATGTCACAATTACAGGTACTATAATTCAATAGCATCCTGTAATGTAGAAAAAGAGATCTTCACAATTGAATAAATTGGTCTCCATGCCCCCATATACAATATTCTGCGGGAATATACTACTAAAAGGCTGCAGGCTCATATGTCAATGCAAATCCCCATGCCTGATGTCCTATGGGTATAGGAACCTACATTAGCTATTCCCTATCAGCATAGAGTGCTCTTAACATGTTTCACCCCTCCCACAGTGTGGGGGATGCACATGTGAAGAATAAAGGGGTTAGGGGGCCACACGGTGGCTCAGTGGTTAGCACTGCAGCCTTGCAGCGCTGGAGTCCTGGTGTTCAAATCCCACCAAGGGCAAAAAAACCATCTGCAAGGAGTTTGTATGTTCTCCCCGTGTTTGCATGGATTTCCATCCCGTATTCCAAAAAGACATACTGATAGGGAAAAATGTACATTGTGATCTCCATGTGGGGCTCACAATCTACATAAAAAAAAAAAAAAGAATAAAGGGGTTGTCCCTTTCCCAGAGCTTTGAGGTTGGGTGCCAGAACTACAAGCCTATGGCTGTTACTCAGAATTTTGTTGGTAACCTCATTATTCATATAGAATATGTACTGTCCATGTTTATAACCAATAAGTTCTAAATTGTTCATAAAGGTTCTTCATGGCTCATATAGAACCTTTGGTGGTAGAATGTAGTCTACTTAAATTTTCTAAAAGATTTTATATAAGTCTTGAAAAAGGTGCTTGTACCTGACTCATAGGACTTAAACATTAGATCTGTGACATCGTGCAAAGTTGCAAAATTAATAATCTTATGAATGGTGACAACAATGGTTAATTTTTCAATAAATCACTCTGCATCTTCATGATCTCCCTGAAGCTGCAGAGTTATAAAACACCCTTGCAGAGGTAAATGCTGATCCGCCAGACCATCAACAATAATTTTAAGTCATCGTCCTTTTAACTTATCACCAATTCTCATAATAGGACATAAATGTCTGATCATTGGGGATCACACTGCTTGTTCTCCAACCTATACCATCCAGAGAGGGAACAACCCCCCCCCTTCTCATGATCGTAAGGGTCTCATCGCGTAACCCTGCTGATCAGACACTTATCACCTGTGTCAGTTTTTCTCAGGTCCTTGGCATAATCATGGTTCTAGTGTCCACTGGACAATTCCTTGTCAATCCTAGTATTATTATGCAGGATATGTTGAACATATGGTTATGTTAATAACGCTAGGCTCACACTAACATCGTGAGGGACCACAATGTCGACCACTAAAACTGCTATCATGAGGTCTGCGGGTGTCCACCATTTTCAGACAGAAATCAGTGGAGAAAAAAGTCTCCAGGCAGGACTTTTCTATCCCCGATTTTTGATGATTTCTGTGATGTTAACTCTAAACACAGACGTGAACCCAGCTTAAGGGAGAGAGACATTTGTACAGTTCTCATATTCTCCTGGGCATGCATTATAAATTAAAAATAGTTCGGTATTTTGTATATCAAAAAAATTCAGAATGTGTCATTAATTCTTTTTATCGTTCGTGTATTATGTGTTCTTGGATCTACCGTCATCAGTGTTTAATGGGCTCTTTACATGTTGCATGCAATGTGTCACATGTTGTGTAATACTATGTGTCATGAAGTGTGATGGGAGTATGGAATGCCACAGATGCTGCATGGCATGTTATCTTCCCTTTCCCTGCTTTAGCGCTTTTTGCACTTATCTTTGCTGCTTTGCCTAGTAGCACTTTATTAATAAGTAAATGTAGGGTTGGAGGCTCCCAGCCCAGCTTTTGCTCTGCTTTGCCCTTTTAACCCTGTGTTTGTCTCCTGCCGCTGCCTCCCCTTCCCCACAGGATGAAATGTTAGATCTTCAGTTACAAAGGCACCTTGATTTTTTGGATCAGCAGGTAGGAAGCCACAGAGCTATGTCCATTCCTCCCTACAGTGTGTGGGTGTCACTGTGACACAGTGTCTGACCATTCTTCCCTCTGTTTCTTATTGTATTGTGTGTGTTACGGTAGACCTTGTACAATGTCACCCTGCTTGAAAGCATTTGTATATTGTATATGGAGACTTATGAATTGTCAGTGGAACCAAGCAAATATGAATGAAAATAATGAAGCAAAAGAAATAATTTACAGAAAGCTGCCTGATAATAATACATGAAGCTTTAGTCTTTAGACAAATGTAAAGGCAAGAAATTATTTTTCACATACATCACTTGGGCTAGGTTCACATCTGCGTTTCGAGTTTCTGTTTAAGGGGTCCACTTGGGGATCCCTTGAACGGAAACCTAATCCGCATGAAAAATCAGTTACCTTAGGAAACCAGTGAACCCCAAAGACTATAATGGGGTTCATGTGGTTTCCACCCGAAAAGGTAAAATAAAATCCAGAGAGAAATGCGCTACTTGCATTTTTCATGTGGAAAGAGGAACAAAATCCCCGAATGTAATACGAGCGCTGGTGTGAACATATTCCACAGGCATTTACAGACTTTGTCATCACTGTCCCAAGCATGGCTCACAATGTAAATTTCCTATCACTAGATCTTTTGATTTATACTGTCAGTAAGATTTGGGGTTTGTCCTTATGAACTGGTGGTTTAGGGCCCCAAATATCTCTATTGTAAGTCTGTCCTCCCTGATATATACTGAGAGATGTGTTCCCTGCGCCTGCATATGCTTCTTTTGCAGCTGGAGCAGTATACCTTGTCTTCACTGGAGAAATGCAGCTAACATTGGTGCATGCGCAGTGAAGCTGAAGCGTTCAGAGATGAGACTGATGAGAACATTGAACTCATCTGCCAGTAAGTATTAGGGCAATTTTTAAGCAACCCAACTTGTAGACAGACTTTCTTTCCATATTTGGACTCTAAAACCATCATTATATAAAGACATGTTGGTGTTCCGTGTGCTAAACATACTTGACATGTTCCTTTTATAGTGACAGATGTTCTTTGTATCCCATTCATATCATTAAAGAAGTACTTTCTAAGGGTTAGGAGCTTAGAACGTAGGAATGCTAACAACATAGAAAATCAGGAGATGTGGGAAATATACATCTACATGTCATACTGAAAGACACAAGGAACACTATCAAACTCTGCAAACTTCCTTCCCCACAATACCACAGGGGAGAATCAGCAGCGTATACATCCTATGTGGACAAACTTTATCACTCATTTCTTAAAGGTAAAGGCTAAAAAGAAGCAAATTAGTGGCAAACTATACTGGTCCTTATAAGATAACCCTTTACTAGTCCCACCATGGGGAAATTCATTATAGTAAACATAGAAAGAAATTCAGGCAGTCAGTTCCAAATCTAGCAGATGTATTAAAGGGGCTCTATCAGCAAAATTATGCTAATACAGCCCCACATATGCGTGAATAGCCTTTAAAAAGGCTATTCAGGCACCGTAAATGTTATATTAAGCCCCGGTCCCGTTTTTAAATAAAAGCATAAAAACATATATGCAAATCTTACCGAACGTGCATCGGGGGCGGTGATGCACGATGCCGCGTCATCTTCGGGCACGCCTGCCTCTTCTGTCTTCTTGGAGCGACGCCCTCTGGTCCCGTCTCTTCTGCCGGCTTCCTATTGGTCTTCTTCCGGCTTGAGGTCTTCAAATCTCGCGCCTGCGTAGTACCGCTTCCCTCCGGATCGCTACTGCGCAGGCTCACTCGCCATTTTACTTAATGGCAGTTCGCGAGCGTGCAGTACGCTCGTGTAGTTCTACGGGGACTGGCAAGTGAGCCTGCGCAGTAGTGCTCCGGAGGGAAGCGCTATTACGCAGGTGTGGGATTTGAAGACAAGAAGACGGAAGAAGACACGGAACCAGAGGGTGTAACTACAAGAAGACAGAAAAGGCAGGCGTGTCCGAAGATGACGTAGCATCGTGCATCCCCGCCCATGGTGCATGTTCAGGTACGATTAGCATATATGTTTTAACGCTTTTATTTAAAAACGGGACCGGGGTTAATATAACATTTACGGTGCCTGAATAGCCTTTTTAAAGGCCATTCACGCATATGTAGGGTTCTATTAGCATCATTTTGCTGATAGAGCCCCTTTAAGGGGTGTGTGCTTGTATATAAATAGGGCGTAATGCTTTCCAATTTTATGGATGCAAAACCTCATTAATAGATGTGAGTTAATATCTTCATCATGATAAATGGAAATAACATATCACGCTCTAAGCGCCTTTATAGTTACAGTGTACCTTATAAATATACATATATCATATGCCTTTAGCGTAGTTTATGAGTCCATATTATTGGTTGAAAAGAATAACATATCAGGTCTCTGATAAAGGATATTTGTATTATAAGTCAGATATCGTCTAATTCTTATTAACTTCAGTGTTACATTAGAACACACTGATAAAATGGAAACATGGGAATATTGGAACTTCTTATACTTTATCACCGTGACGTCTGATTTTACAGATACGGATTGTCATTATGTTGCAGATTGTGAAAATATTGTTGGCACGCCAGGTACCCTGACTTATGATTGATATGATGGAAGTCATGCGTCCACAGATTCACATGTCGTATTCAGATGCTTCTTTGCTTGCTATGGTTTTTTTTTTCAATTGTAGAGTCAGATACAGACCACTAAATGCAACCTAGTATAGGACACAATGGATGGGTCATAAAATGTCAGAGTGAATGCTATGATTGGAATTATTCTTCACCGTCTGTTTCCCCCCACCACCCGCTGCAGATGAGTGAGAGTGAGACTTTGATCAGCATGGTGAATAATATGGTACACTCCTCCCCCAGAGCACAGATCTTCATGCAAGTAAGAGAACACTTAAGTGTCACCTCCACTCTGCATGACACAACTCATTCTCATCTCCACATGAGATACGATACATAGAAATAGCAGATTACCTCAGGTACTGCGGCTGTCTGCCCGTCTAATAACTTATGCACATTTGTCGGTAAGAGCTATTTATGGCAATAGAGGTGTCATTGTGTCATCCACATGAGTGTCACGCCATGATATGTCATTTATGTACGTAGATTGGGAAATGTAATAAGGGAAAGATGCTGGATTAGGACAATGGAAAACAGCAACCTCCATGATGTCAATTCTCATAAATGTAACAATCCCGTTCACCAGTTCAAACATAAACCCGTCTTCAGGAGCCAAGTGACCTTATATTATTAGTGTTAAGAATGGGTTAGCCTAAAGTATAAAATATCACCCGGCCTGCTGAGACTTCCATTCTTCTGAAATGTGGCTCAGCGGTGCAGGTCACCTGGCTTCTGAAGCCCATGCCAAAATCTGTTTCCATGATTGGTCTCTTATGAATTACATATGACAAATTACACATGCTGATCCTGACCTATTGGGTTCTTCTTTTTAGGTCTCTCCTTATGCAGATCCATACAGAGAAGCTTTGCAAAGCTACAAGTTCAATGAACAGGACACAGATGTAAGTTTTTCTGTTTCAATAGGTTTTCCAGGAATATCTAAACTTATAAGACAATGAATACGGAACAAAATGAGTAAAGAAAATAAAAGTTACAGGTCAGTTGAGGTTGTAAATTACAAAGTATCCCACATCTCAGGGGTGACGTCAAAATGTGTCTCCAGAGATCCCATTATTAAAACCCTCTCTCATGGTGGTCTTTAGACTGTTCTAAGCCCTGGATAAACATAGAAAAAGCATCTCTGTCTGAAATGGACTTGTTAGATCTATGAAGGTATTGAGGAATGTTTTATCTCAGGGGTACGGTATACAGAGTGTACAGAGTGTATGCCATACCCCTGGGATAAAACATTCCTCAATACCTTCATAGATATTCTCAGATAGATCTCCTAAAATAAAAGTTCCACTGAGAATGTTGGACCTCTATGCTAATGATAACTTGTCTTATCTCACAAAGCAGTACAAATTCAGTAAGGAAGAGTTTTATGTATCTGTTACAAATACGATCATATCCCGCCAGGAACAACATCTGCAAGGAGTTTGTATGTTCTCTCCGTGTTTGCATGGATTTCCATCCCATATTCCAAAGACATACTGATAGGGGAAAATGTACATTGTGGGCTCTATGTGGGGCTCACAATCTACATTGAAAAAAAAAAAAAAACCTTACAAATTTTCTGGGAATTTCTGGGCAAATGAGATTGATAATCTGTTCTTGTATAGCAGCTGAGCTACAGTAACTCCGCACGGCCACGGCATGTAGAACAGAGCTACCTTCTCCCAACTCTGTGCACTGTATATCGGCTGCTGAGAACAGCTGATCGTTGGGAGTCCCAGGTGTTGGACCCACGCAGTCTGATTATGGGTCAATATAGCCAACATCATAAGGATAGATCATCAGTATCTTGTGCCCAGAAAACAAAGATTTACATTAACTCAAGGTGTATAGTCTATTTCTGTAGCCTGTTTTCATTCAGTAGCAGCATGAAGGACATTATGTTTCTTTCTCTAGAAACTCCTGGGTAGGCTGTGTGAGCAACACAAAGTGGTGAGGGAGCAGGATCGCCTGGTGCAACAACTACGAGCCGAGAAGGTGAGAGAAAATATCTACACTTATGTATCATCTGTCCCTGGCAGTTTTCATATGGCTATAATACGGCAAAAACTGGACCCCGTCAAAATATAGCCGGAAATGCTTTCCTAAAAATTTTATTTAAGTAATGTTTCTCTGCTGTATTTTGATGGAATCCAAACCTGAACTCAACATAAAATCACCGCCGTTAAATGCAGTTGTTTACAGCTATCCAAAAGTGGCCTAAAACACAACCGAAACCATGACAAATCTTGCTAAGTGTAACTTTCGAATTCTCAAATTATTTGTTGGTTTTTGGAGGTGTAGATTCAATTGAATGCTAAGGTAAGTGAATGTAAAGTTCATGCAACAGGACAGGCTGCAGTGTCATCACTTCATGTGGGAGTAGCTTAAGGGTCCATTCACACGGAGGAAAATGGCGCTTTATTTGGCTCTGAATTTTCCACACTGAAAAAAAAGCCTCCCATTGACTTCAATGGCTGCCGCTAGCTTTTTTTTCCACTAGCGGAATTAACCACTAGTGGAAAAAAAAGCTAGCAGAACACATTAAAATCAATGAGAGACTTTTTTTTCAACGTGGAAAATTCAGCGCCAAATAAAGCACCATTTTCCTTCGTGTGAATAGATCCTAAGGGCCCGTTCACACGGGCACAGAGGGGACGGATTATGGCACGGAATCCACGCCATAATCCGCCCCCTCACAATGGTGGTTTATGGAGACTGCTCGCGATCTTTTTTCCGTGAGCGGCATGTTGCTGCTCATGGAAGAAAGAAGCGAACTGCCCTTTCTTCAGGCAGATTCCGCGGCTCATTGTGCTGCGGCATCCACCTCGCGGCAGTACCCTCCGGACTAGGCCCATTCATTTTGGGCCTAATCTAGTGCGGCCCCGCATCAAAATCAGGATCAAAATACGCTATTACGCCACGTGTGAACTAAGCCTAAGAAGTCTTTTTTGTTTAAGCTGCTCAGTCAGGAATGCTTAATCCTAAGCCTATACGTTGTACTTAGTTAGATGACAGACTTTTGGAGGAATGGCCAGAAGTTGCGGTATCTGCAGCTAATTGTAGAATAGCACAGCCTCTGCTACAGCCTCGGACAGTGCCCTCAAAATCCTTTCTGGCTAACAGAGCATAATGTGCATTATTAGGTTGTAAAAAAATATAAAAAAAATAAATAAGTATGAGTATTGTTACCTCTTCACAGATTACATTACATACTGTATGTTCCATAGTGACTATGCAATGTAATTGTATGGGATGAAACTGTGACCACATTGCACAGCTGATATGAAACAGACAGCAATCAATATAAACAGTGAAGAGGTCACAACTCTCATACAAATACCATGACCCCTTCTAACATTATTGTTACATTGCTCTGTAACACCAAATTAATAGTTAATTTTGTAGATGATACTTGTTGGCAACAGCTTTGGTGTTTCCAGGGAATGTTGGGTTAATACATATGAGTTTTTGATATATTATATGGTTAGTATCTAGACTACGGTACCCATGCTGATCAATACCAGTGCTAAGAACATTTGTCTGTGCCTTTTAGGCTGCATTCACACTGAGTAATGCTGGCGTTTTTTGTACTTATTTTTGCACATAGCGCCGCGTTAGCGCCGCGCTATTTTGCGGTCGCGTTGCACGGCGCAAACGCGGCTTATACGCGGCGTTAACGCGGCGCTATGTGCAAAAATAAGCACAAAAACGCCAGCGTTACTCAGTGTGAATGCAGCCTTAGTTGGTTTGTTAAGGGGTTAAGATTTTTTGTCTTTTTCTTCACAAGGCCTATCGGGTTTGTTACACTATATGATAGCCTGATTTGGCTCATGCATCATTCCCTGCACTCTGATTTCTTGCTGTGTTTGCTCTCTTTATGTGTCTTTCTGTGACTTGTTTTGTAAATGAAAATGAAAATTTGTTAGGAACTTAGTTTTGGAACAAACTATGTGAAAAAAATGGCCCTAGTGGTTGAGAATTGTGAGCAGTTGTTCGCATCTTGGCAGCTATTTGACCCTGGCACAGGCTGCACAATATAAAGATATGGCTCTATGAATAGGTTAAGGCCAGTCAGCAGGACATTATGGACACCTGGTGTTTTATAATGCCCAAAATGAGTAAATCTGCAACAAATCTGCTTCGTGTGAACATGCTCTAAATGATACTGTCATATATAGCCATTATTAAAAACTATACATGCTTACACGTACAACAATAACCACTTCTGTGAATAAAAATGGTTTGCAAGTAAACTATAATGAAGGAGAATAATGAGAAAACTCTCTGTGACTTGTTTACCCATACAGGAGAGCCTCGAGAGTGCACTAATGGGAACTCACCAGGAGATGGAAATGTTTGGCAATCAGACGGCATTTCCAGAAAAACTACTGCATCGAAAGGAATCTCTCCAGAACCAGCTGATCAGTATCCGTGTGGAGCTCTCACAGGCCACCACGGTAAAGTGGCAAACAAAACAATCAATACTTTTTTATATGAAATAGCTCAAAAGGTAGGCTAGTTAATAAAAAAATACAGTGCATGTGTCAAACTCATGTGCATGTATTAATCTGCCACTCAAACACAGGGTTAAAGTATCGATGGCATGGTGTTTCATGGCAAGGACATAGGACATTACATTTATCTTATCCTTCAGAGGAATATTTGTTTTCTTCAATTTACAGCTTGTAATGTTGTGTCAGGCAGTTCTAATGGACCTTCTCATATTCTAGGCTTTAAACAATAGCAGCATGGAGTATGAGGTGTTGGAGGGTGAAGTCTCGGCTTTACATGATGCTTTGTGGGAGCAGCTTAACCTTAACATACAGGTAAGACATAGAATCCTCTTCGGAAAAAAAGCAATCATGTACATACAAGCAATTCACGTCAGAGCCAGAAGTTCTCATGACTTGTATTCCAATTTTTCAGAATGAATTAATGAATAGACACATTCAAAGGGAAATCTGGAGGATTCAAGATGTTATGGAAGGCCTTAGGAAAAATAACCCTTCCAGAGGTACAGACACAGCCAAACACAGAGGTAAATATTCTAAATATTTATAGAGGACATGGGAGACGTGTGGCATATGGAGACAATGGGAGGCATACCTCTCTAAGGGCTCGTTCCCACGATGTAATGCGCCATGCATTCAGACAAGTATACACGTTTCAGAGTGTGAACACTCAAAACAGATGCCGTTCATTTCAATATGTGCCGACTCACGCGCGCTACACATTGAAATCAATAGGTTAAAAAGCCTCCTATTGATTTCAATGTGTAGTGCGCGTGAGCCGACACACATTGAAATGAATGGCATCTGTTTTGAGCGCTCACACTCTGACACGTGTATACGTGTCTGAATGCATGGTGTGTTACATTGTGGAAACGAGCCCTAATATGTAGTAAATAGGTGGATCCTTTTAAGGCTAAGGCCTGGTTTACTTCTGCATTTGGTATTCCGTTTTCGGAATCCACTTGGGTCCCCCCGAACGGAATACCGAATCCACTGACAAGCGGTGAACAATGAAAGCACACGGACTTTAATGGGTTTGGTATGCTTTCCGTGCGGTGTCCGCACGAGTTCTGCGGAGACTAAAGTAGTTCATGAAGTACTTTTCTCTCCGCATGATCTGTGCGGACACTGCATGGAAAACTACACTACTATTATAGTCTATGCGGTCTGTTTGCTTTTATAAGCTCACTGCTTGTTAATGCGTTCGGTATTCCATTCGAGGGGTCCTCAAGTGGACTTCCGAAACAGAATACCGAATGCAGATGTGAACCAGACCTAAGGCCCTATGTAGTAGGTCGAAGCAAAAAATTCTGTGCAAAAAAACTCCATCGCCTTTCACAGAAAGTCCACAAAGGTTTCCTTTTGTTATACCTATAAGGAAACTGCCGGCGTTTCTGTAGGTATAATTGACATTGCATATTTTTCAGCAATGTGAGGATGGGATTCACTAGAATGCCATCCACTGTGCAGAGACTGTAAAACACTGCGGTTTTACGCAATGTGGGGCCCAAGCCTAAGGCTGGGACCACTCATTGCAGAAAAGCTTCTGTATTGTTGCAGGTTTTGCTGTGGGTTTTTGAGCTAAAGCCAAAAGTGACTTCAAAAGCACTCATATTTCTGCAAATATACTGCTGGATTTGGCTCAAAAAACTGCAGCAAAATCTACCACAAAGTAGCTTTACTGCAACTTGCTGCTTCAGTCTTAGACCTGGTTCACATCTGCATTCGGTATTCTGTTTGGCGAGTCCACTTGGGGACCCCCCCGAAGGGAATACCGAACGCATTAAAAAGTGGTGAGCAGTGAAAGCACACGGACCCCATAGACTATAACGGGGTCCATGTGTTTTCCATGTGGTGTCCGCACGAATCACGCGGAGAGAAAAGTAGTTCTTGAAGTACTTTCCTCACCACATGACTCGTGCGGACACCGTCCAGAAAACACAGCAGAAAAAGCTCTGTGTTTTTGCAATTTGGAGCCTCAATCTAAAGGGGTTTTGGAGGAATGTTAATAGCAATGACCTATCACTAGGACAAATCATCAATATCACATTGGTGGAGGACTGATTCCAGGTACCCGCATGATCAGCTCCCTTACAATGTACAGAGTTATGTGTAGTTCCCAGGTGATGCAGTTCACCTTAAATTAGCTAATGGGGTAGGTGGGAGTTGGATCACAACTGATCTGATATTGATGACCTATTCTAAGGATAGATCTTCAGTATTAAAGTTCTGGACCCTTTAAAATTTCACCTACTTGGAAGCTCTCACTGTCATCCTCAGCTCTTGGTTGGCGAAGAAGTTGGATTTTTAGCTGCAAATCACTTTAATATGATATAAGATAATATTATGAAGTAGAATTTAATGTCTTTTCATTATGAAGACATTTAAAGCCCTGTAAATGCAGTTATCCATTTAATTTAATTTCTCTCATGTTCCCGTTATACCGATTTGTACTAAAATGTTGTTAAGGCACAGTGCCAGCATGTTATATGTTAACAATACAATAATTTTTTTCATCTTTCTTTTTTCCAACATTGTCCTCTCCCATAGTAGTTGCAGGGCCTTCAACAACATTTACCTCTAACAGTCCAGCAAGCCCTTTGAGCTCTGCCAGTCTCACCAGCCCTCTCAGCCCATTTTCTCTCATCTCAGGATCTCAGGGATCACCTACCAAGCATACTACAAGTGAAGTAAGTACATTTCTTTCTATCTTACAAGCATGCAATAGTAATGTAAAAGATGGACTTTCTGCTGTTCATGGGCATTAACACCAGAGGGCAGTGCACTTAGATTCTGAAACAACCTTCATTTTTTCTCTTTCTACTTCTCTATGAACCTAATTCTGTTAATCTCTTCTGAATGAAATAGGGCCACTTATCTAAAGAATACAAGATATTATCAGTTTCATCTATTACTTATTGTTTTAGAAAAACAAAGCTCAAACAATATTCTCAACACATTGTTTTCCCCAGATGCAAATCCATATTTGGTTTACATTGATACTGTAAAGTAAAGTTCTAGACTCTGTAGTTATTTACCGTATCTCTCTAGTATACTCTTACTCTAGTATACTCTCTAGTATCTTTTTATCTTTTGTAAAATCTATGCTTGCTGCCAGTGAATAAATAAAATAAATAGCAGTGTAAGATCATTTCTCCCACTACATGCTGCCATTCTGTAAAGGTGTCATGTCCTTGAGCAGTTATGAATACCATTAGAAATATAAGTGTTCATATTATATGTGGCTGAAGTCTCCTCCCTCATTTTTTAGCTTTTTCAATCCACAGTTTTTGATCATTCATTTATAAAACCATATACCAGTGAACCCGTTTCAGATTTTTTTTTTTTCTTTTGACTTTTTATCTATATTTCCTGCTTTTTTACCCTCATGATTTTCCTATTCCATCCCTTGCTGCTAATGCTTTCTGGCTTCCTCTCTGCTCAGGACTCGGGCCCCCCTCGGCCCCCTCTCCCTCTTTCGTACACTCCCCTGGATTCTCCTCCAGCTGTCCCTCCACCCCCAGGGGAGGGCCGCTTCCAGCCTTGGCCTTACCCTATCTCTCCCTGCTGGCCACACAGTGAGGTAACTAGAGGGACTGAAGGGAAAACAAAGGGGAGGGTGTAAGGGCTCGTTCACACGGGGCAAGAGGGGGCGGATTTTTACGCTGAATCCACGTCCTAATCCGCCCCCCTAACAATAGAGGTCTGTGTAGACCTGCCGCTCACCGAAAAAAGAAGTTGCCCTTTCTTCAGGTGGATTCTGCGGCTGATTCAGCCCCGGCGTTCGCCTCGCGGCAGCACCCTCCAGACTAGTCCCATTCATTTGGGCCTACTCTGGAGCAGGAAGCCACGACTTTCGGAAGCCGTAATAGTCGTGGCAGGCGCATTTTGGCCCTATTCTAATACGGCTTCCCGCGTCAGAATCAGGACCAAAATACGCCATACCATGCTCGGTGTGAACTATCCCTAAGGCTTGCATGTCTTAACACATCATAAACCCTTTCAACTTTTAAAGGGAGTCCCCAATCAGATTCAACCTTCATCATCATTTTATAGAGCACATTACAGTGATAGATAGCATACCTTTCATGTATTTCATTTTTGTAGAGTTGGAGAAAAGCAACTTTGAAGTTTTATGGAAATGATTCAGTTGTTTCACTGTGGGCAGGTGTCTGGAGCACTGCTTTTTCCACTCAGAACCCTACCATCTCCTGCCTGCGCCAGCCTGAGCAGTGCTATTACAACACCCATCCTTCTTGAGGAGCAACGGCAGTGCTCCAAAGAGCTGAAAGCCCGCCCCCAGTGCCCCAATTGTCTCATTTGCATACATCAAGTAGTCTTTCTACAAAGGGACATACATAACAACAATATCTTGGTTATAAGATAAGATGCTCTGTAATGAGGTAATCGAAGTTGAATATGCTTGGGGAACTCCCTTCAATGGATACAGTATATTATTCAAGTGAGATATATATGTATAATGTATTGATTCTGTCTAAAGCTATTCATACAAAGGCATGAGAAGGCATAAGACATGCTAGTGCAGTGTGTGTGTCTGAAATGACACAGATTAAAAGTATATAATATAGACTTGTTGACAAAAATAACCCTAAGAAATGCCGAATTACTGCAAAACTTGGCATGCAGTGTCAGGCAGATATGTAAATGGTCAAAGGTGTGGTCTGATTAGACACTTGGTTTTGCCACAAGAGATTGTAAAGTCAGTTCCTCCACTACCCTAGAAACACTCTCAGAGGCTACTTTTGGGTAGTGATCCACTTTGTGAGAGATTGTAGACATGACTCTATGATAAATCTCAAAAAGATTTGCCCAGTTTGCAGATCTTAGAGACTGAGCATATTATTGGACTGAGAAGTAGAATGGTTGTTTCAACAAATTGACCGCTATCTTGGCCATTATAAACCTAGCTGTTAGAAGTTGTTGGGAGCAGTGGAGAAGAAAGGATCATTGGATCCACCAACAAGCACAAGAAGTTCCCACAGATTTCTTGTCTACCATCTAGACAAAGGTGGCACTTTCATTAGACACTACTATCTCTGCCTGGATCATATCCAGGTAGGACACATTTTGATGTCACTGTGCCCATTATGTGTCCTACCATTGACAGCCAGTTACCAGCACTTTTGTGTGCAGTGGTGTTATAAATGAAAAACCTGGACTATATAATCTTTAGTTACTGTTCCATGTTCAGTTTTGGATCTGATGGACTGTCAGGTTTGAGTATGGAGGCCTTGTGGTGAGTGTTTCAATCCTGCCTTTGCTATGGAGTGACACACAGCCCCAACTACTCGTGTGAAGATCTGGGAAGTTGGGGATCCGAAAGTTGGGGAGCTCGTCCTTGTGGTTACCTGGAGAAACCCATGGACCTCTAATATACCCTATATTGGAGTCCATCAGATTTCTATTGGTATACTGAAACTGCCGAAGAGAAAAGTCCTCTGTGCATTTTAAACAGAATCTGCAGCGGAGTCTTCTATGAACGTGAACCTAGGCTTTACTGATACTGTCGCTCATCACCATTGAAGTAAATGACACTATGCAATATCAAACACAACCAGTTGTCACTATTCCTGGAAAAAAAAATAGGCTAAAATTTAATGGCAAATTTAGTTAGCAATGCAAACAGTGGTTATTTTTATACTAGTTATCATTACAATATCCAAGGACAAAAACACACATATCTAAATAGATAGATAATATCGATTATACCTACAGAAATGCTGACAGTTTCCCTATAGATATAGTGGAAAGCAGAAGGTCCGTAGAGGAAATCTCTGTAGACTTTCCGTGAAAAGCGCTGAAGGATAAAATGTGATGCGTTGCCACCACCCTTTGTCCTTTTTTTGCTGCAGCCCTCTACTTTGGGCCTTAGCTTTTAAGTAATTGTCTCAATGAGACTGGTGTGGTGATCAACTTATATCTGCAGGTCTGACATGTAAAATCTCATAATTTCTTATTGCTGAGACAGTTGGCACATGATGGTTATTCGATTACTGAACATGTAATAGGTGAGGGGTCATGCAACTCTGAAGGGAAGGACTTAACTATTTGACCTATTATTGAGACAATACCTTTAATAAAAGAAAAACAGTTACAATAGACTGATCATAATCATTGTAATGAAAAGATGCATTGCTAGACAATGTTATGTTACTAAATAACTAGTGACAAATTAACTTTATTTATTAAGAAAAAAATATACAGTATATACTCGAGTATAAGCCGACCCGAATATAAGCCGAGGCCCCTAATTTTACCACAAAAAACTGGTAAAACTTATTGACTCGAGTATAAGCCTGGGGGAAATGCAGCAGCTACTGGAAAATTTAAAAAATTAAAATGGTCAGAGTTTTTGGGTGCAGTAGATGCTGGGAAAGGGGAGGGGGTGTTTTGGTTGCCTGTCTGCCCCTTCCCTGAGCTTGAGGACTGTTTTTTCTTCCCCCACTTGGAATTCAGTCTGGCTGAATATAGATATACAAGAGAAAACAAGGAAAGGGAAGACTCAACCACTTCCAGGTGATTCGTTAATTCCACCAAACTTCTCCTCTTTCAATACCCTGTGGTCGTGCACGGACTTCAGGTCCTTCGGTTTGGAGCACCAGTAACTACATCTTTTGGATAAAACAAATCCAGCATGACCACCATTTGGGAATAAAAGACTTCTTCTTTATTTAGACATCTTTAAGACACGCAATAAAGTGAACTCAAGCGTCAGCCGTTCCGGACTGTGCGTCCTTTCTCAAAGCCTGCACACTGATAACATCTCTCTCCCCTTATAGGGAACCCACTGCCTTAACCCATCTGGTTACAATTACCATCATCTGTTTCTGTTTACAAAACTTCCGTTCGGCAGGAGTCCCCACAAGGGCAGAGACATGTATTGCATATAAAAAGAACACAAAAACACATACTTATAATATACCAACACATGATTGCCAATGTTAACAAATGGGAGATAAGAAAATGAAACACATGATATGAATAGGAGGTTTTAATAAGAGCGGACTTTATCTCCCATATGCCTTAAAGGGGCTCTATCAGCAAAATCATGCTGATAGAGGCCCACATATGCGTGAATAGCCTTCAAAAAGGCTATTCAGGCACCGTAAATGTTATACCGTAAATGTTATACCGTAAATGTTATATTAACCTATTCAGGGTGTGTCTTCTTCTTCATCCACGCCTCCTCTTCCTCCGATGTCCTCGGGTCCCGTCCTCCTCCGGCGCTCGCGAACTGACATTGATAAAAAAAAAATGGCCTGGGCGCATGCGCAGTAGCATGCGGCTTCTTCTACGGCTACTGCGCATGCGCCCAGGCCATTTTTTTTTATCAATGTCAGTTCGCGAGCGCCGGAGGAAGACGGGACCCGAGGACATCGGAGGAAGAGGAGGCGTGGATGAAGAAGAAGACACACCCTGAATGCCCGCCCAGCGTGTACGATGCGTAAGTAGATCATTCTTTTTTAGGTTTTGTTGATAGAGCCCCTTTAAGATAATGTAGTGGTATTTAACTGGATATTGGAATTTACTGGATTAGATCAATTGTAAGGAACAAGATCATGGAAAGGATTTTCTGAAAAGATGATAGCAACCAAAAAAATCAGGTATCGTAATCGTGTAGTCCTCTGTGGTATATACATGGAAAGACTTTTTCTTGTTTTTCTTTTGTGTTTTTTGTTTTCACCTGAAACCTGTATTAATTAATTGGTTTTAAATGTTTTGTATCATGTGTTGGTATATTATAAGTATGTGTTTTTGTGTTCTTTTTATATGCAATACATGTCTCTGCCCTTGTGGGGATTCCTGCCGAACGGAAGTTTTGTAAACAGAAACAGATGATGGTAATTGTAACCGGATGGGTTAAGGCAGTGGGTTCCTTATAAGGGGAGAGAGATGTTATCAGTGTGCAGGCTCTGAGAAAGGACCGCACAGTCCGAAACGCGTCAGTCTGACGCTTGAGTTCACTTCTTAAAGATGTCTAAATAAAGAAGAAGTCTTTTATTCCCAAATGGTGGTCATGCTGGATTCGTTTTATCCAAAAGATGTAGTAGCTGAATATAGGGTATCTGCAGTGCTCCTATTAACCCCTTCCCGATGGATACCCTATATTTTTTTTTTTGCTGACTTGAGTATAAGCCGAGGGAAGCTTTTTCAGCACAAAAACTGGGCTGAAAAATTCGGCTTATACTCGAGTATATACGGTAGCCTATTTCAGTGTTAAGTTTTTGAAAGATTTGTGCTAGATATATTAATTTCTTGATGTAAAATTTAAATTTAACTTTCTTTTTGGTTTAACTTTGGAGTTACTTTCCAGAAACAAAAGCAAGTTTTTTGTTTTTTTTTGTAATTTTGTGCTATGATAGTTATGTGCTCAGAAACCTATTAAAATCACTTTTTAGCCGAACACGTGGAACCACGATGCCATGAGTCAGTATCACATATGTGATTATATTTAGTTACGTGTCAGGCTGCCCCTTGTTAGAATACACACAAGACAAATGTAACAGTAACAGCTGCTAAATCGTGGTATCATTTTATTTTTGTTTAATTCGTTCTGCTATAAAAGCCACATAGACATTGTACATGAAAATTGTTCTAATGAAAATATCAGTGTTGATCATAGCCACCAGTGGGATTTTAGGCTTCTTTTGTCTTGAGTGTATGGTTCACATTGATTTATTTCCTTACAAAAAAATACGCTGAGCTTTATTTGATCAGTGCATTTGTATTGAAATTTAGGTCTACATTTTTTTTTTCAGTTTTCAGACAATTCACTAAAGTAGTTAATGATCTATCCTGAGGACAGACAAAAAAAGAGTTAGAGGTATTGGGCTATATTTACAACACCAGACATGTATTTCTAGCTAAAATTCCCATTATAAATTATTGTAAATCATTATGCGCGTAATACATTGAAAGCATAGGGAAAAAAGCCTCCCATTGATTTCAATGGGGAGTGCACGTATGCTGGCTCCCATTCAAGTCAATGGGAGCTGCTTTTTACGCGCTCATTCTGAACGTGTTTTTACGATCAGAATGAGCGCAGCGTTACATCGTGTGAAGGCTCCCTAGTGGTTGAGCAGTCGAACCAACTGATAAGATCAGCTGATAGATGGAAGTGTTGGGTGTCAAATGCTTACAGATCTGATATTGAATATGCTTCTTATTCACACCATGTATCAGCAACAAACACTGTATTGTAACAAACTGTAACAAACTTCTGCATTAAAATGGTTGAGATGGGGTTTTTGTAGGTCCTCTTTTCAATTGACTTCACTGTCAGATATATTCCTGCTTAATGCTCGATTTCATTTTTCAGTTGAAGCCAAGCTTAGAGTCGTATAAGAGAGAATCGCCTCACCTCTCAACATCTCTCCCCAATGAAGGAGTCAGTTCCATGCAGACAAAACCAGAACTGGAGATTGAGAAGCAGCAGGCCATCAATAAAGGTAATAAAGATATATATAAAATAACTAGTTATTTATGGGTATTTGTTGGGTGTATTCATTTATTAGCTCTAATCTTTTAAGTTGGAATTGTCCCTCCACGAACTAAGTCACCAAATGAAGAAGGACCCGTGACAAAACCCACAGTGGTGAGACGAGGAGGAAGCCATGCACCAAATGGACAGCTCTCACGGGTAAGACCAAATTACTTGACTTGTGTTTCATATTTATGATATCAGTTTCCACTGTGATAAATACAAGAAAAAGGCAAAAAGTAGGGAGCACTCGCCAGAGCGTTGTTTTTAAAAGCGTTGTTCATAAAAACATCCACGAAAATACATGGCAGAGAGTTAATGCAAAACAAAGGTTAGGCAACGACCATTTTGCACTAAAAACGCTTTTTCAAGCCTCACTCATCCTATGTGACAACACGGTTTTCTTCAGTGGGCCTCAGGAAGAGACCCGTTATGTCACAGGAAGTGACATCACATGCCATTTGTTGATTGGCCTCAGCAGTCACGTGACTAGAAATTCAGAAAATACCCATTCAGAAGAAGGACCGGAACATGCTGGGAGGGACACCTTAGCATCGAGGACAGGTGAGTATGATTTTTTTTTTTTTTTCATTGCCCCTGGCTGATTTAAAAGTTAAAAGATTTGTCCATTTTTTGCCTGGACAACCCCTTTATGGTGTAAAGTATGCAGTTTTTTGTTTTGTTCTAGTAAAAGCCAAAGCTTTTCAATTTTAATGTTGACATGTTTTAAATCTTGCTTAGTGATCTGGGCATCAAAAAGTGCTGTGCAATTACAGTGACCCCTATTTTATATAGATTTTTTTTGTTGTATTCTTTTTGCTCAATAAAATTTATTTGCCCAAATTATTTTTTTAGTGGCACCAAGTTCTGAAAGACCTAACTATTTAAATTTTCCATCATTGGAGCTGTGTGAGGGTTTGCTTTTTTGAAGATATCAATTTCTGAGCCTGATACAGAAACTGCTGGATTGCGACACTCTCTGTCACGGAAAGGGTAGCGACATAGTTCAAATCCTTCAATTTTCATTCAGAACACTAAGCCGAATTATGAAATGTGCCAGTTCTGTAGAAGTTTTCTTTGCAGCAGTGACTTTATTTACAACACAATAGAAGATAACATCTCTGTAGATAACACCATTGAGTCATCAGGGCATCCACTACTGACAGTAGATGATGTCATAGTTTATCTCCTCCTCCTTCCTGCACTGAGCATATCTAGAAACATCTGCCATAGACCTCTATGATTTGGCTCCAGACTATTGCTGCTTTTGGCCATCACTATGCTGTAAAGAATATAACTAAATGTTTTACCAGAGCAAGATGGATGCCTGATTATCATGTACAGAAAATAAGTCTACGATCAGAAAAAAAAAAAAAAACAGATTACAAAAGTGATGAATTTATTTCTTGAAACGAGATAGTAAAATATAAGAAATTGGGATACAGCTATAGAAATGCTATAAATGTACTGATGGAGGGAGGGTATTGTTAATGGAGGGAGGGCATTGTTATTGAAAGGGAAAGTGAGATTAGGCTGCACTGTGTCTACTTGGGGGTTGGCGGTTCTGTGATTATGCGGGAAAGGTACAGGTTGCTGGAAGTCTGGGGGAAGAGTAGGGACCACTCAGTTTGTTTAACACATCTACCCATGGCCATTTTTTCTGGAAAGCTTCTTTTAGGACTTGGAGAGGACAACACTTGCCAATTTCTAAGCTATTTTCACATGAGGTGGTAATGGTGTGACAGCGTTGCATCATTGCACCACCACGGTAAAACTCATGAAAATCCCTGCAGTTTTTGCTGCCATCTTGCAGCAGTTGCAGAAATGTATGTGATACATGTACATACATGTAATGCTAAGACCAAGGTCAAACTAGTTGCTTTGAAGATCTACTCCTGCAGACCCAGGCCTGTATTTTCTGGCTTTTATATCTGGCTAAGATTTATCTAGACAATTGTTAATACATTAAAACTTAACTTTATTTAGAGAAATATACCTAATAATTAAAATATTTACTTTGTTAATAGGAACGTCCAAAGAGTGCACTGTTTCCCAGTGAGGTAAAGTCTAAAATGAGTGTGGAGGAGCAGATTGATCGCATGAAGCGTCATCAGAGTGGCTCAATGAAAGAGAAGAGGCGAAGTCTTCAGCTCCCATCTGGTCAGCAAACGGATACCACCACTACAAAACCAGCAAGCACATACAGAGTGGTGAGTTGAGCATTACTTACATAGTTCTGACTACGCAAAGTCCATGATATGCCCCTTTAAGATGCTCAGGTACATTGATCACTATGCATCACTTCATGGCTTCAGGTGCGGAGACATCGTAGCATTCACGAGGTAGATATTTCAGACCTCGAAGCTGCTCTCCGATCCCAAGAGTCCCAAAGAGCATATGAATCTCCTCGGGAAGAAATCGCCCGTCTGCGCAAAATGGAGGTGGATCCTCAGGGCTTTGAAGTGGATATCAGCAGAGAGGTAACTATCTGAAACACAAACATTTTAAGTTCATCTTTCTCTAACTCACCTATATAATTCCTACCCCTCTTTTCTTTTGTCCCTTCTGCCTCAGTCATTATGTTCCCATTACTTACATTCTTCTTCCTGTCCCATAACTTTTCAGTTCTCTTTTTCAGTTAACCTTTTCCTGTTTTACCAATATAACTGTTCCCCTCTGTGTTTCAGATCAACACACCAGACAAGGTGCCACTCCCTGAATTTTATATCAAATTTTCACACTTTGCCATATACAGATGTGTGTAACATAAACAGTCCAATACTTGTGTTTCACATATATTGTTTAACAGTCACTAAGATCACAATACATGTCATTACAAACATCTCTGACACCTTGTACATCGTGTGCAGGCTGCATCATTTGCACTGTATGTATCACACTTTGTATGTCCGTCTCTATGTCTCAGCTCTCCACCCCAGACAAGGTGCTCATTCCAGAGCGTTACGTTGATATGGAGCCTGAGAGCCCTCTGAGCCCAGAGGAGCTGCAGGAGAAACAGAGGAAGGTGGAACGGATAAAAACGCTTATCGCCAAATCAAGGTTGGATATATTTAGTTAAATCTCATACTTCACACATATAAGATCAAGTATAAATTATTACTTGTGTATTTGTGTTGTAAACTACTTATAGAATATAATGTTTGCAGGGAAGACATAGTAGCATTATAAGTACTATGGCCAAGATGTTTGTTTTTTGGTCCACTATACCTTTCACTAATCATGAGATATAGTTACCTTCATGATACAATCCTTTTAAAGGGTTTTGCCAAGACTGATCTCTCCTCAGAACAGGTCATCAATATTTGATCGGTGAGGGTCTGATAGTCAGGACCTCCTACAGATCAGCTGGTTGAGGAGGCCACACCATTCAATTGAGTGCTTTGGCCTTTTCACTTAATACTAAACACATCACTATACATATCATAAGGGCTTTGCTTGGTATTGTAACGCAGCCCCATTCACTTAAGTGGGAATGAGCTGCTGTTGACCAATGAACATGACGTTATCAGAATAAGGAAGAGTCCAGAGGGCTTCAAACTGTTGCTTGGCTGGTGGTCCCATGTGTCAGGCTACCACCAATCGTATATGTTTATGACCTGTCATAATTCCCAGAGAACTGCTGTATTCTACAGGTGGAACTGTGCACTGTACACTCCTAATGGAAACACATTCACAGCAAAATCTAAAACCTTATAAAACTGAGTAAACACTCAGGCGTAAATGTGAATGTAGCCTGACATGTATAATACACTGCAATACAGAAGTATTGAAGGGTATTATACAGGTGACCTAGAGATTGCAGGTTCAAGACTCCTAGTGGGACAAAAGTAAAATGTAAAATAATAAACAAACCAGTACATAAGTGGTATTACTGGTTTAATAAACAACCCGCACTAAACAACTAACATGTTATTTATCCCACACAGTGAGCAATGTTATAAATATAGAACACACAAAAATCTTGTCTCCCCAAAAAATAGAATAAAAAACGATCAAAAAGTTTAGTTCCTCCCCAAAAAGAGTACAGATATAAACTGCAGCTCATTCCACTAAAAATATATCCCTACAGCTTGATCAACTGAAAAATTAAAAAGTTGTGGCTCTTAAAATATGACAATACAAAATATTTATTTTAGAAGTCTTTTTATTGTGCAAAAGTAGTCAAATGTATAAACCACTTTATAAGTTGGATGCAAAATATACTTGGCATGTAATTTGTTTTAAAGGGCTTTAGGAGTTGGTCTTCTCCTGCCAGGGCTGGTTATCTAGAGCAGAGAGTTAAGCCCCAGTAGGAGATGACCCGCCCCTAAAGCACTTTTCAACTAATTTGCATATTATATATTTTATAAAACACTGTATTTCATGAAAATCGAGCCGCAATGCAGAATAAAGAAGTTGTCTTTGGAAATGTAGACGCTATCCTACAAGTGTCATTAGTCTGATTCTCCTGCTGACAGACTCCCTTTAGTGCATTATATGTACTCCAAAATTGTTCCCTTTAAAAATACTTGTTCAAATACTTTTACAAAACAAAAAGTTAGGACTCTCAGAAGACAAAGATGCAAAAGGCCAAGAAAGGCAGTGACATTAAGGTGTTAAAGAAGTAATTCTATATTTATTCATACAAATGAGATTTTAATGTGATGGGTAAGTGATAAAGTTCAGCCAAGTCTCCTTTGTCAGGCAACTATGATATGAGCAGAAATCCCAAAAATCTGAGACTTGTTTCTAGACACATACTACCTGGCATCCACAGTGAGAAGATTCTGACTGATTGGGAAGCAGATTGTTAGGCATAACAATGTATTTGTGGCGACAAAATTGGCAGTAGAATTAGCAGAAGACACTGTCTTGTGTTCATCTATGTTACTATGATTGTAAATTTTGTTTAAAGGGGTTGTCCAGGCAAAAATAGACACCAAATATTTTTTTTAAATCAGCTGGGGACATTGAAAAAAAATCCTACTCTCCTTTCCCCTGTTCTCTGGAAACTTCTAGCACAGTTCGGTCCTCCCAGTCCGTTGTTGTCTTCTGGCAGAAGTCCCCACCTCACATGAGTGTTGAGGCTAATGAGTGCGAAGGTGCAGTTGAAATAACTACATGTGATGTCCCGGGGTCTCTTCCTAAGGCTGCTGATTGGCTTTAGTGGTTACTCGACCGCTGAGGCCCATAAGTGGCTTAAGCAGAAGAGATCCGGTGAGAAGTTTCACTTTGAGAAGATGCCGTAGCCGGAGTATTGGACCGTCCTGGGAGGACACCCGAGCATCGGGTACAAGTATGATTTTTTTTTTTTTTTTTTTTCAGCTCCCCCAGCCTATTATAAAAATAATTAATTTACTTGGACAACTCTTTAAATTATCTGGACTAGGTATTTGGTAATAACTAAGGGTAGAGTCACGTGTACCAGATTTTCTGCAGTAATTTGTGGCACATTTCAGTCCAGATTGTGATGCAGATTTGCTGCTGTGGATCAGTAATATCATTTTTCCCATTTTCGGCTGATCCCATGGTAATACTTGAACAGAGCACTGGTCTAAAGGGATGATACTGAGGCCTTGCCCATGGTGGGCAGGGATCGACTGATTTAGTGACAGTTTACTGGCATAAGTTAGGAACTGGTGTAGACTTCCATTCTATCTGTCATAGATTTCTATTTTGGTGCCGTTACCACAGACAAGCTGTGGCCTCTTCATAAATCTCCCTGCACCATAATTTTGACCCTTTGTATCTATTCACATCATCGCTGGAAACCAGGATACAGAAACTGTTGGGTGAAGAGGCAAGTCTTACCACAGGAGTAACAGTTACAAAAATTAGTTCTGTATATAATTTTTTGTTTTATTTAAACTGCTTTTTATTTCACAATGTCCACATCTGTGAATTTGGCTGCAGATTACTTGTGTAACAATACGATTTAATTGTGGAATTCTTCATCCCCATTGGCAAATGGGGAAAATTTGAGAAAAATCCTTGCTCATTCTGCAGCTATAATTGATGTTCTGCAGAGCTTAAAAATTGGAATCCCAGCCTTTTTGCTATCACTGTATTCACCTGTGAAAATCTGCATAGAAATTACACAGCACTCAGGACTGAGATGGCATAACCTAAAGATTCATCTCTGCTCCTCATCCTGCTCTGCATATTTTCTGACATTTTTGTGTTCTCTGTCCATTGATAAGTTTGCAGAATGTTATCCCACTGAGTGACTCTGAGATGGAGTTGCCTCCAGATCCTGAATCTCAGCTTCAGGAGCAGGAGAAGCGCATTGAGTTATCCTGTGCTCTGGCAGCAGAGGCTTCTCGTCGTGGTCGGCTGCTGTCTGGTAAGTAATGCTGTACATTTTTACAAAAAACAGCTCTTGTCACAGCTATCATCAGATCACATTTATTACAGTCATGCTGTAAAGACATGGCATAGATTGTGACAACTAAAATATTCAAGAGATATATAACAAAGCCCAGAGCTAAACTCCTTGAGGTGGAATAGCTGCTTTTGTCCCCACATGGCGTAAACGCAGAAAGTCCACATGGGAAAACTCTGTGAACTTTCTGTCAAAAGCGCTACAGGAAGAACCACGGTTTTTCCCACAGCGCTTTTCTGTTGCAGGACTCCACGTGGGGCCTCAGTCTTTTTTGGTTTTGGTTTGACTGTAGTTTTTTGAGCCAAAACCAAGAGGAGATTCAAAAGGAATGGGAAATATAAATTAAGCACTTATATGTTTCCTTTCTGCTCAATCCACTCCAAAATCTGCAACACAGAAAGCAGCTTTTCTGCAACGTGGCCCCTAGCCTAAGGCTGAGGCCCTACATTGTGGAAACGCAGCATTTTTTGTTGCAGATTTTGTTGCGTTTTTTTGAGCTAAAGCTAGGAGTAGATCAAGCAAAAGGTAGATGTATAAGAGCTTCCTATATATTTCCCATTCCTTTTGTAGCCATTGCCTCAAAAAAACACAACAATATTTGCAACAAAAAAAGCTGCATTTCTGCAACATGGGGCCTAATAGAGATGAGCGAACAGTAAAATGTTCGGAGTTTGATTCGAGTAGTCGCTCAATACTCGACTGTTCGATCGAACATCGAACCCCATTATAGTCTATGGGGAATAAATACTCGTTTAGGGGGAAACCACTATTCGACTCAGGAGAGTCACCAAGTCCACTATGACACCCCAGGAAATGATGCCAACACCCTGGAATGCAACTGGGACAGCAGGGGAAGCATGTCTGGGGGCATCTAACATGCCCAAGTCACTGTATTATGTCGGCATTCCCCTCCCACCTTCCCTGGTGCTTAATATCTGGTTCATATGAGACTTTTTCCGATTTTTTTTTTTTTTTTCAATCCCTCCGTTGTCGTATTTCCTGTCCCACCTCCCCTGCGCAGTTATTGGTGCAAAAAAAGCACCATGGAAGGTGGGAGGGGAATCAAATTTTTAGTGAGTTTGCCACCTGGTGTTCGACTCAAATCGAACATCTCGAACAGCCTGATATCCGATCGAACATGTACTCGATCGAACGCTGTTCGCTCATCTCTAATGACTAATACAGCGATAATTCACAGACATGAGTAGCATTCATGATGTGTGAAGATTTATTTTACATAGCATCAGACATACTCAGTACTGCATATACATATAAGCCAGCCTCTGTATTCTGCTGAAACTTTGTGATATTACAACTTAATGAGACCTTTTATATGGACAGAGAGGTTCAGATGGTGACACAGTCCACTAGCTCTTATTTCTATATCACTGGCATTGTGCAGTAGCCTGATGTTTCTGAGGATCTTTCTTCTCCAAATTAGCTTTCCTTTTGTTACAGACATGGTCTCATTAACCCTCCGGACCATAGGGAATGAGAGGACCCTCTGGTATCAGCTGCAGTAACTTTAGCTGTAATTTTCTCTATAGAATAGCTCAAGCACTTGAGCGTGCAACTCATAACATTGCTGAAATAGTTTTATTTCATCAATATACTGTTTGCCGTTATCTTACTGCACTTTGGTTAAGTAGCATCAATGTACAAAAGTATTTGATCGCTGTTCCAATGAATCATACTTTAAAAGAAAAAAAGATCAATTTTGTAGGAGTGAGTGAGGCCCAAACGAATGTGAAAAGTTAATACTGTAGAATGATCAACGTTTATAGAATTATTGCTTCCCATAATTAATATTAAGGAACTGATTGTTAATAATTAATATAACAATTAGCATGTGGTTAACATTAGTCGGGGTCCGGTAGGGGTCATGTAATATAATTCTCTAATCAAGTGTCTTGTGGGATCACATTATGCTTCTGCTTAGACAAAGGAAGATCAGTCCTTTTTATTAATATAACCATGTCCTATAACCAGACTAACATGAACAATACAAACCAAAAATTAACAATTATTGCTCAATTGGTCTTGGATGTGTTCATTTTAGTTATTTCCTGGTATTAATACATACCGTATTATCTTCACTGTCTGCAGTTTGGGCATCTTATTCTGGTAGGTGTGGAAAGAGCATAAGATGACACTTCTGTTTCTCCTTTTTCCTAACATAAACACAAATACACACATTAACCCCTTCATGCTTGCTGCATCATCTCATTCTCATTTTCTGTTTCCAGCTATGTGTGCCACCCCGAGCCCCCCTACGTCTCCCACGTCCCCAGCTCCTCAGACCCTCCCCTCCTCTCCTGAGCGCACGGCTCTAGGGAGCGACAGCAACAGCAGTGACAGCGCTGGGGAATACGGGGCGAACATCATGTGTGTCTGAGCCACAGTGTAAGAAGCTACTTCCCCTTCATATATGCCTATGATAGCTATTCAAAAACATGGCTGAAACCGTTTTTGCAAGGGAAATACAATTTATAGTTTTAAAGATCAGGTTGGGATTAGATAAGCTGGGAATGTATGCATGACTTTTTCATAATGTTTTAGGCTGTTTTAATATCTTAGCACTCATGTCAAATCTACTATTTAGAAGACCATTAGATTGATACATGATGGATTCAGTTATCCATTACCAAAAGTGGTTTGGATAGTGATTCTGCTATATACAGTAGCCACATGTGATGGACTTTTTGCTATATTGTATTAATGATATGCGTTTTAAGAGCTAGCATCATTGCAGTAACAACAAGACTGATGTAGGGAAGTACAACCGGTATAAAGCATTAAAGGGGTTGGCCACTTTCAGACCAATATTGAGAGACAAATGTTATGGTTTGTATAATGAAAAGTTGTACAATTTTCCAATATAGTTTCTATATGAATTCCTCACGGTTTTCTAGATCTCTGCTTGCTGTTATTCATTCTGTTACTTCTAGAGGATAAAACTCTGACCATGGTCATGTGATTTACAGTCCATGGTCATGTGATGAGCACACAGGTGCCGCTCGTTATAGTCACAGCACAATAATCAGGCATCTGCCTGGTAACGAGCGGCACCTGTGTCCTCATCACATGACCATGGACCATAAATCACATGACCATGGTCAGACTTTTATCCACTAGAAGTAACAGAATGAATGACAGCAAGCAAGATCTAGAAAACTGTGAGAAATTGATACAGAAAGTATATTGGAAAATTTTATATTTTTTTATTGTACAATCAGTAACATTTGTCTCTTAATATTGGTCTGAAGGTAGCCAAGCCCTTTAAGGAGCTGGACAGACTGCCCATACAGAGGGCCTACAGTAATAATTACATATATACAGCTAAAAACAACCCCAAAGCACTGAGGAAATTATTAGCACGGTTTAAAAAAATGAACAGACTGTCCCACCAGAATACCAGAGAGGCCACAGTGATGGGTGCCAAAGATTCAGGTAAAGGCAACCAAATAGAGGTGACTTTGGAGCCAGTAACTTGCTGCTAGGGCCTATTATTACAGAGGTAAATCGCCAATAAAAAACAAAAAAAGAAAAAAAACAACCTATCTTGTTGATACTATTATTTGTGTTTACAATGATAACAGCAAAGATTGTAATGCAAACCAGACCACATTGAAGAAATTAATGTGATGCATCTGAAGAAAAGAAATTGTTGACTGTGAACATTTCCCTATACGGCGATAGTTTTCCTGTGAAACTCTCTTCTCTCTGTCATACTTTACCTCTTTTATCCTTTACGTCATTATTTATTCTCTCCATAATACTTTACCTCTTTTATCCTCTACCATTTGCTGCCCTTTTCACTCAGCTCTCCTTCTTTACGTCTTCTCTGCACTACTTATTCTGTCTGCATTTTGCCTCTATCTGACTAATTTCGTTACTGAATATATGGTATTTATCTCCAATTCTTCTCTTTATCATTTTTATACAGCTCAGGCAGTCGCAGCTGCAAAGCTGCACCGAGCATAGTGGTAATATGGACATTCCTTATGCTGCTCCCACCTGATGCCAGAACAGAGCACCTCCATTTGTAACACTTAATGGATCCACGCCTGCAGTGAAGAGAAGATCCTGGAACGGGAGACACATCGCAGCATTACCGGAAATGCAATGTCCAGCTTTTACCAATCATGTCGCCATTTGGTATATGGAGAATTTAAGCAGAATTTATATATCCAAGGACGTATCTAAGAATCTGCATGGAAATCACCAAGTCAATTTTCTAGAAGAATTTATCACTGTTGTCATGGTGGTCACTATAGCTCCATAGGATGTCACTTATGAAGGACTAGAGCACCTAAATCATTCAGCAAAAGACTGATCTGTAAAATTCAAGTGACTCTATGGCTTATCTAATGCTCATTTTCAACTCTGAACGCCTGCAGCATCCCTACAAGCTTGAGCTGCATATTCTTTGTAAAGCAATAATCACTCTGAATAGCATTCCCATAGCCCTTCAGCTATATTCTATGTATATATATATATATATATATATATATATATATATCCTGCCAGGGTAATCCATAACCTGCCACTGTCATTTTGCATAGTGTAAAAAACATATCACTCTCTATATATAGCTATATATAGATATATATATTATATATATTTTACTTTATGATAAAGAATATTTATTGTATGTATATACTTATGAGGCGTACTGGTCGTATAGGTTATGAAAGTTACAGACCTGTGGGCCCTATTATTTCAGGAGACAAGTCACCAGGCAAGTGGATTGAAATAGCCAATTCCAATAACATTGCTTCCCAACAAAATACTCCACATCCGTGGATCATTTCTGATTACATTTTTTATTCTGTCTGATTCCAATGGTTACATGTATCTGAATAACTGAAGCTGAAATATTGAATTGTAAAAATGAATAAGTCAGATATGTATAGTTCTTGTGCTAGACATGAAATCTAGGTTTTTGCAAAATATCCTCTTAATGTTTTCATACAACCCTTAAATTTGTACAGCGTAGAACATGTCATCCAAGGGATGGTTGAACGATGTGGACTGGGACAGTCCAAAAGCACAGGACTTTTTTTGTGTGCTCATCTATTATTAGAAGAATACCATTCTGTGTGTTCATACTAAATCCTATTGAACAGGGCCCTTTACAATATGAACCTTGTAATACTAACATATTCTCAATGCTACCAAATAGAAGCATCTGCTCAACCCCTGATTGTATAGTATCCTACGGGTGATAAAAACTGTTCTTTACAAAATAGTGAAGAGGGAACATGAATGTGTGGCATAGTTATGTAAATACAGATGAGTCTTGTATATGCAGGTTTTAGCTTTGTGTTTTTGTCATAAACACCATGTATATATACCCAAGGGTTTGTAGTGGCCTAAAGGGAAAATGTTGTTAAAAGGATTTTTAATTGAAAATATTATATTGAAAATTTCAGCTGTGGCCTTCATGTTATGTGTATGTGCATGAGAAACGTGTGCAAGGCTGCTTATGATATATATGAAAGAAAAACTCCAGTCTTTACATAATTCTGTGTGACGCCAGTGATGGTCAGGATTGAAAATTGTTAAATCAAAAGGTATCAAACTCTTTATTGTTTATTTTAGTAAAGTAGGAGGCAACAGTACATGGCCAAAACCAATGGCCGTACAATGTGAACGTAATCTGCATTTCCACAATTTCACCCATGAAACTCAGTCTGTGTGTGCGCCAGTATAGACGTGTATTTTGCTGGGAGGCAGAAACTCCTAGCAGCATAGATAATTATAATGGTAGGCGTCCTTCTCCCGACATGTGTTCAGCGCACACACATACTGAGCTCCACAAATGCAACTCTTTGGTGTGAGAGTATGATAACATCTGGATGCAGCATTTCTAACGTAGCCAAAAAGCCTTGGTAAAAAGCTACAAGAACACTGCAGAATGTTATGCGAGAATTCAGTCAATAAGTCAATCCACAATTGTACAATTAGATATAATATAAAATTACTATGTGATAGCCACTGGTTTTGTTTTGACTGGAGTTTTCTTTCAAGTAAAATAGCCTTGCATTAGGAATGTGAATGATGACAATAGAAAAAGCCTCCGATGAGTGAAAAACCTACCCTTAAACTGAAACTGGCCAATGTCTTAAAAAATCCTACACAAAGGAAAAAAATTACTTGTAGAAAGTACTAATGCAGAAAAAGCCACTTTGTGGGATGGAAACCAGGAGAACGCAGCCTAAATGTTAAGAACTAGGGGCATCACTTGGCATTCAGTGAATATTAGGAATTTAGCAGATTATAAAGGGCTGCAAACTATTTCGCAAAATAACTGCCTCCTACCTAAACTAAGCCTAGATTCACACTACCAAGTTTTGCCCACTAAATTCATTTTGTGTATTCACCAGATTTACCAGCCTGACCATCTCTCCAGGAGAGCGACTCCTAGCAGTATTGTTATCTATGCTGCAAGGAGTTCCTACCTCCCAGCGATATACTGTCCCATAGTGAACATGGTACAGGACAGTATGTCGCTAGAAGGCAGGGGCTCCTAGCAGTATAAATAACTGTTAGGGTCCATTCACACGGAGGAAAATGGTGAGGAATTTGGTGTGGAATTTCAGCACTGAAAAAAAAGCCTCCCATTGACTTCTATGGGTTACCTTTACTGCTAGCAGAAAAAGGAACCCATTGAAGTCAATGGGAAGCTTTTTTTCAGTGCTGAAATTCCACACTAAATTCCTCACCATTTTCCTCCGTGTGAATGGACCCTTATGTTAGGAGTCCATTGCCTGCACGATGCTTAGGCTTGTAAATCTGGCCAACACATGGGCCAAGTTTCACTGGTGGAATTCAGTTATATGAATCTAGGCTAAGCAAACATCCCTTTTTGTAAAGTACCTGTGCCTCGTGGTCATACATAATAGTATGTCATGCAATAATGGATGCAAGTAGATAGTTATGTACACAACAAAAAGGGAAACTGTATGTTGTAATAGTTGAAGGGAGGGGTTACTGTAGAATGAAGACAACAAAGCCATGTATACATGTCAATATGCTATGTAATACCTTGAACCGTTGACCCTGTAGTGTGGAGAGTAATGTATACTTGATAACGATATTGATAACAACAGGAGCAGATTTGTTGACTCAGTATTCATGGATTTTATTTTTGCACTCTATTTTCCATGTCATAATCTGCTTTATTTTACGTTTGTCTATGTTACTGACTTTACTAGTACTAGAAATTAAAACAAAAAAAATCTGCATTGTAAAATGTGTATGGTATTTGTTGGTACAAAACTGGTAGCACAGTTCTGCACCTTTATAGAGCATTTGCCTCTGAAACAGTAATAAAAATGAAAATACCAGCAAAGTCCCTGTGTTTGTGCCTTTTATGGAGTCCTTTAATAAATATGCCCAAAACCTACAGACATGAGGTATATAAGCAATAGAACACTTTCCATTACCAGACTATATACGTCCAGGAAGTGGTTACCTTGTTCTGACAGGACGTGCTGGTACGTCCAATCAGATCACAGCAGCTGCACAAGATCGTGCAGCTGCTTTTACTGGTAGCCGGCTGCAATTTCAGCCGGAGCTCCCAGAGAGAAGATAGGGAAGGTTTATTACCTCCCCTGTCTTCTTGATCGCTGTGTACACATCGCTCAATGAGCGCTGTATACAAAGCTATGCGCGCCGCCATGATGTGGCCGCCCTCTGACCCGGCAGTCACGTGATCTGCCGGTGTCAGTGTCTTAGAACAGCTGCTGGGTCCTACAGGACCCAGATCAGCTCTGTATACTGTGCATACAGAGTGCAGGAGGTTGTATTCCTCCTGCAACTGAGGCTAAGTGTACCAGCCCCAGTTATACGAGGAATCAGCCTCCAATACAATAAAAAAAAGTGATCAGATGTCCCTAAAAGGTTTCTTATGACTTATGAGGACACCATCTGAAAAAAAATATGAAAAAATTAATAAAGTTTAATTTTTTTTAAATAAAATAATTTAAAAAATAAGTAAAATAATACCTAATAAATTACCTTCATTAAAGATTATAGCCCCATCACCGACAACATCATACAAAATAAACATTACCATAACGGAGAGGAAAAACTATTTCATAAAGTTTTTCAGTGACACTTTGTGTTATTAAATTAAAAAAGAAAAGTGAAAACCAGACACAATTTCCCTCCTATTATGTTTATATTTTCCCAGATATAAAAAAATTAAAACATATTCAAAAATAAAAACAACATAAAAATAAAGCCCTGTGTCCCCGCAAAAAATTAGTTGAAAGAGACGTATCATAAAAATGTTACAGCCCTCTAAACTGCATATCCTATTAATATTATAAAAGTGAAAGTTTGTGAGTTTGGATGTTTGTGGGTTTGTGTGTTTGGATGTTTGTTCCTCAATCACACAAAACCCGCTTCACCGATTTGGCTGAAATTTTCCACAAACATAGTTACTACACAGGATTGCGCAATAGGCTACTTTTCGTCACAATAGCGCACATACGTTTTTTCCAGGACCCCCAAAAAAACCCAAACTCACATCACTATCTCTGCAATCTCAAACACTTTGGATCATAGCAAGCCACAAAATTCATATTACCCTCTACAGCAGAGGTCGGCAACCCCTGGCACACGTGCCAAGAGTGGAACTCCTGACATATTTCACTGGCACGCCAGCAGCACAGGACCTGCAAGAGTTACATGAAGTAGGAGAGTCCCTTCAGTGCTCTGCTAGAGCTGAGGCATAAGGACACTCCCCTTCTCTCACTGCCCTCCAATGAGAGGGGTGCAGGAAACCCAGGGGGTGGAGCTTAATCGCTCAGGTCTCTGCCTGCTATAGTGATAGCTCCTGCCGTCTGCATCCTGCAAAGGCTACCCGAGGAGGAGAGGAAGCTGCTAGCAAAGTGAAAGTAAAAAGCACACAGGTACATAGGATTACTATTCTCATTAATGTCAGGCATTTTGGGTTATTAGTTTAGTGTTAGTAACTCCATGTGCCTCACATTAATAGGAATAAACCCCATCATGTCCCTCATATTAACCCCTGTGTGTTTCATATAAAGGTTACTAATATGTGAGACATATGGAGGTACTAATAAAAGACCTCAATAATGAAGATACTTAATTATTACCTCCAAGTCTCTCACATATCAGTAACTCTTACACAAGGGTTAATGTGAGGGACATGATGGGGTTAATTGCTATTAATAAGAGGCACATGGAGTTACTAAACTGTCATGCACAGGGCCAGACTTTTATCTACAATTGTGGATAAAACTATGGTCCTGTACATTTCAATGGGCCCATAAACGCTAAAGGTGACAGTGTGTTAATCTCACGCATTCCAATTATACCAAATAATTTCCCATTTCAATTCAAACGACTACAATTTCCCCTTAAGTTGGTTTTTACAATGACCATTAATAAATCCCAAGGACAAACGCTGAAAGTAGCAGGAATACATTTGGCCACACCATGCTTCTCACATGGACAACTTTATGTTGCTTGCTCAAGAGTATCCTGTGCCCAAAACTTACATGTACTGGCGGAAAATAACAAAGCATACAATGTCGTATATCGAAGTATATTAAATTGAAATACCTCTGTCCCAAAGACACTATGTACAGTTTCTCACAACACCGTATAGCAGCTGAAATACAAATTAACTTCAACACAAAAGTCTCACGTATTCTCAGAATTATAGCAAAAACAAGATACACAGTTATATTTTATATCCCATACCTTTTACACACTACTAAAACGTTACCCGCGCCTGTATTTACCCACTTCTACAATCACCGCAGACGAAGTCGCGGGTACCAGCTAGTACAAAAGAAACCTAAAATGTGTCTGGTCCTGGACCACAAATTGGCCCGGTACTGAAGTGGTTAAAACATATACTGTACATAACACAGACTTCAATAGACATGTATATTCCTGTGACCTGCGATCTATTGTTTGACCAATACTGCAGATATTTTAAGAGTGAAAGTCAATTTAGCAGAAACATTAGGAGTAGGGAAATAGCCTAAGAGCAGAAAGAAGCATTTTTCTCTGATAAGATACCAGTGCATCACAATAAATTAGAATATAATCAAAAAGTTATGGACTGTTGCTCAGTAGTCAAAGGTTTTTACAGATGAAAGTAAATTTAGCATTTCATTTGTAAATCGCAGTCCCAGAGTCTGGAGGAAGAGTGGAGAGGCCGCTGTACACAATCCAAGCTGCTTGAGGTCTAGTGTGAAGTTTCCACAATCACTGATGGTTTGGGGAGCCATGTCATCTGCTGGTGTAGGTCCAATGTGTTTTATCAAGACCAAAGTCAGCGCAGTCGTCTACCAGGAAATTCTAGAGCACTTCATGCTTCCCTCTGCACACAAGCTTTTTGGAGATGGAATTTTCATTTTCTAACAGGACTTGGCACCTGTCCACACTGCCTAAAATACCGAGACCTGGTTTAATAATCACTGTGCTTGATAGGCCAGCAAACTCGCCTGACCTTAACCCCATGGAGAACCTATGGGGTATTGTCAAGAGACACCAGACCCAACAATGCAGACGAGCTGAAGGCTACTATTATACAACCTGGGCTTCCATAACCCCTCTGCAGTGCCACAGGCTGATCCCTCCATGCCACATTGCCGCATTGATGCCGTCATTCATGTAAAAGGAACTCCCACCAAGTATTGAGGGCATTTACTGGACAGACTTCTCATTTGGCCAACATTTCTGTGTTAAATAATCTTTTTACAGTTGGTCTTATATAATATTCTAATTTTCTGAGATAATGACTTTTGGGTTTTCCTTGGCTGTATGGAAGCCATAATCCTCAACATTAATAGAAATAAACACTTAGAAAAGTTCACTCTGTTTGTAATGACTCAATATAATGTATGGGGTTCACTTTTTCAATTGAATTACTAAAAAACAGAAAACTTTGATATTCTAATTTATTGAGATGCACTAGTATGTCAACTTGAGGATTAATATACCCCTGCCTAGGTTAACTGCAAACTGTCCTTGCAGTTGTATCTTATATTCCCCGTATTCATTGTATCTATTTACCCAATGTTCACTCCCATCATCAGACTTTAACAAAAGAAAGAAAGAAAATAAAAATAAGAGGGGGGACTGTTTACACTGTCAAAGATTCAACTAACCTTTATGTGTAAGTGTTAATTGGCTAAGTGAGGAGGACTGTGAGCAGGCAGAGGTCTACTGGGCAAACATGGGTCTGGCAGTAGATATAGGATATACAGCTTACACTAGGTTCACACCTGCGTTCTGGTCTCCGTTCTGTGCTTTCCGTCTTCTACATGCAAGAAGACTGAAACCACAGACCAGGTCCGGCCGTGAGCGGCGGTGAGTGTTTTATGCTCTCCGCCACAAAACCATTTTTTTTAAACTGGACACAGAGTACTGCATGTCTGACTCTGTGTCTGGATTAAAAAACCCGGTTTCGCGGCGGAGAGCCTAAAACGACCACAGGCGCTCACGGCCGGACAGCTTTCTCACCCATTCAAATGAATGGGTGAGAAAGAGTCCTGCAGGTTTCCGTATCCTGCCTCTGTTTTATGCAGGAAACGGAAATCTGCATAACGGACACCTGGGCGCAGATGTGAACGAGCCCTTATCCTGATAATACGTCAATGGCAGGAAAAAGAATTTCCCCATTTTGGCTTTATAGCAAGGGTCTAGGACAGGGGTAATTAATTTTCCCATGGGGCCGCATAAGAAATTGAAACTATGCTAGAGGGCCACGCCATGGCAAATTTAGCTCCACCCACTGCTACGTTGACTCCGCCCATTCCCAATCATCTTTCCATGTGCCCCCACAAAGTATAATCCTCCTACAGTCACCCATACATTATATGCCCCCACATTGTAATGTTCCCTTCCAACTGCCCCACAGTATTAAGTCCCTCTCCTGGTACCCCAGTTTAAACTGGTGGAAACTAGAGGGGACATGAAGCTGGGACAGCTGGTGGGCGACATTAAACAGTGGGGGTAGTTGGAGAGGGGCAATAAATTGACAGCTGGAGCGGGACATGAAACTGGGGGCAACTAGAGGGGGACATTAAAATCAGGAAGCAGACATTAAAACCGTAGGGGTAGCTGGAGGGTGACATTAAACTGGGGGCAACTAGAGGCAGACGGGTCCCCCTCCACCTACCTCAATGGTTTAATGCCCCCTCCAGTTGCCCCCATTTTAATGTCCCCCCAGTTTAAGTGCCCTCTTCATCTACCCCCAGTTTCATGTCCCCCCCTCCATGTCTCCCTCAGTTTCATATCTCCCTTCATTTGCCCCATTTCATGTCCTCCCTCCATCACTCCCCCAGTTTCATGTCCCCCCTCCATCTGCCATCTCTGCCCTAGTATAACATTCCCCTTCCATCTCTGCCCCTAGGTTACTGAGACACACACACAGATAGACACAGACAGACAGACAGACAGACACATATAGACACATATAGACAGACACATATAGACAGACAGACACATATAGACACATATAAACAGACACATATAGACAGACACATATAGACAGACAGACACATATAGACACACATACATACAGACAGACACATACACTCCCCCCTGCAGCTTACATTCCCCAGTACCTTATGACACACACCACATGTCTCCATCTTCCTGCACTGTCCTGCCGGCGCTAAGACACGCCCCCTAGACACGCCTCCCTAGTCAAGCTGTGCGGGCCGGACTGAATCAGTCAGAGGGCCAGATATGGCCCGGGGGCCGGGCTTTGCCCAGGTCTGGTCTAGGAGCATGGCAATTCAGTAGTCATCCATTTGCATCCTGCCAACAATATGCTTGTCATGCTTGCAAGTATGTGCCTATCCCCAGGGACCTGCTATGGTTGATCTTGGCCAGTATGGTCATTGTCAAGATTATCATCAGTTCCACACAAATAAAATGCCTCCCTCTACATCAGGGAACGAAAACCCCTGGCACGTGTGCCACTCTTGGCACGCTTGGCATATCTTGCTGGCACTGCAACCAGCACAGGACCTGCAAATATTGAAAGAAAAAGGAGCGTCTTTTAGTGCCCTCAGGACGCTCCCCCTTCTCTGGCTGCCCTCTCTGCCAACCAATGAGAGGAGTAAGGAGCGGGCAGGAGGCGGAGCTTATCATTATACAGACCAAGGACCCTGCTGAGCTCCTTCTGTTTGCATCCTGCATGGAAGAGAAGGAGCAGAGGAGAGCTCCGAGCAAGTGAAAGCAAAAAATAACCAGTACATGCTTGGATTACAATTCCTAGTAATGTCAGGCATTTGGGGTTATTAATTTAGTTTTAGTAACTCCATGTGCCTCATAATAATAGCAATTAACCCCATCATGTCCCTCACATTAACACATGTGAGCTTCACAAAAGGGTTACTGATATGTGAGATATAAGGTGGTAATAATAAAAGACCTCAATAATGAAGATATTTAATTATTACCTCCATGTCTCTTACATATCAATAACAGGGGTTAATGTGAGGGACATGATGGGGTTAACTGCTATTAATATGAGGCACATGGAGTTATTAAATTGTAATGCACATGACCATACTTTCTATCCACAATTGTGGATAAAATATGGACTATTATATTTCAATGGGACCATACACATAGATTCCATTGTTTTTGCAGCATTGTAAGTGCCTTTTTTTCTTTTTGTAATTGTGTCGGGTTGTTTGATGAATATTTTTGTAAATATTTTGTAATTAACTTACTAACTTCTTTTTAATAGAAAACAGGATTTAAATTTGCCATTAGCAATGCTCTAAACATTGGCATGGAGAGTCTGTCCCATACAACTGTACTCATTAAAGTATGAAGACCATTTATCAAAGGAGGGATGTTACTTCAGTCTACGGATTTATACAATCCAGAAAAGTAGGGCTTTTTTTTTTTATTGATATCTCCAGATTGAACTGCTGCAAATAGTTATGAGGAAAAGGGTAACAATGTTTGGAACTTTTAACTTTCAGGCTTCATATCTCACCAGCCACTCTAGAGAGACAGCTTCATCCAGCTCATCGATATCAGTCTCTCGGCCCAGAATATTGCCAAACTGCATCATGTGAGTGCCATGACAGTTGGAAGAATACACGAGTCTGTCCATCTATTCAAAAGGCAAGAAGTTGACATCTGGGCAAAACATCTGAGTCAACAAGTCGACTCATTACAAGATCTGTCAGTTCTGGATATGACAAACATGGAAGTGGAGTTGGCTCATAATAGTGAGATCACAGATGCAAGCACTGTGTGATGCACGTTACACAAGTCTGAAATGGTTGTCTGAAAAATAGTGAAGAAGCCTTGACTTTGAGCTTGAAAAAGTGCTAAAACAGCACGAAATGGCTGTCGCTCCCTCTTCTCAGGCGTGCCTCTTCCCGTGTATACTTTTAATGGATTTTTGAAAATAAAGTTGTAAGGTTTTACTATATCCTCCTGTTGGTGAGTGCCCAGTTTTTTTCTTCTTCTTTATATTCAATATGGACTATGTTTTTTACACCACCAAAGGATTACTCAATAGTATATTTCCCCTATCCTAACTTGCTACTTCAAATCTGCATTAAGTAGTGCCACCTCACTCTTTTTGTATACTAAGCCTTGACTTCAATATTGTCATAAGAAGTGTTGGCTCGAGTTTGCAAAAAAATATGAAAAGTAGAAGATTGGAAACAGGCTATTTGCAGCAATGAGACGAAAGTCAATAGACTGGGGCTAACAGACTGAGAAATTGACGGAACTGTCAAGTTTGGCGGAAGAAGCCTGATGATATAGGGTGATTTCACAACCAAAAGCGTTGAATACTTGACTGAATTGATGGCGGTCTCATTGCTGAGCTACAGTCCTATGAAAAGGTTTGGGCACCCCTATTAATCTTAATCATTTTTTGTTCTAAATATTTTGGTGTTTGCAACAGCCATTTCAGTTTGATATATCTAATAACTAGAGATGAGCGAACACTAAAATGTTCGAGGTTCGAAATTCGATTCGAACAGCCGCTCAATGTTCGTGTGTTCGAACGGGTTTCGAACCCCATTATAGTCTATGGGGAACAGATACTCGTTAAGGGGGAAACCCAAATCCGTGTCTGGAGGGTCACCAAGTCCACTATGACACCCCAGGAAATGATGCCAACACCTCTGGAATGACACTGGGACAGCAGGGGAAGCATGTCTGGGGGCATCTAACACACCAAAGACCCTCTATTACCCCAACATCACAGCCTAACAACTACACACTTTACACACTCAATACCACCTCTCTGACAGTAGGAAAACACCTTGAAACATGTGTATTTGGCACTTGCAGTGAGGAGAGCTTGTCACCAGCAGTGAATTTGGCCCTTGTAGTAAGTTGAGGTTGGCACCAACATTTGTTTTGAAAATCTGGGTGGATTGAGCCTCTAACCAGCAGAGTTTGGGCAAATTCATGGTGGAGGGAGCCTCTAAACACCCCAGTTTGGGCAAATTCATGGTGGAGGGAGCCTCTAAAAACCCCAGTTTGGACCAATTCATGGTGGAGGGAGCCTCTAACCAGCCCAGTTTGGGCAAATTCATGGTGGAGGGAGCCTCTAAAAAACCCAGTTTGGACCAATTCATGGTGGAGGGAGCCTCTAACCAGCCCAGTTTGGGCAAATTCATGGTGGAGGGAGCCTCTAACCAGCCCAGTTTGGACCAATTAATGGTGGAGGGAGCCTCTAACCAGCCCAGTTTGGACCAATTAATGGTGGAGGGAGCCTCTAACCAGCCCAGTTTGGACCAATTAATGGTGGAGGGAGCCTCTAACCACCCCAGTTTGGACCAATTCATGGTGGAGGGAGCCTCTAAACAGCCAAGTTTGGACCAATTCATGGTGGAGGGAGCCTCTAAAAACCCCAGTTTGGACCAATTCATGGTGGAGGGAGCCTCTAACCAGCCCAGTTTGGGCAAATTCATGGTGGAGGGAGCCTCTAAACAGGCCAGTTTGGGCAAATTCATGGTGGAGGGAGCCTCTAACCAGCCCAGTTTGGACCAATTAATGGTGGAGGGAGCCTCTAACCAGCCCAGTTTGGACCAATTCATGGTGGAGGGAGCCTCTAAACAGCCAAGTTTGGACCAATTCATGGTGGAGGGAGCCTCTAAAAACCCCAGTTTGGACCAATTCATGGTGGAGGGAGCCTCTAACCAGCCCAGTTTGGGCAAATTCATGGTGGAGGGAGCCTCTAAACAGGCCAGTTTGGGCAAATTCATGGTGGAGGGAGCCTCTAACCAGCCCAGTTTGGACCAATTAATGGTGGAGGGAGCCTCTAAACAGCCAAGTTTTGGGAAATTCATGGTGGAGGGAGCCTCTAACCAGCCCAGTTTGGACCAATTCATGGTGGAGGGAGCCTCTAAACAGCCCAGTTTGGGCAAATTCATGGTGGAGGGAGCCTCTAAACAGGCCAGTTTGGGCAAATTCATGGTGGAGGGAGCCTCTAACCAGCCCAGTTTGGACCAATTAATGGTGGAGGGAGCCTCTAAACAGCCAAGTTTTGGGAAATTCATGGTGGAGGGAGCCTCTAACCAGCCCAGTTTGGACCAATTCATGGTGGAGGGAGCCTCTAAACAGCCCAGTTTGGGCAAATTCATGGTGGAGGGAGCCTCTAAAAAACCCAGTTTGGACCAATTAATGGTGGAGGGAGCCTCTAAACAGCCAAGTTTGGACCAATTCATGGTGGAGGGAGCCTCTAAAAACCCCAGTTTGGACCAATTCATGGTGGAGGGAGCCTCTAACCAGCCCAGTTTGGGCAAATTCATGGTGGAGGGAGCCTCTAAACAGCCCAGTTTGGGCAAATTCATGGTGGAGGGAGCCTCTAACCAGCCCAGTTTGGACCAATTAATGGTGGAGGGAGCCTCTAACCAGCCCAGTTTGGACCAATTAATGGTGGAGGGAGCCTCTAAACAGGCCAGTTTGGACCAATTAATGGTGGAGGGAGCCTCTAAACAGCCAAGTTTTGGGAAATTCATGGTGGAGGGAGCCTCTAACCAGCCCAGTTTGGACCAATTCATGGTGGAGGGAGCCTCTAAACAGCCCAGTTTGGGCAAATTCATGGTGGAGGGAGCCTCTAAAAAACCCAGTTTGGACCAATTCATGGTGGAGGGAGCCTCTAACCAGCCCAGTTTGGACCAATTAATGGTGGAGGGAGCCTCTAAACAGCCAAGTTTTGGGAAATTCATGGTGGAGGGAGCCTCTAACCAGCCCAGTTTGGACCAATTCATGGTGGAGGGAGCCTCTAAACAGCCCAGTTTGGGCAAATTCATGGTGGAGGGAGCCTCTAAAAAACCCAGTTTGGACCAATTCATGGTGGAGGGAGCCTCTAACCAGCCCAGTTTGGACCAATTAATGGTGGAGGGAGCCTCTAAACAGCCAAGTTTTGGGAAATTCATGGTGGAGGGAGCCTCTAACCAGCCCAGTTTGGACCAATTCATGGTGGAGGGAGCCTCTAAACAGCCCAGTTTGGGCAAATTCATGGTGGAGGGAGCCTCTAAAAAACCCAGTTTGGACCAATTCATGGTGGAGGGAGCCTCTAACCAGCCCAGTTTGGACCAATTAATGGTGGAGGGAGCCTCTAAACAGCCAAGTTTGGACCAATTCATGGTGGAGGGAGCCTCTAAAAACCCCAGTTTGGACCAATTCATGGTGGAGGGAGCCTCTAACCAGCCCAGTTTGGGCAAATTCATGGTGGAGGGAGCCTCTAAACAGCCCAGTTTGGGCAAATTCATGGTGGAGGGAGCCTCTAACCAGCCCAGTTTGGACCAATTAATGGTGGAGGGAGCCTCTAACCAGCCCAGTTTGGACCAATTAATGGTGGAGGGAGCCTCTAACCAGCCCAGTTTGGACCAATTAATGGTGGAGGGAGCCTCTAAACAGCCAAGTTTTGGGAAATTCATGGTGGAGGGAGCCTCTAACCAGACCAGTTTGGACCAATTCATGGTGGAGGGAGCCTCTAAACAGCCCAGTTTGGGCAAATTCATGGTGGAGGGAGCCTCTAAAAAACCCAGTTTGGACCAATTCATGGTGGAGGGAGCCTCTAACCAGCCCAGTTTGGACCAATTAATGGTGGAGGGAGCCTCTAAACAGCCAAGTTTTGGGAAATTCATGGTGGAGGGAGCCTCTAACCAGCCCAGTTTGGACCAATTAATGGTGGAGGGAGCCTCTAAACAGCCAAGTTTTGGGAAATTCATGGTGGAGGGAGCCTCTAACCAGCCCAGTTTGGACCAATTAATGGTGGAGGGAGCCGCTAAACAGCCCAGTTTGGGCAAATTCATGGTGGAGGGAGCCTCTAAACAGCCCAGTTTGGACCAATTCATGGTGGAGGGAGCCTCTAAAAAACCCAGTTTGGACCAATTCATGGTGGAGGGAGCCTCTAAACAGCCCAGTTTGGGCAAATTCATGGTGGAGGGAGCCTCTAACCAGCAGAGTTGTGGGAAAGCAGGGTGGAGGGAGCCTCTAACCAGCAGAGTTGGTGGAAATCAGGGTGGAGGGAGCCTCTAACCAGCAGAGTTGGGGGAAATCATGTTGGAGGGAGCCTAGTATTAGCAGAATTGTGCAACGCTTATGGTGGATGAGTATGAGGATGCGGAGGAATTGGAGAGGTTGAGTACAGACATGGAGTTTCATGTTGGGGTGCTTTACACAGGTGGGCACAAAAATGAAGGCTCTATCCAGTGGTGGTTCATTTTTATCAAAGTGAGCCGGTCGGCACTCTCAGCTGACAGACGGGTGCGCTTGTCAGTGATGATGCCACCGGCTGCACTGAACACCCTCTCAGATAGGACGCTGGCGGCAGGACAGGACAGCACCTCCAAGGCATATAGGGCAAGTTCAAGCCACAGGTCCAACTTCGACACCCAATACGTGTAGGGCGCAGAGGGGTCGGAGAGGACAGGGCTGTGGTCGGAAAGGTATTCCCGCAACATGCGCCTATACTTCTCACGCCTGGTGACACTAGGACCCTCCGTGGCGGCACTTTGGCGAGGGGGTGCCATCAAGGTGTCCCAGACCTTAGACAGTGTGCCCCTCGTTTGTGTGGACCGGTGAGAACTTGGTTGCCTACTGGAGGAACTGCCCTCCCTGCCGCCAACGTCACATGCTGGAAACATCTCCATCATATTCTGCACCAATTGCCTGTGGCAAGCATTGATGCGATTGGCCCTCCCCTCTACCGGAATAAAAGACGAGATGTTGTTTTTATACCGGGGGTCAAGGATAGCAAAGATCCAGTACTGGTTGTCCTCCATGATTTTGACAATACGCTTGTCGGTTGTAAAGCACCCCAACATGAACTCAGCCATGTCTGCCACAGTGTTAGTTGGCATGACTCCTCTGGCCCCACCGGAAAGTTCAATCTCCATTTCCTCCTCATCCTCCATGTCTACGCATCCGCGCTGCAACAATGGGACGATTCGAAGTTGCCCGGAAGCCTCCTGTATCACCATCACATCATCGGACAACTCTTCTTCCTCCTCCTCCTCCTCCTCCTCCTCCTCCATTAAACGCAGTGAAGCGGACAGATGTGTGGACCTACTCTCCAGCTGTGACGGATCGGATGCTATCCCTAACTCCTCTGTGTGATCTGAGTTATCCCTGATGTCAATCAGGGATTCTCTCAGAACACACAAGAGCGGGATTGTAAGGCTCACCATCGCATCCTCAGAGCTCACCCTCCTTGTGGACTCCTCAAAGACCCGTAGGATGTCACAAAGGTCTCTCATCCATGGCCACTCATGGATGTGAAACTGAGGCAGCTGACTTTGTGGCACCCTAGGGTTTTGTAGCTGGTATTCCATCAAAGGTCTCTGCTGCTCAACCACTCTATTCAACATCTGAAACGTTGAGTTCCAGCGTGTGGGGACGTCGCACAAAAGCCGGTGTTGTGGCACATGCAGGCGTTGCTGGAGAGATTTTAAGCTAGCAGCGGCTACTGTCGACTTGCGAAAGTGGGCGCACATGCGCCGCACTTTCACCAGTAGCTCTGGAACATTGGGGTAGCTCTTTAGGAAACGTTGCACCACTAGGTTGAAGACGTGGGCCAGGCATGGAACATGTTGGAGTCCGGCAAGCTCCAGAGCTGCTACCAGGTTCCGGCCGTTATCACAAACGACCATGCCTGGGCCCAGGTGCAGCGGCTCAAACCATATTGCCGTCTCATCGAGGAGGGCATCCCTCACCTCGGAGGCAGTGTGCTGTCTGTCCCCCAAGCTGATCAGCTTCAGCACAGCCTGCTGACGTCTACCAACACCAGTGCTGCAACGTTTCCAACTCGTAGCTGGGGTCAATCTAACAGCGGAGGAGGAGGCGGTGGCGGAGGAGGAGGCGGTGGCGGAGGAGGAGGCGGTAGAGGAGGAGGAGGAGGGGGGTGTTCTTCTCGTGTCCCTGCCAGGAATGTTAGGCGGGGAGACGAGGTACACCGGGCCAGTTTGGGAAGCAGTCCCAGCCTCAACTACATTCACCCAGTGTGCCGTCAGTGAAATGTAGCGTCCCTGTCCGCATGCACTTGTCCACGCGTCGGTGGTCAAGTGGACCTTTGTGCAAAGCGCGGAACTAAGGGCCCGCCTGATGTTGAGTGACACGTGCTGGTGCAAGGCGGGGACGGCACACCGGGAGAAGTAGTGACGGCTAGGGACGGCATAGCGAGGTGCCGCAGTTGCCATCAGGTCCAGGAAGGCGGGAGTTTCAACAAGCCGGAACGCCAACATCTCCTGGGCCAGCAGTTTAGCGATGTTGGCGTTCAAGGCTTGCGCGTGTGGGTGGTTAGCAGTGTATTTCTGCCGCCGCTCCAATGTCTGAGAGATGGTGGGTTGTTGTAAAGAAACGCCTGATGGTGCCTTTGATGGTGCAGGAGAAGGAGATAAGACAGGACCAGGGGAGGATGAGGTAGAAGTCAACAAAGTGGCGGAGGCAGATGAAGTGGTGTCCTGGCTCGTCCTCTGGAGTGCATCGCCAGCACAGTCAGCAGTGGCAGTGGCAGAGGCAGAGGCAGTGGCAGAGGCAGTGGCAGTGGCGTGAACGGCAGGCGGCCTTTGTCCTGCCGTTGCTGCCTGCCACTGATTCCAGTGCTTGGATTCCAAATGACGGCGCATTGAAGTGGTGGACAGGTTGCTCTTCTCAGAGCCCCTAATCAATTTCGAGAGGCAAATTGTGCAGACAACACTATATCTGTCCTCGGCGCATTCCTTGAAAAAACTCCACACCTTCGAGAAACGTGCCCTCGAGGTGGGAGTTTTTCGGGGCTGGGTACGAACTGGAACATCTTGGGAGATTCCGGGTGTGGCCTGGCTTCGCCTAAGCTGCTGACCTCTGCCTCTGCCTCTAGCTACCCTTTTTGGTGCTGCACCTGCCTCAACATCCACACTACTTTCCCCGCTTGACATCCCCCCTGTCCAGGTCGGGTCAGTGTCCTCATCATCCACCACTTCCTCTTCCAACTCCTGTCTCATCTCCTCCTCCCGCACAATGCGCCGGTCAACTGGATGCCCTGACGGCAACTGCGTCACATCATCGTCGATGAGGGTGGGTTGCTGGTCATCCACCACCAAATCGAACGGAGATGGAGGAGACTCTAGTGTTTGAGCATCTGGACACAGATGCTCCTCTGTTAGGTTCGTGGAATCGTGACGTGGAGAGGCAGGTTGAGGGACAATGAAAGGAGCGGAGAACAGCTCTGGGGAGCAGGGACAGTTTGGGTTATTGTTCTGTAAAGCTTCGGAATTTTGGGAGGAAGGAAGACAAGACTGTTGGGTAATAGGAGGAGAGGAGGCAGAGTCTGACTGGCTGCTGGACAATGTGCTGTAAGCGTTCTCTGACAGCCATTGCAAGACCTGTTCCTGGTTCTCGGGCCTACTAAGGTTTGTACCCTGCAGTTTAGTTAATGTGGCAAGCAACCCTGGCACTGTGGAGTGGCGCAATGCTTGCTGCCCCACAGGAGTAGGCACGGGACGCCCTGTGGCTTCACTGCTACCTTGCTCCCCAGAACCATTCCCCCGACCTCGCCCACGGCCTCGTCCACGTCCCTTTCCGGGAGCCTTGCGCATTTTGAATTCCTAGTTAGAAATTGGCACTGTATACCAGTAGTAAAAATTGTGGGTGCACGTAACCCCAATATATTCTTTGAATTACCAGTCAGAAACTGGCACTATATGGCAGTAGCAAGAAATGAGGGTATTTATAACCCCAATATATTCTTTGAATTCCCAGTCAGACAATGGCACTGTATACCAGTAGTAAAAATTGTGGGTGCACGTAACCCCAATATATTCTTTGAATTCCCAGTCAGAAACTGGCACTATATGGCAGTAGCAAGAAATGAGGGTATTTGTATTCCCAATATACTCTTTGAATTCCCAGTCAGACAATGGCACTGTATACCAGTAGTAAAAATTGTGGGTGCACGTAACCCCAATATATTCTTTGAATTACCAGTCAGAAACTGGCACTATATGGCAGTAGCAAGAAATGAGGGTATTTATAACCCCAATATATTCTTTGAATTCCCAATCAGACAATGGCACTGTATACCAGTAGTAAAAATTGTGGGTGCACGTAACCCCAATATATTCTTTGAATTCCCAGTCAGAAACTGGCACTATATGGCAGTAGCAAGAAATGAGGGTATTTGTATTCCCAATATACTCTTTGAATTCCCAGTCAGACAATGGCACTGTATACCAGTAGTAAAAATTGTGGGTGCACGTAACCCCAATATATTCTTTGAATTCCCAGTCAGAAACTGGCACTATATGGCAGTAGCAAGAAATGAGGGTATTTGTATTCCCAATATACTCTTTGAATTCCCAGTCAGACAATGGCACTGTATACCAGTAGTAAAAATTGTGGGTGCACGTAACCCCAATATATTCTTTGAATTCCCAGTCAGAAACTGGCACTATATGGCAGTAGCAAGAAATGAGGGTATTTGTATTCCCAATATACTCTTTGAATTCCCAGTCAGACAATGGCACTGTATACCAGTAGTAAAAATTGTGGGTGCACGTAACCCCAATATATTCTTTGAATTACCAATCAGAAACTGGCACTATATGGCAGTAGCAAGCAATGAGGGTATTTGTATTCCCAATATACTCTTTGAATTCCCAGTCAGACAATGGCACTGTATACCAGTAGTAAAAATTGTGGGTGCACGTAACCCCAATATATTCTTTGAATTACCAGTCAGAAACTGGCACTATATGGCAGTAGCAAGAAATGAGGGTATTTATAACCCCAATATATTCTTTGAATTCCCAGTCAGACAATGGCACTGTATACCAGTAGTAAAAATTGTGGGTGCACGTAACCCCAATATATTCTTTGAATTCCCAGTCAGAAACTGGCACTATATGGCAGTAGCAAGAAATGAGGGTATTTGTGTTCCCAATATACTCTTTGAATTCCCAGTCAGACAATGGCACTGTATACCAGTAGTAAAAATTGTGGGTGCACGTAACCCCAATATATTCTTTGAATTCCCAGTCAGAAACTGGCACTATATGGCAGTAGCAAGAAATGAGGGTATTTGTATTCCCAATATACTCTTTGAATTCCCAGTCAGACAATGGCACTGTATACCAGTAGTAAAAATTGTGGGTGCACGTAACCCCAATATATTCTTTGAATTACCAGTCAGAAACTGGCACTATATGGCAGTAGCAAGAAATGAGGGTATTTATAACCCCAATATATTCTTTGAATTCCCAGTCAGACAATGGCACTGTATACCAGTAGTAAAAATTGTGGGTGCACGTAACCCCAATATATTCTTTGAATTCCCAGTCAGACACTGGCACTATATGGCAGTAGCAAGAAATGAGGGTATTTGTATTCCCAATATATTCTTTGAATTCCCAGTCAGACAATGGCACTGTATACCAGTAGTAAAAATTGTGGGTGCACGTAACCCCAATATATTCTTTGAATTCCCAGTCAGACACTGGCACTATATGGCAGTAGCAAGAAATGAGGGTATTTGTATTCCCAATATATTTTTTGAATTCCCAGTCAGACAATGGCACTGTATACCAGTAGTAAAAATTGTGGGTGTATATAGCCCCAATTCTATTGCTAGGGGACTTGCAGGGTATTTCTGGGGTGAAGGTGGGGGGGCACACCGTTGGAACGGGTATCGGGGTATATATCGGGTATACGGGAATACACTGACAGTGTATTCCATTCAGGATCCTGGGAAAGCTGGGTTGCGGCGATTGAGCCCGTCAGTGCCACGTTACACTGACAAGCTTCTCCCTGGAATTTAGCTCTTATAAGAGCTGTTGGTTGTCTTCTCCTTCCTATCCTAGCCTGTCCCTGCCTACCCAGAATCTAAGCCCTAGCTAGCTGGATGGAAACCTCCGTCCTCGGTGAATTGCAAGCTCAGAATGACGCGAAGCTGGGCGTCACTGTTCTTTTAAATTAGAGGTCACATGTTTTCGGCAGCCAATGGGTTTTGCCTACTTTTTTCAACGTCACCGGTGTCGTAGTTCCTGTCCCACCTACCCTGCGCTGTTATTGGAGCAAAAAAGGCGCCAGGGAAGGTGGGAGGGGAATCGAGTAATGGCGCACTTTACCACGCGGTGTTCGATTCGATTCGAACATGCCGAACAGCCTAATATCCGATCGAACATGAGTTCGATAGAACACTGTTCGCTCATCTCTACTAATAACTGATGGACACAGTAATATTTCAGGATTGAAATGAGGTTTATTGTACTAACAGAAAATGTGCAATATGCATTAAACCAAAATTTGACCGGTGCAAAAGTATGGGTACCCTTATCATTTTATTGATTTGAATTCCCCTAACTACTTTTTACTGACTTACTGAAGCACAAAATTGGTTTTGTAACCTCAGTGAGCTTTGAACTTCATAGCCAGATGTATCCAATCATAAGAAAAGGTATTTAAGGTGGCCAATTGCAAGTTGATCTCCTATTTGAATCTCCTCTGAAGAGTGGCATCATGGGCTACTCAAAACAACTCTCAAATGATCTGAAAACAAAGATTGTTCAACATAGTTGTTCAGGGGAAGGATACAAAAAGTTGTCTCAGAGATTTAACCTGTCAGTTTCCACTGTGAGGAACATAGTAAGGAAATGGAAGACCACAGGGACAGTTCTTGTTAAGCCCAGAAGTGGCAGGCCAAGAAAAATATCAGAAAGGCAGAGAAGAAGAATGGTGAGAACAGTCAAGGACAATCCACAGACCACCTCCAAAGAGCTGCAGCATCATCTTGCTGCAGATGGTGTCACTGTGCATCGGTCAACTATACAGCGCACTTTGCACAAATAGAAGCTGTATGGGAGAGTGATGAGAAAGAAGCCGTTTCTGCACGTACGCCACAAATAGAGTTGCCTGAGGTATGAAAAAGCACATTTGGACAAGGCAGCTTCATTTTGGAAACAAAAATTGAGTTGTTTGGTTATAAAAAAAGGCGTTATGCATGGCGTCCAAAAAGAAACAGCATTCCAAGAAAAACACATGCTACTCACTGTAAAATTTGGTGGAGGTTCCATCATGCTTTGGGGCTGTGTGGCCAATGCCGGCATCGGGAATCTTGTTAAAGTTGAGAGTCGCATGGATTCCACTCAGTATCAGTAGATTCTTGAGAATAATGTTCAAGAATCAGTGACGAAGTTGAAGTTACGCCGGGGATGGATATTTCAGCAAGACAATGATCCAAAACACCGCTCCAAATCCTCAGGCATTCATGCAGAGGAACAATTACAATGTTCTGGAATGGCCATCCCAGTCCCCAGACCTGAATATCATTGAACATCTGTGGGATGATTTGAAGCGGGCTGTCCATGCTCGGCGACCATCTAACTTAACTGAACTTGAATTGTTTGTCCAAAATACCTTTATCCAGGATCCAGGAACTGATTAAAAGCTATAGGAAGCGACTAGAGGCTGTTATCTTTGCAAAAGGAGGATCTACTAAATATTAATGTCACTTTTCTGTTGAGGTGCCCATACTTTTGCACCGGTCAAATTTTGGTTTAATGCATATTGCACATTTTCTGTTAGTACAATAAACCTCATTTCAATCCTGAAATATTACTGTATCCATCAGTTATTAGATATATCAAACTGAAATGGCTGTTATAAACACCAAAATATTTAGAACTAAAAATGATTAAGATTAATAGGGGTGCCCAAACTTTTTCATAGGACTGTATACGTGAGTATGACTATCGGTTTGAAAAGGACAACATAGTGTTCCAGCAGGACAACAACCCAAAACATATCTTGAGATTAGTGAAGAAATGGTTCCATGACAATGAAGTAGAGATGCTGAATTGTCCCCAAATCTCAATTCATCGAACACTTGTGGGTGGAGGAGGAGAAAAAAGCTGTATTTTAGCTTACGTGAGTCGACTAGTATCAGAATGTGTAGAAGAAACCTTGGATCAGATTTCGGTGAAGACATCCTTAAATCTGATTGAGAGCATGCCCAGAAGGATGCAGGCAGTGTTGAAAGCCTAAGGGGTGTAACGCTCCTTTGCGCCCACCTCTGTAGGCAGGATGTGTTCTAGTTCTCACCTCACTATGGCACAGTGCCTCCACCCGAATCTTGCTAGGAGCTCTGTAGAATACAGGAGGTTCTTCTTCTGCTAGGGATCTAAGCTCAGTACACAATCACATATGTTGCACGCAAAACTATTTTACTAGTTTATTATGCGAAGGATAAACAAGGTAAACTTGATAAAAAATAATTAATGAAACGTGAAGAGAAATAGTTCAGTGATTCACATGGCAATGCACAGGAACATCCTATAGTATTAGTCCCAGATTCGGGGTCATGTCCCGCAGTTCCAGTTAGTGGGAGGTATGTCCCGGATTCAACTCATCTGCATTCAGACATGAGTTGAATACAGTGGTGAAGCAAGAGAGGACAGGAGCCTGCCTCACCACTGTGGTCCTGTGTGCTCAGTGTGACTAGAATGTCCAAGTATGTCTGATGTCACAGGAAGGGGCGGGGCCTCTCTGAGGAGGGCGGGGTCTCTTCCACCACAGTGCTGTGCTCTATAGAGGAAGAACAGAAAGCAGTGAGGACTATCTTGTGGGACTGCAGGATAGAAGGGGAGTGATAGGATTATGTAGCATGGGACTGCATGTTGGAGAAGGTTGAGGGGAGGGAGTAATGTATTTACATGGGACTGCATAGTTGAGGGGCTGAAAAGAGAGTGATGTTTTACATGGGACTATATCCTGGAGAGTCTGGGGGATTAGATTGATGTTTAGGGTGGTATAGGAGTCCCTGGAGTACCATTGGCATTGAGGGAGACTGGGTCTTTTGGGTCTTGCTAGCATCTAATGGAAGACAGGGGTCTTTGGGGTGCTGCTGGCATTTGATGGAGGTTAGGGGTCCTTAAACTGGGGGCATCTGGAGGGGGAAATTAAACCTAGGGGAGTAGCTGGAGGAGAACATTAACATGGGGGTAACTAGAAGGGGGCATTAAACTGGGACAGCTGGAGGGGGACATTAATGTGCCCCTCTAGTTTCCCCCAGTTTAATGTCCCCCTCCAGCTGCCCCCACAATTTAATGTCCCCCTCCAACTGCCCCCACAATTTAATGTCCTCTTCCAGTTGCCCCCACGGTTTAATGTCCCCCTCCGGTGGCCCCAATTTAACGTCCCCCACCAACTAACCTCACAGTTTAATGTCCCACTTTAGTTACCCTCAGTTTAATGTCCCCCACCAGCTAACTCCACAGTTTAATGTCCCCCTCTAGTTGCCCCCAGTTTAAACTGGGGCAGTTGGAAGGGGACATTAAACCGTGGGGGTAGCTTGAGGGGGAGATTAAACTGGGGCAAATGGAGGAGGACATTAAACCGTGGGGGCAGCTGGAGGGGGACATTAAACTGTGGGTGCACCAGGAGACAGACTTTATATTGTTGTGTCTATTTGAGGAGAACATTAGAATGTGAGGGCATATAATATTAGGGTTATTATGTGGGAAGAATAAAGAGCAATTGATTGAAATGGGTGCAGACTTTTCTGTGCTCAGCCTATCAGTCCCTTTCTCAGATTCTCTTCCCCCTGGAGCAGAGGCGTAGATAAGGTCTGAGCACAGGGAAGGTGAAACACGTCTGAGTGGGCCCCCAACCCAGTGGGCGCTCCAATCCATGTTGACAACTTCAGAGGCATATCTTGACCACAGTAGTTGTAATGCATTCTTAATGATTAATAGTGCTACATATGCGTCTAAATTATTTGTGATAAATAAGTGTTTGAGAGTGGCATAAAAGGATATATACATAACATACAGTATCTATAGCCAAGTATAAATGCAGTCTACTACATAAGAAGGCCTCTTTACTTAAGAATGAACAACAGTAGAAAAAACGGAAGCAGCCAGCTCAATATCAAATCTATATAAGTACAGCAGCAGACGTGCACACTTTGTTTATAAAGGGCTACAAATCCAAACTAATTTGATATTTGACAGCAATAGGATAGCCAAACACAAGGAAAGAAAACATGGTCTCCTGCCTATGACTTAGGAAATACTAAGCAAAAGCCTGCCATTTCCATCTTCCACTATTAGGCCCGAATTCTGAACACATATACGTTATAGATGGACAAAACTGTTTAACATAACTGGTATGAATTAAATTGTAAATGATATTACTCACAAAATCCATGTCTCTTTTGGATCAAACTAATATTTTCATAATCTTTTCTCCAATTTTCAAACTAATAGATCAATACAAAAATCTGTTGAACTATATAAATGAAAAAGTCACTTCTTACAGGGCTGTTTCTCTCTCCTTCACATCGGCAAATCTGAGAACTACCTTGTCTTTGTCAATTTCATTGTCCCTCTCAATACTTAGTAGGGTTAAATTCGACATTCTGGCTTCATGCTGCATGCTCGTAGATGGGTTTTTATAAGTTTCAAGTGGCTGAAACTTCTCTCCACTTTTGCACTACTGACGGGAATAGTGACAAATACGGTAAAGTGTACTCAAGTTTGGAAAAGCTTGATGCATGTCATTGGCGATGAGAAATGGTAAGATTTTGTCAGTGGTAACCTGCTTTTTGTCAGTTGACAGTTCATTGTATATATTAACGAAAATGAGGAATTCATCTAACACAACCTGGGGTTCAGTAGACAGACAGAATAGAAGTGAACAAGTTCAATCACTTTATTGGCTACATCTGGGTCTTGAAAATGTTTATTATTAGTGGACTGAACTATTTAGCTATTTCTCTAAAATCTGAAAATCGATGCTCAAACTGACCCACAATACATCAAGTATATAATAAAATACTTCAGTTCTAAAGCGAGCTCGGCTATCCTCAATTGGCTTAACTTCAGCTTTTTTTTTTAAATGTAGATTGTGAGCCCCACATAGAGCTCACAATGTACATTTTTTTCCTATCAGTATGTCTTTTTTGGAATATGGGATGGAATTCCATGCAAACACAGGGAGAACATACAAACTCCTTGCAGATGTTTTTTTTGCCCATGGTGGGATTTGAACACCAGGACTCCAGCGCTGCAATGCTAACCACTGAGCCACCGTGTGGCCCCCTGGTAAATATTAGGCACTGCTGAGATTCGAACTCAGGATCTCCTGTTTACTAGACAGGCGCTTTAACCAACTAAGCCACAGCGCCACACACTTTAACTTCAGCTTTTTCATCACTAAACCGTTTCCTCTTACGTACCTCTCCTTCGTGATATGCTGTAGTGTTCTGACACATAGTAGCTAGCTCTTTGACCATGTTCTCAATAGTTACAAATGCCTCATCTGATTGCAGCTCTCTTATTTGTGTCATGCGTGTATCTATTACATGTACAGCTGCATTGATGTCCAGTGATTCTTTTTGAAGGTAATTTTAAAAGACATATGTTTTCTTTAAAGAAGACCTTTCATGGATTTGGGCATAGGCAGTTCTATATACTGCTGGAAAGCTGACAGTGCGCTGAATTCAGCGCACTGTCGGCTTTCCCGATCTGTGCCCCGGGTAAAGAGCTATCGGTCCCCTAACGCCCCCTCCCTCTGCTCACAGTGCTCGTCCATAGATGAGTATTATCAGGAGGGGAGGGGGTGTTCCTCTCCGCTCACACTGTACAGTGCTAAAGGCGCTGCTGTGGAGAAGGACGTTCCTGACAGACTGTCAGGAATGCCCTTCTGACTGTAAAGAGCTACGGTACCGGGACCGATAGCTCTTTATCAGGGGCACAGATCGGCAAACTTGACAGTGCACTGAATTCAGTGCACTGTCAGCTTTCCAGCAGTATATAGAACTGCCTGTGCCCAAACCCATGAAAGGTCCTCTTTAAGAGTGTATTCCAAAAAACTAGTATTAGTTTAAGTTCATAAGTACTTAGTTTTGTCAACAGACCGTTGGCTTCAGCAGCAACTTTTGGAGTAGTACTTTTATGCATCTTAATGCAGCACAGAGCCTCAAAGATTGCAGGCAAGCTTTGCATTACTTCATCAGTCACCTGTTTCTTAGCAGCTCATTTTTGTCTGATAGCCTTTTTAGTGCCAACACTGTTCCCTCCAGGATTTTATTTTGCTCTTTCTCAAGAATCGTATACCTGTGTTAGTCTCTCATATGGAATAGGTTCTCTCTAATAGTAATTGCAGTCATCGGTATGTTACTTTACCTTATGATATTAGCTCCCTCTAGTGGTGACAGTGGAATGTTACTATATTCTGTGGAGTAGGCTCCCTCTACTGGTGACTGCGGCTGGCATCTTGTTAGACTCTCTAGTGGTCCTTGTAGCCAGATAGACGTTATTATCTTATATGGAATAGGCTCACTAGACTGTGAACAGCGATATGTTACTATATAATATGGAATAGGGTCCCTCTGGTGGTGACAGTGGCATGTTACTATATATTATGGCATAGGCTTACCATGGCTGTGTCTGTGGCCGGCGGCATGTTACTGCACAATATGGCATAGCTATGAGCTTCTATGGCTCTGTTCCAACTTTTTGCTTTTACATTTACCTCTTATTCAGTGTTTTACTGCGGGTATCTCACACTTTGTCTCTTTGTTTGTCATTGACTCTCCTTAGGGTGGTCTACTGTCTTCTGTTTGTTTGTAGATCAATTTTATATGGCTAGTATTTCCTGTGTCTTTGTTTTCTTGGATATAAATAATTTATAAAATAAAATAAAATAATCTTATATCTAGGCAGACTTGATGTTAAAAATGTGTACAGAGTTTCGAGAGTACCAATGAAAATCTTAGCACTGCACAATGCACACGCTGCATCGATCAGAATTAAAGGGGTTGTCCCATGAAAAGCATCCTATCTATACTGCTAGTTTGTGTGGATTTAAGACATTTCCTAAATACATTGCTTTATCAAAACTGCTTTGTTTGGCCGCTATCTTAATTTATTCACTTCATTGTTGACATTGACATTGTTGTGTGTCTGACAAGCAATGGAGCTCCTCAGATGGGGGAGGTGAGAGCTCCGGGATTACTGTGCTGTCTATCTTCAGCTTTTCCACTTATCAGCCAGTTTAATTGAATTTGGCTGATAAGAGCTGAGATAAGGAGTCCTTTACCTCTGTATGTAATGCAAGCTGACTCAAATCCAGCTCTGCTACATCAGTTTCCACATCAGCTTTATACTGTAGTAATGTATTTACAACCAATCCCTCATTACTGACTACAAACATAGCAGATAGCAGAGCAAGTGAAACCAATGTGCCGAGAAATCCAGGAAGTGAAGAGAGCACAGAGCCTGCAGGCTGCAGAACAAGAGTTATGGGAATACCCCTTTAAATAGAGGTTGTGTGCACAGCAATGCACATAAAATGCTTTTTCAGAGTAGTTAAAACAAAACTCTGGCTTGCAGCTCCATTAAGTGACCTTACATGGTCCTTGCCCCAACATAGGCTTGCCTGCTCATTAAGTTCTCATTAAGACCAAGTTCTTTGGTGAGCACATTAAGTAATAAGTTACAGAATGACTCTGGAAGCAATTCAAATGTAATAAAACGCTCATGGCTTTTACCAGTTTTGGTGACATATCTTAATGATAAGGAGAACTGGTCTATTTTTATGATATCAATTATGGAATCCACAATTACTGAGAACAACTTTTCAGCTTTCACTTCCTCTATGATAGCTCCTATTGTTTCACTTGCAAGTACAGAAATCAGTTCATTTTGTGATTCTGAACTCAGATAAGTAACAAGGCCTACTGGATTTGTCATATTATTTTCAAGAACAGTGTCAAACTGTGCTAGCAAAAATTGCCCTCATTGACATCTCAGCCACCAAAGCCACCATATTCTTTGTGACACCTAAATGCAAGACCCTGTTGTGCTAAAGAAAGAGTGACATCTATCAGTCTAGGGTCAGGGGATAATCATACACATTAGGGAGAGTGTGTGCCTACATAGGTGTACGGAGACTTGCAAGTCATTCCTGCTCCACTAGGGATTCTGGGTAAAAAAAAATATGCAAATCTTAACATCATGCTTGACTCAGTTAAAAAGCCTGCTGACATGATGCAGAGTTTATTGGCAAATTAGTATTTCTATTCCAAAAGGAACAGATTCCCAGCTATGGACTGCGCTGTTTATGCCTTTTGAACCTCCTCAGCATAGCGCAGGGATACTGACTTGGCAGAGTGAGAAACTATATACCAGGGTCAGGGGGTAATTATACACATCAGGGAGAGTGTGTGCCTACATAGGCAGTACAGAGACTTACAAGTCATTCCTGCTCTGCTAGGGATTCTGGGTAAAAAATATGCAAATCTATTCTCCAGGATGCAGGGGTGAACCTGCTCCTTTCACCGCCCGAGGCGAAGTACAGAAAGCCGCCCCCCCCCCTGTCGGGGGAGGGGGCGGAGCGGGGGCGTGGCTTAGTGGAGGGGCATGGTGACTCAAAGGGGGCGGGGCTTAGCGCCATTCGCCGGCAGAGAGCAGGCCCGGAGACTGCCTGCGATCTGCCTGAGCGTGAGGGGAGGCTGCTGGAGCAGTGCTGCTCCAGTGTCCTCCCCAAACCACCACTCCGTGCTAAGCCAGTCCAGGACAGCTTGTCCTGGACTGGCTTAGGTTAGCAAAAAATGCCGCCCTCCCTGAGGCCCTGGCATAGTGCCGCCTGAAGCACTCGCTTCAGGTCGCCTCATGGGAGGTGCGGCACTGCCAGGATGTAATTAGGAGAACAGTGCCTCTATATGCCGCCCTCTAGGGACAGCCCCCTTAACATCATGCATGACTCAGTTAAAAAGCCTACTGACATGATGCAGAGTTTATTGCCAAATTAGTATTTCTATTCCAAAAGGAACAGATTCCCAGCTATGGACTGCGCTGTTTCAGCCTTTTGAACCTCCTCAGCATAGCGCAGGGATACTGATTTGGTAGAGTGAGAGACTATAGACCAGGGTCAGGGGATAATCATACACATTAGGGAGAGTGTGTGCCTACATAGGTGTACGGAGACTTACAAGTCATTCCTGCTCCGCTAGGGATTCTGGCCGAAACAGCACTGTCCATAGCTGGTAATCTGTTCCTTTTGGAATAGAAATACTAATTTGGCAATAAACTCATGCATGATGTTAAGGAGGCTGTCACTAGAGGGCAGCATACAGAGGCACTGTTCTCCTAATTACACCCTGGAGAATAGATTTGCATATTTTTTTTTACCCAGAATCCAAAGTGGAGTAGTAATGACCTTCTAAGAGGCCTCTGTTTTGCAATGATGCTGGGATTATTACCAGTTATAGTCCCTTGCAAAGTGGAGTGCTAAAGGCTTAATGAGTCTCCACACACCTATATTGTGGTCTCTCCCCAAGGAGTGACGATACCCCCCTAAACAGCCAACAGCAGGAATAATAAAGCCACTGGCTTTTGGATGAGTGATTTAACCATTGTTGTTGAACTGTGCATGATTTTCCTAGTTTGTGACTATACCAAGATGGGCTGAATCGTCTTTTTTCTGTGTCACAGGGAAAATTGTTATAGACATCATTCAATCCTGGTTGACATGGGCCATGTTCCATTAGACCTCTCCTCACGTCAGTAGTAAGAATCTGATCCTCGAAGAGAAAAGGATCAGTAAGGTAAGGGCTATTTAGGGTTTAATTTGAATATGCTGTCAATGCTAGTGGTGGTGCGAGGACCCGAGTTGCCGTCAAGCTCATCACTGTGTGGCTAGTAGGACTGCTAGGTAAGCTTAAAGAGGACCTTTCATGTCTTCGGGCACATGCGGGATGTTCCTGTGGATAGATCGTCAGTATCAAATATCTTCATAACTGGACAACTACTTAACAGTGTGCTGCAAAGAGACAAGAATCACACAAATACAGCCTATTAGACCTGGTACTGACCACTTGTGAACCTGCAGCCTGGCCTAGAAGGACCCTGATGTGGAGGACAGCTGTAGAATGACCTGTTGCTGCTTTCTGCAGAATCACCACATGGAGCACAGGCAGGGACCAAGGTTTCGGTGCACTGTGCAACACATACCGACGCTATACTCTAATCAGCTGCTGAAACCTTTGCCTGCTCAGCTTCACTCAGCCAGTAACAACTGAGACTTAGCAGGGTACCAACTATACTTAAAGAAGACCTTTCACCACTTTTGGGCACATGCAGTGTTATATACTGCCGGGAAGCTGACAGTGCGCTGAGTTCAGCGCACTGTCGGCTTTCCCGATCCGTGCCTGGTGTAAAGAGCTTACGGTGCCGGTACCGTAGTGCTCTATGGTCAGAAGGGCGTTTCTGACCATTAGCCAGGAACGTCCTTCTGCCTCGCGGCGCCAATCACGCTGTGCTGTGGAGCGGGGAGGAACGCCCCCTCCCTCTGCTCACACAGCTCGTCCATAGACGAGCATTATCAGGGAGGGAGGGGGGAGTTCCTCCCCGCTCCACAGCACAGCGCGATTGGCGCCGCGAGGCAGAAGGACGTTCCTGGCTAATGGTCAGAAACGCCCTTCTGACCATAGAGCACTACGGTACCGGCACCGTAAGCTCTTTACACCGGGCACGGATCGGGAAAGCCGACAGTGCGCTGAACTCAGCGCACTGTCAGCTTCCCGGCAGTATATAACACTGCATGTGCCCAAAAGTGGTGAAAGGTCCTCTTTAATAGTTGCAAGTCAAATTTATGTATGAGATAGCCAAGATCATTGTCTATAAAATAGTGGTAGTCTCACGTTCCAAGCTGTAGTGGATGGTGAGATATGGAGCCTGAAAGTCACAATTTTAACCCCTTCCCGACATGCGCCGTAATAGTACGGCGCGTGTCGGGTCTGTAACTATGGCGACCGTCATAGCCGCCGGGTGTCTACTGCTCTAAGCAGTAGACAACCGGCTCTAATGCCTCCGATCGGTCCCCGGACCGATCGGAGGCATTAACCCCTCCGGTGCTGCTGTCAAAGGCGCCGGAGGTGCCATCTTCCCGGCGGCGCATGGGCGCCGCCATTTTGGCAGGGATCGCCGGCTCCTGGAGCATGCTCCAGGGCCGACCCCCCGTTGCCATGACAGCCGGGAGCCTTGTTAAGGGCTCCCAGCCAGTCTGCAAATTCTCTCTTTTGCAGGCTGGTGTATACAGCCTGCAAAAGAGATGATGATTTTTTGCAATGCATTGCAATGCATTAGCATTGTAATGCATTGCATTAGTGATCAGACCCCCTGGGGTTTAACACCCCTAGGGGGTCTAATAAATGCAAAAAAAATAAATAAAAAAAAAAGTAAAAAAAAATATAAAAAAATATAAAAAGTATTAAAAGTTCAAATCACCCCCCTTTCCCTAGAACAAATATAAAAGTAGTTAAAAACTGTGAAACATATACATGTTAGGTATCCCCGCGTCCGAAATCGCCCGCTCTACAAATCTATAAAAATATTTTTCCTGTTCGGTAAACGCCGTAGCAGGAAAAATAGTCAAAAGTGCCAAACCGCCGTTTTTTCACTGTTTTAATTCTGATAAAAATTTGAATAAAAAGTGATCAAAGCAATAACATTTCCCGAAAATGGTAGAACTAAAAAGTACACCCGGCCCCGCAAAAAAAGACGCCCTATGCATCCCCGTACACCTATGTATAAAAAAGTTACGGCCGTCGGAATATGGCGACTTTTAGAAAAAAAATTTTTTAACACCGTTTTGGAATTTTTTTTAGGGGTCAAAATGTAAATAAAACCATATAAATTTGGTATCCCTGGAACCATACCGAAACACAGAATACAGGGGACATGTCATTTTGGCTGCACAGTGAACGCCGTAAAACCAAAGCCCGTAAGAAAGTCGCAGAAATGCATTTTTTCTTCAAATCCACCCCATTCTGAATTTTTTTCCTGCTTCCCAGTACATTATATAAAATAATTAATGGTGGCATCATGAAGAAAAAATTGTCCCGCAAAAATTAAGACCTCATATGACTCTGGGAGCGGAGAAATAAAAAAGTTATGGGGTTTAGAAGGAGGGGAGTCAAAAACGAAAAACGAAAATCAAAAAATGCCATCGGCGGGAAGGGGTTAAAACATTAAAACATTGTTACCCTTTTTCTTGCCCATGTATAAAGCTTGGGAGACTGTTTTTATTACTAGTATTATCTCTGTTTTTCTATAGCTAACTCTGAGGTCTTTGTAGCATATATATCCCAAATGTATTTACCCGATGATCCTCTGTGAATTTACTTACCTATCCTTCCTGGAGTGTGGGTATAGGAGGACACTGCAGCTTTTTCAGCCTAGAACCTTAACCCAAAGCATACAGTATTGTCTGGCCTACATGGGCACAACATGTTAAATGCTAGTAGTAGTAGTAATAACTAGAGATGAGCGAACAGTGTTCGATCGGATATCAGGGTGTTCGCCACGTTCGAATCGAATCGAACACCGCGTGGTAAAGTGCGCCAAAATTCGATTCCCCTCCCACCTTCCCTGGCGCCTTTTTTGCACCAATAACAGCGCAGGGGAGGTGGGACAGGAACTACGACACCGGGGGCATTGAAAAAAATTGGAAAAAGTCATTGGCTGCCGAAATCAGGTGACCTCCATTTTAGACGAATAGTGGATTTCAAATCCGGGTCATATGAGAATGTGAACTTTGTGACTATGAGACAGGGATAGCTGTACAGGCAGGGATAGCTAGGGATAACCTTTATTTAGGGGGGAATGTTATTAAAAATAACTTTATGGGGCTCTATCGGGTGTGTAATTGTGATTTTTGTGAGATAAACTTTTTCCCATAGGGATGCATTGGCCAGCGCTGATTGGCCGAATTCCGTACTTTGGCCAATCAGCGCTGGATCTGCTGGAGGAGGCGGAGTCTAAGATCGCTCCACACCAGTCTCCATTCTGGTCCGACCTTAGACTCCGCCTCCTCCAGCAGAGCCAGCGCTGATTGGCCGAATTCCATACTCTGGCCAATCAGTGCTGGCCAATGCATTCTATTGGCGTGATGAAGCAGTGCTGAATGTGTGTGTTTAGCTCAACTACACCGGTGGAGTAGTTGAGCTAAACACACACATTCAGCACTGCTTCATCACGCCAATAGAATGCATTGGCCAGTGCTGATTGAAGCAGAGCTGAATCTGTGTGCTTAGCTCAACTACTCCACCGGCATAGTTGAGCTAAACACACACATTCAGCACTGCTTCATCACGCCAATAGAATGCACTGGCCAGCGCTGATTGGCCAGAGTACGGAATTCGGCCAATCAGCGCTGGCTCTGCTGGAGGAGGCGGAGTCTAAGATTGCTCCACACCAGTCTCCATTCTGGTCCGACCTTAGACTCCGCCTCCTCCAGCCGAGCCAGCGCTGATTGTCCGAATTCCGTACTCTGGCCAATCAGCACTGGCTAATGCATTGTATTGGCGTGATGAAGCAGTGCTGAATGTGTGTGTTTTCGCTCAACTACACTGGTGGAGTAGTTGAGCTAAGCACACAGATTCAGCTCTGCTTCAATCAGCGCTGGCCAATGCATTCTATTAGCTTGATGAAGCAGAGTGTGCACAAGGGTTCAAGCGCACCCTCGGCTCTGATGTAGCAGAGCCGAGGCTGCACAAGGGTTCAAGCGCACCCTCGGCTCTGATGTAGCAGAGCTGAGGCTGCACAAGGGTTCAAGCGCACCCTCGGCTCTGATGTAGCAGAGCCGAGGCTGCACAAGGGTTCAAGCGCACCCTCGGCTCTGATGTAGCAGAGCCAAGGGTGCACAGATGTAGCAGAGCCGAGGCTGCACAAGGGTTCAAGCGCACCCTCGGCTCTGATGTAGCAGAGCCGAGGCTGCACAAGGGTTCAAGCGCACCCTTGGCTCTGATGTAGCAGAGCCGAGGCTGCACAAGGGTTCAAGCGCACCCTCGGCTCTGATGTAGCAGAGCCGAGGCTGCACAAGGGTTCAAGCGCACCCTCGGCTCTGATGTAGCAGAGCCGAGGGTGCACAGATGTAGCAGAGCCGAGGCTGCACAAGGGTTCAAGCGCACCCTCGGCTCTGATGTAGCAGAGCCGAGGCTGCACAAGGGTTCAAGCGCACCCTCGGCTCTGATGTAGCAGAGCCGAGGGTGCACAGATGTAGCAGAGCCGAGGCTGCACAAGGGTTCAAGTGCACCCTCGGCTCTGCTACATCAGAGCTGAGGGTGCGCTTGAACCCTTGTGCAGCCTCGGCTCTGCTACATCAGAGCCGAGGGTGCGCTTGAACCCTTGTGCACACTCTGCTTCATCAAGCTAATAGAATGCATTGGCCAGGCGCTGATTGAAGCAGAGCTGAATCTGTGTGCTTAGCTCAACTACTCCACCGGTGTAGTTGAGCTAAACACACACATTCAGCACTGCTTCATCACGCCAATAGAATGCATTGGCCAGCACTGATTGGCCAGAGTACGGAATTCGGCCAATCAGCTTAGCACACACATTCAGCTCTACTTCATCGGGCTAATAGAATGCATTGGCCAATCAGCGCTGGCCAATGCATTCTATTAGCGTGAACTGAGTTTGCACAGGGGTTCTAGTGCACCCTCGGCTCTGCTACATCAGATTGCTACATCTGATGTAGCAGTGCCGAGTGTGCATCAGATGTGTAGTTGAGCAGAACTGGCTCAGCACTGCTAAGTCTCTGCATTCGCATAGGAATGCATTGGCCAGCCTTCGGCCAATCAGCGCTGGCTCTGCCGGAGGAGGCGGAGTCTAAGGTCGGACCTGAATGGAGACTGGTGTGGAGCGATCTTAGACTCCGCCTCCTCCAGCAGAACCAGCGCTGATTGGTCGAGTTCCGTACTCTGGCCAATCAGCACTGGCCAATGCATTTCTATGGGGAAAAGTTAGCTTGCGAAAATCGCAAGCTGACAGGGATTTCCATGAAATAAAGTGACTTTTATGCCCCCAGACATGCTTCCCCTGCTGTCCCAGTGTCATTCCAGGGTGTTGGTATCATTTCCTGGGGTGTCATAGTGGACTTGGTGACCCTCCAGACACAGATTTGGGTTTCCCCCTTAACGAGTATATGTTCCCCATAGACTATAATGGGGTTCGAAACCCATTCGAACACTCGAACAGTGAGCGGCTGTTCGAATCGAATTTCGAACCTCGAACATTTTAGTGTTCGCTCATCTCTAGTCAGCTCCTGTCAGAATAATAATGATGCAGGCTATGCTACTAGCATAGCAGCCTGTTTGGGGGTGGGACTTTCACTTTAAAGGAGTATTCACGTTGCGTTTTTGGCCTCCCTTGCCGGGATACGTTGGTAACCAGTCACAATCAGCTCCCCACTTATCCCTGCATGGAGAACTGCAGGCCCCCCTTTTTTTTTAATGGCCAGTTCTTCGTGCAGGGATAAGTTGACAGCTGATTCTGACTGGTTACCAACGTATCCCGGCAAGGGAGGCCAAAAACGCAACGTGAAAAAGCCCTGAGGATTTATTAGGAGGGCTTTTATAAATGGTGTTGGCTCTCTATAGGCGCTTTCACACGTAGCAGATTTTACCTGCAAATAGAATCTGATTAAGCCTTGTAATGCTGCTAAATAAAGGGAAATGTAATACATAATTGGTATGACGCAAAATAAGGTGTGTGTGTGTGTGTGGGGGGGGGCAGACACTTAGGCTGTATGGGGCCCCAAAATTCCTGATGGCGGCCCTGATTGTGACCACCTTTATGTTGTGGTGTCAAATGCCGTTTTTGCGCTGTAGCAATTCAACGTGCGGTGCCAAATCTAGTGATAGACTGAAATTTGCAGTACAAGTCTCATACATTGTCATATAAAGCTCTAGTTACATCACTGCTTCTGCTGCTCACAGAGTTAACATTCCTGCTGATTTCTTCATATTCCAAGGGTCATTTGGGATAGAACACGTAAACTAGGAAGTGGAAGGCAAGACACTGCGTCTCCTACATTGAATGACAATGATCAGCGAAATACAGAGTGAGTGACTGCATCTGGTAAATCCTTTTAAATTCTGCCGCTATAGAAGTGACTGAAAATGTTAAGCTATGTCTATGCCCTTGTATGTTATTATAATGTCTTTTTTATTCCCACTTGCTGCCCTGCACTGTCCTGATGACACGGCAGCGACCTGAAACCCTCTTGGAGTCTCACATAGTAGCAGTACTCTGGTCTGATTGATATGTCTTATATCACAAAGATAATCTCAAGAGATCTTGAACACCCCACTGTATAACATTTATTTAGCCACAAGCCATATCACATAGCACAGCCTTCTCTCTGAACTGCTCCTATCTGTAATAGTGATTGACACAACTGGTGGTGGAGATGTTGTAGTTGGTAGTTGGTGCCTTGGTGTTTGTGGGGGTCCTTTCAGAAGCACAACTTGAAGCTCCTGAACACCAATGCAAGATCTGTAACAGGGACCCAAACCATGAAGAGTGGCTGAGCATCTTAGTTGCCCGATCTTGCAACTGTTTGGACAGAGAGAACAACCAACTCCTTCGTGTGCACAACCCAGGAACCCCTCAATGAATGGAGGTTACCATAGAACTCCCTTGCAAGCAATAAGTCAGAGATTTAAGTAGCAATGACTTAGATGAGTAGTGGCAGACCTAAAGCTGAGATCCATAGACTTCATTCATTTTTATTCTCATTGCAGAGCTTGGTGCTGGTCTGACTGGATTTGGTATTTTCTTTCTAATATTTGGGGTTTTACTCTATTTTGATAGCGTTCTCTTAGCTTTTGGAAATGTAAGTATATTCTATAGACTGTTTATTAGCCTCAATCAATAATCTGAAGAAAATCCCTTGAAAAATTTGTCTGTGTTTAACTTGTAGATTTTGTTCCTGTCAGGCCTTGCGCTGATTATAGGCCTCAGACGGACTTTCAGTTTCTTTTTCCAGCGACACAAACTGAGGGGCAGCTCCTTCTTTTTAGGTGGAGCGTTGTTGGTCCTTTTACGATGGCCACTAATCGGAATGTTGTGTGAATTCTATGGCTTTATCAGTCTGTTCAGGTAAATACCAAATAAAAGTATATAAGCCTACAATATATGACAGTGACGTGACAGATACCTTGTGTTTGGTATCACTGCTCAGTTTCATTGAAGGGGATAGGCTCGAGCTATAATACCACACACAACCTGTAGACTGGCGTGGCGCTGTTTCATTTACAAACAAAGCCATCATGTTTTTCTAATCATGGAAACCGTTTAACTACTCTTTGTGCAACACTAGGAGCACAACACTGAGGATGGCACTATTGATAACCACTAATTTGAGGTTGCCAGAATTAATGGGTTCTACTCCGTGACCTGCATTATTATTCTAATATGCTCCCCAGAGCCTACCCCTCACCACAGTAAAATGCCCCACAGTGGCCCACACACAGTATAATATGATCCCCACAGTGTCCCCCCCCCCCCCCCCCCCCAGTATAATACTCTCCAGAGGCCTCCTCCGTATAATTCTCCTCAGTGGCCGTACACAATATACTCTCCAGAGCCCCTTCCCCAAGTATAAAATGATCCTAAGGGGGAATTCACACTGTTTAACGTGGCGCTAATTCTGGCACGATAACTCATGTAAAAATCAGCGCTGCAAAACAAAATCCCATTGACTTCAATGGGTTCCGTTTAATGTGCATAACACATTGAAATCAATGGGAGGCTTTTTAACCCATTGATTTCAATGTGTTACGCGCGTTAAACGGAACCCATTGAAGTCAATGGGATTCTGTTTTGCAGCGCTGATTCTTACGTGAGTTATCGTGCCAGAATCAGCGCTGCGTTCACCGTTTGAATGCCCCCTAAGAGCATAAAACTTCTTCAGGCGAAACCTTTCAAATTAGTTTCAATGAATTTTAGTGAGGTTCGGCCCTCCGGTTTGTTTCAGTGCCTGTATTGTACTCTTGGGTCTCTTCAAACCCATAGTATAATAAGTATAGGCCCGGGGAGGTGAGTAAAAATAACTCTTCTACAGACTGGTGGGTGTAGGTTTCAAAATGCGTCACTTTTTGGGGATTTCCATTGTGTTGGTACTCTAAGGGCATAGCAAAGGTACCTGAAAACTATTCCAGCAAAATCTACCCTCCAAAAGCCAAATAGCGCTTTTTCTGTTCTGAACCCTGCAATGTTCTCATACAACATTTTATAACCACATATGGGGTAGTGCTGTGTTAGTGAGAATTTTTTTTATAAATTATGGGGTGCTTTTTCTCCTTTTTCTCCATGTGCCAAAACAGTAGTTTACATCCATATGTGAAGTATTTCCATGCTCAGAGCAAGAAAGGGTTAATAATTCAATTAGTTTACTTATTTAATTTTTCTTACAGAGGATTCTTCCCATTAGTGTTTGGATTCCTGGGATCACTGGGCAATATTCCTTTACTCACTAAGGTAATTATCATTAGATCATAGAGAATTGTATATCTTAAGATGGCCATGGACATATCATTTAAAGGGGGTTTCTGATTTTATAGAAAATAAAGTTTAACCACTGAATAAGGAAAAAAAATTTAAAATATTTTCCAATATAATTTATTCATTGTCAATAGTAATAGCAAAATTACAGGCGCAAGATTACGCGGCGTATACGCTCGTAACTCCCATCGAAATCAATGGGATCTTTTTGAGCGCGCAAACTGCTGACACGCGTATACGTGCCAGATTGCGATCCACTTTACTACGTGTGAATTCCCCCTAAGACTTTTCTCTCCGCATTTTTTTGAGCAGAAACCGGGTGGACCCCATTATAGTCTTTGAGGTCTGAAGGTTTCCACGGGTAACCATTTATTAAGTGGATTGGGTTTCTGTTTTTCAGGTCCTCTAGAGTAAGTATGTCTTTTGCTATAACAAGCAGATAACATACCAGTTAGTCATGCTGGAACATTTATTTTGTAACTTAGCATATCACCATTGCCTTGCATTGCAGTGCGTAGTTACTCTATGTGCCAACATATAATGCATGAGATAAAGTCACGTACGTCAGTGCGCTACGTCTGTGAAAATGTTGCATATCCGGTAATCTGAGGCATTTTCTCAGTAAACTGCCAGCAAAATATAACTGTGCACTGTGCTTGTCAGTAATATTTGTATTGATCTTGCTTTTCACCCTTTAGCATTCAACATTTCCAAATGTCATGTCTTATAATGCCTGTTACAGAAGGATTCTCAGAAATGTTACACTAAATATAGCATCTGAAATTTTTCCATCGGAGGCAGCATTGCTTATACAGTGGTCAGACAATTTTGTAATAGAGGTGACTGTCATTACACAAACATAAAACTTTATGAGCCGTCACCAGTCATGTCCTTTAACGTGCAGATGGTGCCTGGACGTATGAAGTTAGTTTGAAATGGCATCATATCGTGTGGGGTAATGTGGGAGCTGGAACAGAGAAGGGTTCATTTTAGGGATTCTATTTACGGTACGGAGGGGTTTACATTAGGAATTGTGATAGGCCTGTCTGAAAAGATGTGTCTTTAGTTTGCATTTGAAACTGTAGAAATTGGGAGTTAATCTGATTGTCCGGGGTAGAGCATTCCAGAGAAGTGGTGCAGCTCGGGAGAAGTCATGTATACGAGCGTGGGAGGTTCTGATAATAGAGGATGTAAGTGTTAGGTCATTGAGTGAGCTGAGAGCACGGGTTGGCCGGTAGACAGAGATGAGGGAGGAAATGTAGGGAGGTGCGGCATTATGGAGAGCCTTGTGGATGAGAGTGATAACTTTATATATTATTCTATAATGAATAGGCAGCCAATGTAGTGACTGGCACAGACCCGAGGCATTGCTGTAGCATCTAGACTAATAGATGAGCCTGGCCGCTGCATTCAGAATACATTGTAGAGGGGAGAGTTTAGTGAGGGGAAGACCGATTAGTAAGGAGTTACAGTAATCAAGGCGAGAATGAATCAGAGCGACAATAAGTGTATTTAATGTATTGCTGGTAAGGAATGGGCGTATTCTGGAGATGTTTTTGAGGTGGAGGTGACATGAGCATGCGAGTGGCTGGATATGGGGGTGAAGGAAAGGTCTGCTCAAACACAACCCCAAGGCAGTGGGCCTGCTGCCTAGGAGTTATAGTAAGGCCTGAGACTGCAATGGATATTTCAGGGACAAATCTATTAGATGGTGGAAACAGTAGTAGTTCAGTCTTAGAGGGATTTAGTTTCAGATAGAGTGAGGACATGATATTTGAGACAGCAGAGAGACAGTTGCTGGTGTTCTGTATGAGTGCAGGGGTGACGTCACGGGAAGATGTGTATAATTGGGTGTCATCAGCATAAAGATGGTACCAGAAGCCCTGAGGAACCCCAACAGTAAGGGAAAGAGTGGAAGAAACAGAGGCTGCAAATGATACACTGAAAGTGCAGTCTGAAAGATAAGAGGAGAACCAGGAGAGTGCAGTGTCCTTGAGGCCGACTGAGCAGAGCATAGTGAGGAGGAGTTGATGGTCAACAGTGTCAAATGCTGCAGAGAGGTCCAGAACAATAAGAAGAGAGAAGTCACCATTAGATTTAGCCATTAGGAGATCATTGGAGACTTTTGTGAGGGCCGTTTCAGTAGAGCGCAGAGTGCTGAAACCAGATTGTAAGGGGTCAAGCAAAGAGTTAGCAGAGAGATGGTGGATCAAACGAGAATAGACCAAGCGTTCCAAGATTTAGAGATGAAGGGGAGGTTAGAGACGGGTCGATAGTTAGCAGCACAGGAAGGGTCCAGGGAGGGTTTTTCCAATAGTGGGGTTATGACAGCATGTTTGAAAGAGGATGGGAAAACTCCAGAAGAGAGAGAGAGGATTAAATATTTTAGTAAGGTAACTTGTGACTGCAGGCGACATAGATCGGAGAAGGTGTGAGGGGAAGGGGTCACTACTGCAGGTTGTAGGGCGAGATGAAGAAAGTAGCTGGGAGACTTCCTATTCTGTAACAGGTTCAAAAGATGAGAATGGTCAGTCTGAAGTGCGGTAGGTGAGGGAATCAGTACTACGGTAGGTGAGGGAATCAATGGCACCTGGGGCTTGGGCAGTTATTTCCTGATGGATCTTATCAATTTTACTATGGAAATAAGTGGCCAGGTCATCAGTACTAAGGTCTGTGAATGGTGTCTGTACCTTGGGTGTGAGTAAGGAGTGAAAAGTTTCAAAAAGCGTTTTAGGGTTGCTGGAGAGAGAACAGATGAGGGCGGTGTAATAGGCTTGTTTGGCGAGGTGAGGGGCAGAACTATATGTTTTCATCATAAATTTGAAGTGGAGGAAATCTGCAGGTGAGTGTGATTTTCTCCACAGATGTTCGGCACATCTAGAGCACCGCTGAAGAAAATGTGTCTGTGGCATGTGCCAGGGTTGCTGCCTCCTATGTCGGAATTTACGAGTGGAGGGGGGAGCCCCTTTATCCAATGCATTTTTAAGGGTTTCATTATAGTGACTGGTGGCCAGATTGGGACAGGAGATTGAGGAGATGGGGGACAGAGAGGACTGTAGAGTATCTGAGAGGTGCTGGGTGTTGATAGCACGCAAATTCCTATATGTATGATGGGTAGTTGTATCCTGTGAAGGGGAGAGAGCACTTATGGTGAGAGACAGAAGGTTATGATCAGAGAGGGGCAGAGCAGAGTTAATAAATTTAGAAACTGTGAGGAGTCGATGGAAGACAAGATCAATCGTGTTTCCACCTACATGTGTGGCAGAAGAAGAACATTGTGAAAGACCAAAAAAAGAGGTTATTGAGAGAAACTGAGGCAGCTGGGGAGACAGGAGTGTCAATAGGGATGTTAAAGTTACCCATGATGAAGGTAGGAATTTTGATGGATAAAAAGGGGGGAAACAAAGTGATCCAGGAATTGGTAGGGTGAGCCAGGTGGATGGTAGATCATGGCTACACATAAGGAGAGTGGGCAGAAAAGTCTGATAGCATGGACTTCAAATAAGGGGAATGTGAGTGAGGGTACCAGTGGAATGGCCTCAAAAATGCACTGTGGTGACAGAAGTAAGCCTACCCCACCACCCTGCCTGTTGTCAGGCCTAGAGGTATGTGAGAATTGTAGGCCACCATGAGACAGAGCAGCAGGGAGGCTGTATCTGCCTGCTGGATCCAAGTTTCAGTAAGGGCGAGCAGGCTGAGGGATTTACTAAGGAATAAGTCATTAATATATTCTAGTTTGTTACACACTGAGCGGGCGTTCCAGAGAGAGCAGTTAAAAGAGACAGAGGAAAGATGAGGAGAGGGAACATGGTAAATATTGATGAGGTTTGTAGGCCTTCTATGTGTGCAAGAAGAAGAAGAAGAGTTAGCGAAATAAAGGAGCTCACAGAAAAGCTTCCATAACTATATAATTATAGGGGGTAACATCTGTGAATGGTGTCGGCACCATTCGCAGCTGTTAGTGGTGGGTGCTGGCTGTATTATACAGTCCAGAGTCCTCTCCATAAGTCCCCATGCGACCCCATGACATTAAGGGGTTAACGTTGATAACATGACTGCTGAATATTGGCTCTTGTGTACACAGCACAAACTGAAAAGTGAGATGAATTGTTAGCCTATTATGAGGGTTAAATGTAAGTGGGAAAACTACATTTAAAGATTTTTTTTCATATTGATAAAAAGAAATCTATAAAATAAAACCATTATTTAATCAATTAATAATTCTCTGATTCACCTTTTCTATCAGAAAGGGTAAGATGTTGAGCCTCAAGTTTGCAGCATTGTATGTGCAATTGTTATAGATAAACTAAACTGGTATTCTGTCCTTAATATCAACTTCATTGTAATAATCCATATTTGTGTACTTTTCAGCTTTTTCAGAGCCTGGCAGGAGGGGATACGACCATGGTATAGCCATAATAAGACAAATGTAAATCAACACGCACAAGTACAAGCCTACAAATTGCTCTCTTCTGCTAATGCCTCCTATACCTCTGTATACGCAGGACTGCCTGGATCTTCATTGTCTCTCCACTATCACAGCTATGTGTCAAGACGTCTGCTTTAAAGTAGTATTTAATATGAAAATGAATCTTTAAACTTGTGTCATTATTTAAAAGAAATTCCTGGGCACGCCTACAAGCTACCCTCTGCCTATGACACCATTACTGGCAGGTACCAATATCATACTATAAGGAACATGTGTACTTAGCAGTAAATACTTGACCTAATCGCACTAGCACCCACTGAAAATAGCTCCCCCAATCACATGGACATCATTTCCATACAATGTCAACCTTTTCACAATGATATAAAAGTGAAAACAGTGTCAGGAAATTGAAACTTTCAGTGTGTGGTATATTCAAGTAGCTTTATGGACTGTGGGTTATAGGGCAGACGTAAACTCCTTCATCACTATTACTGCACAGCTCTGCCAAGTGTGCACTTAAGACTTTGTATTGAAGAACCATCCTTATGAGGCGAGATGAGCGGGGAACACTTGGCGTCCCCACCTATCAGCTGATTTCAGCACAGTATACAGAGTCGGAAGCAGATGGCTAAGAACTACCATGAAGGTGACAATCCTGACCTGTGCTTTCACTTTGGCTCAGACTACAATACACTGTGGTGCTTTGTTTGGAGTTTGCTTTTCTTGTTATTATCAATTACACTGGTATTCCACATACAACACTCATTTGTAGAACATCGAAAACAAGCAAATGTAGAACAGTAAATACAATGACACTGAGGCCCGGTTCACATCTGCGTTCGGTATTCCTTTCAGGGGATCCACTGAGAGACCCCCTGAACAGAAACCTAAATGCATTAAAAAGCAGTTAGCTAAGAAACCACACAAACACCATAGACTATAATGGGATCCGTGTGGTTTCCGCGCAAAACATGCGGAGAGAACGGAACTCCAAACGCAGATGTGAACCAGGGGTAACCAGACTCACCTCTACCACTTTGAAGTTGAAACAATAGGGCCCACAAATGCTCCTAAGTCCTACACCACAAATGAATGGTTTCAGGGTGCTTAACTGTTGGCATTACACAGGACTCTTGGTATTGATCACCCTTTCTCCTCTGGGCAATTACTCTTCCAGAACCCTCTTCTCTCTAAAAAAATAAAATAAAAATAAGGGCAGACTAACATTCTGTACTACCATGAGTCCTGTTTAATGCCAACTGTAAAACATCTAAAGATCAGTCATCCATTTTGTCTATGAAATTGCCATGAATAAAGAATGGTATCTAAACATCCTCCAAGATAAACTTCTCCTAGCAATCCATGATAGCTAAGTGGCTCAGTGAACAAAACATTAGATTTTGGGGCCTATAACCAGAAAACTCCCCAAATCTTAATCCCGATCTTGAAAAATTGAGTGGACAAAGAAAAACACAGAAATTCTGATAAACTCCAAGCACTGTTTAGGCAAGAATGGGTTACCAGTAGAGATGAGTGAACACTATTCGAAACAGTCGTTTCGAATAGCGCGCTCCAATAGAAATTAATGTAAGCAGCCGGCACGCAGACTTTGCCGGCAGCCGGCCGCTTAACTCCCCACCTGCTGGCTACGTCCATTCATTTCTATGGGAGCGTGCTATTCGAAATGGCTGTTTCGAATAGTGTTCACTCATCTCTAGTTGCCAGCAGTCAGGATTTGGCGCAGAAGATTATATTCAGCAGTGTTGAAAGCCCTGTGAGGTTGAAGCCCCACATGATATAAAGTCAAACACAGAGTTTAACCATACACAGCGCTGATACTTGCTTTTACACTTTACAATATTTAAAACACTACAAAAATTACCCTTTTTTGGGGAGAAAAGTGTTTGCCCGCGGTTTTTAGACAAACATGGCAATTATAATGCAAAAAGCAATGATTTTATAGAAACATTAGCCCATTTTCATGACTTTTTAGTGGAACAGGCTTGTTATTATTTGGGAGACACATTTATGGCTATGAGCCTAGTTGAAAAGTCATGAAAAATTGGCTTTTCACAAAAAAAAAAAAAAAAGCCACCAAAAATGATCCTTGTATGAGAGCAGATGTGAAAACAAAATAATTTACTTATTTATTTATTTATTTGTTTATCCCAACACTTTGGCACCAACAGTGCAGTATTGTGGAATGCAACTGGCCAGGCCACAGCTGAGTGGTGGCAACAGTTGTAGCTCTACGGCAAGAAATAATATGATGGACCAGGCCACAGGACATGTCTGGCTGCGGGGTGGCAGTGATAGTAGCTGTTTAGGAGTAGCAGACAGCATCAGCAGTACAGTAAATGGAAGATGATACAGGGAGACAGTGGCACTTTTATTCAGAGTCATCAGCTGGTGGTGTGTTAAACTCCTCATGGATCTATGTCTAATTCATTTTGACAAAAGTAATTTTTCACAATATTAGTGAACAGTCCGTCCTTCTAGATGTTACAACGCCAACAGCAGCACTGAACCCCCTCTCAAGATAACACTCCCATAGCAGCTACTTCCACTGTTCTAACCTATTGGCTCAGAATTCTATGAGGTCACAGTTGTCTGCTGGAATATAGATGCACTCTATGTACGACTTTACCTGCTGGTGCAGCCAATGGGTGTCAGTTGCCTGCTGTGCCTCTGCTTGATGCTGCAAGGTGAAAACCTTCTGATTCATCATGTTCCAGATACTGTACTGGCTGATTACAGTGGCAGCATGCAAAAGTTTGGACACCCCTGGTCAAAATGATTGTTATTGGGAACAGTTAAGCAAGTTGAAGATAAAATGATCTTCAAAAGGCATAACATTAGAGAAGATAACAAAGATTTCCAACGTATTTTTTTTTAAAAAAATTCATATTTTACATTTTCAAAAACAAAAAAATAAATGGCCAGATGCAAAGGTTTGGGTACCCTGCATGGTTAGTACCTAGTAGCACCCCTCTGGCAAGTATCACAGCTTGAAAATGTTTTTTGTAGCCAGCCAAGAGTCTTTCAATTATTGTTTGAGGGATTTTCATCCATTCTTCCTTGAAAATGTCTTCAGTTTTCTTCTGTTCTGTGAGATTCCTGGCTCGTCTCTGCTCTTTTGAGGTCTAGCTACAGATTTTCAATAATGTTCAGATCAGGGGACTGTGAGGGCCTTGGTAAAACCTTCAGCTTGCACCTTTTTTAGGTATTTTATGGCAGATTTTGACGTGATTAGGATCATTATTCATTTTTAGAAGCCATCCTCTTTTCAATATCAGCTTTTTTTTTTTTTTACAGATGGTGTTATGTTTGCTTTAAAAATTTGCTGAAATTTTATTGTATCTATTCCCTATTCCCATAAAGTGTTCCCCGTGCCATTGGCTGCAAGACAATCCCAAAGCTTGATTGATCAAAACCCATTCCCCTATGCCCAACAGCAGCACAAGACCAGGGTGTTCTGATTTTGTTCAGCTGTGTTACAGCTCATTCACTGCCCAGCAATAAGGTAAACTCAGTCCTCTCCAGCTTTTTCTCTGTGTTTAGTACACAAAGTAAAAGCACTGAAATTTATTGCTATGGGCACTCTGTCAAACTTCCTTTATGTTCAGTGCTATAGCCTGTGCGTGCCTGTCTGTGTTACAGTCAGTTGTGGAAGTTGTGGGAGCTTTCAGCTTCCCTTTATGTTTAGTGCAGAGTCTAAAAGCACTAATGTTTATTGCTATGGCCTGTGCGATTGCTATGGCTTGTGCGCACCTGTTTGTTGGCTACTTGGGCAGCCATCTGTGGCATCTGCTTGACTCGGCTACTGGCCTCCTAGGGGTGGCTACCTGCCTTGAGTACCTGCTACCTCTGCATCATGAGCAGAAGCATCTTGCAGGCACAGATTAAAGACCCTCCACAAGGAGGTGGTTTGGTGAGTACAGATCTGGAATAAAAGTGGAAGTATCTTCCTCATTTCTAGTAAGCATACTCTCTCTCTTATCTAGGAGGATTCTATAGAGGATATCCGTAGCTCCCCGGCTCAGCTCACTAAAAAACAGTGTACAGGTAGATGCACGCTTTTTTTTACCCTCCATGGAAAGACTTCATGTAGAGGAGGACTCCATGGTTCCAGATGACGAGAAGTCTATTGTTTCCAGCAGACCTATTTTCCACTGGGAAAGTTCAAGGCTGCTGAAGTCCATCCGGTCAAGAGGGGACCTGGATGTTGATGGGGAAGCCTCCGTGTCCACCTCTGGGGGCAAAGGGCCTTCCAAGCAGATTCTGCTCTGACTATGGTCATGGAGCATGAGTGGAAACAGCCGAAAGGACCCACTAGAGTTTCCAATTGTACCATCCCAACTGGATCAGCGGGGACCTTCCCTGAAAGTGGATCTTGCGGTGAAAAAATTGTCACGCAAAACGGAATGGTGCATGGGAGCCTGTTCCTTTCGCAGAACAAGGTCAAGGCGTGTATTCTCCGGTATTTCTGGTACCAAAGTCATCACGAGAATGGCGAATAATTACCGATCTCCGGTATCTGAATCAATTTATTCACAGGGTATGGTTCTGTATGGAAACCATCAGATCAGTGCTTCCCTTCCTGCAACCTGGAAATTATTTTGTCACCCTAGACCTAAGGGACGCGTATCTCCACATACCCATCTATCAAACTGGCGTACGTTTTTCCTCTGATTCCCATGATCCCGATGGTTTTGGTGAAACTCAGGCAGGACCAGACTTCGGCAATAGTGATCATGCCGTTCTGGCCAAAAAGGGCATGGTTTACCCACTTCATTCTGATGAGTCGAGGGACCTGCTGGAGGCTTCCACAAGTCCAAAACCTGGTAACTCTAAACAGACAGCTTTGCCAGGACCTGGACAGGTTCAACCTGACTGCCTGGAGGTTGACCACGCCTTATGTGGGCATAGAGGATTATACCAGGCCGTCCTAAAGACATTGGCCCACTCAAGAGCGGATTCCACTAACCAGAGCTCCCAGTGGATCTCCCGAATATTGGTGCACTGATAGGCAGATTAACAACTCTGCTATCAAATCGGTCCTGGAGTTTCTGAAAATTGGCCTGGATAAGGGATTGACTCCAGCTACCCTAAAGGTTCATGTTTCGGCACTTTCCGCTCTTCTCGGGACCCAGTTATCTCAAAATCCTCTGATAAAGCAATTCCTTAAAGGGGGCTCTAGGCTCTGCCCTCAGGTACAGCCCCCTGTCCCACAATGGGACTTGGCCTTGGTCCTACAGGGGCTATGTTCTCCTCCCTTTGAACCCTTAATGGATGTGGATTGGAGATATCTTTCCTACAAGGTGATCTTCTTGCTGGCTGTTACCTCTGCCAAGAGGATTGGTGAATTACAAGCTTTGGCTGCCTCTGAGCCATACATTACCTTTTTCCCAGATAGGCTTCAACTTAGGTTTGTCCAGGGGTTTTTACCTAAGGTCCCTACCTTTGGTAATATAAATCAAGTTATATCTTTGCCAACCTTTTTTCTCTCCCACTTCTGAGATGGAGGAGAGATTGCACAAGTTAGACTTGGTGAGAGCACTGCGTATATACTTGGACCATACATCCTCATTTCGAAGATCTGAAAATCTACTTATCAACACTTACGATCACAATAAAGGTATCAGGGCTTCTAAATCCACCTTGTCAAGATGGATCAGGGAGACCATCGCATGTTCACTTCGCTCTCAAGATCTGCCAGTCCCTGAATTCTTGCGTTCCCACTCAACTAGGGCAGTGTCAACTTCCTGGGCAGAGAGACGTTCGCTCTCCTTGGATCAGATCTGTTTTGCCATGTCTTGGAGTTATCTAACTTTTGCAAGACACTATAGATTGGACTGGTGCAGTTCTGAGGCTATAGCCTTTGGTTATTCAGTCTTGGCATCTGCTGGCCAAGATCTCCCTCCCTAAGGGGATTATACTTCTAGTTCCACATCTTGTGCTGCTGTTGGGCATAGGGGGAATAGAAGATTATATAGATAATCTGTTTTCCCTTAGTCCAAACAGCAGCATACGGCTCCCTCCCATTACTATATTATTTGTTGTAATGTTCTTTGTGTAATATTTGTATTGCCTTTTTCATACTTTATGACTAACACAGGGGGGGGGGAGAGAGGTCTCTCTGGCCTCTTATGGGGGAAATTGGTTAGTTTAATTAAAATTTCCACCTGTCCTAACTGCACACAGGGGCAGGAATACCCCATCTTGTGCTGCTGTTTGGGCTAAGGGAAAACAGATTATCTATATAACCTTCCATTCTTAATGGTTGGAGAACTGTACTTTTCCTGAAAACCTGTGCCCTTTTCTCTCCAAAACTACCTTTGATCATTGTGGCCAAAGACTTCTATATTAACCTTGTCATTCCATAGGACTTGTTTCCAAAATGAATCATCATTGGCAATGTCATGGTTTTCCCTACCTTTTCTGACTCATTTGAGATAAATCGCCATTTATTTGGTTTTGTTAAAAGTCAACCGATTTGGAATATTAGGTTGAATCTGGCTTAGAATGAATTTGTTTTTCCAACTCAAAAATGACTTGCTGAGGTAGGGCTGGTCTGGGCTCAGGATCTAGAGTTCATTTGTAAAAATGACAGGTTTCAATGCACTGGAGCAGGTACTGCTTCTTCCTCTGGTCGCACCTCAAACACTAGTATCATATCCAGGGGATATTATGCACGTTTTCTGAACATCAGAATGAAAAGCAAATACCGATGGTGAAATACACAGGCTCAATTTTAATGAACAGAACAACATTTAAGCTGGTTGTACATGTGCTAACCATGAATGAAAGGCAGGGAATGGACTTTTTGCCTCTGAGTCCTTAGACCTATTAGTCTCTCATGATTGGTTATCTCCTGTCGCAAGGCATTATAGGTGAGTCTGTCTCTGCCTTGCTTTCCACAGGGTGGTTGCCATTCGAATAAATGGGGCTAAGCTGCAGGATTTCGATGTGGCCAAGGGACTTGATCTCACTTCCTAAGAAGAAGAAATCAGCCATGTTTTCTAATCCTGCACAACCCCTTTAATAATTTGATTATGTTCATTTATTAAAAGTTTCCAGCAAAATCTATCATTTCTTACAGTTACCCCAAGGATGAATATGGTGGATATAATGGATACTGTACTGTAGTGAGCGTAGGACATGTTTCTAAATGGAATTTATGTCCATTTCTTCGATGTGTCAGCAAAAATAGGTTGGGCCTTAGGGCACAACTTAGTTACCCAATATTTTCATGCAGCCTTTATATTCATGGACATTGTGTGTGAAGACACTGGTGGAGTAATATTAATAAATTACTCATTGTCTTAATATAAAAACATTGAGAAAAAAATCAAAACAAGAAGATGCAAATGTATGGTGAAGACTTTTTATTTTATACTTAATTGTCCCATATAGGGCTCACAATCTACATTACCTATCAGTATGTCTTTGGAGTGTGTAAAGAAATACACACAGGCTCGGGGAGAATGTACAAACTTGCAGATGTTGCCCTTTGCAGGATTTGAACCCAGGATGCCAGGCTGCAGTGCTGACCACTCAAAACATACAGACATTTGCTCAAGCATGTGGCATTAATGCTACTGAGTATACATGGAATGCATAATACATTTATTACTATTTGTTCGAGTTGGCTTATATTGCTCAGGTGCTTGTTTGTGAAGGGGATGTCTCTTCAAGTGCTGATGTCACCTGGTCAGGGAATATAAGACAGACATTTGGAGTGAAGAACGCAAGGGAATGACAGAACTGACATTCACTGAGCCTGTCAGAAGCCACTGTAAGGGGACACCAAGCGGATCCTTACCTACAACAGAGGTGAGTGACTGTAACACATTGCTGAGTGTGGAAAGTTAATATCCATACAACATGATGACTTCAGTCTTTCTAAGCATTGAAAGGAACGTTACCTGACTGTATACTTTTACTGCTAACATGGTGCAGGTATATATATTGGTTAGTTGTGTACAAAATGTGCACAGAACTAAATCCTGCTTGTCTGAGAATAAACGACAACATGTAATAAATATATAGAGGAAATTTATTAGAGTAGAGAAGAACTAACAGTACATTCCCCTCTGTTTCCATCTGCTCTGAGCTCCGCTTCTTCTCAGAAGCAAAGGACTGAGCAATGCTTTGTACTTAAATGTCTGATTGATTTGTGACTGATGCTTGTGGTCAGTTTGATGTTGTCACAGTTTGATCCAAACTTAAAAGAACTGATATAAAATACAAGAGGTCCTATCATCAGTATTGCTGCAGTTAGCAGGTCATTCACAGGTATTACTTTTTAGCAATTTGTCCATAAACCTTAAAACTACAATAGTTGCATGAAGAGTTAAATTCATGATATGTAGGCAAAAATCATGGCCGAGGCACCTGATATTAGAATATAGCACAGCAAGTATATATTAATAATACTGAATGTTGTACTTGTGTTACCCAACAATGTAAGTATCCGGGACTCTGGATTCAAAACACTTGGAAGTGAAAAAGTTAAAATGAGAGCATTAGATAGACCAACATATCTCTACTATAGATTAACATGCCTCTCTAATATCTGTATTGTATATATTCTTATCCCAGATGGGGTCTTATGTGCCATATATTTTTTTGAGCTAGACTTAGTAGAGTGAATATATCTTGTATGGTGTTAGCTAAACTTTATCTTAAGATCAACCAAAAATCTAGTGGAAAAATAAAGGAACATATTTCTTTGAAAGGAAAGTGAAGGACTGGAAAGAAAGAAAAGTGATGGGGTCTTCCCTTTCTTTCCCTTTATAAAACTGTATCAAAGCTTTCATAATTTGTGTATATCTGTTATGTGCAAATCTGTGTTTCCTTCACAGATCACTTCTCTCTAAGAGATATCACTACTGGATTTACGTATCACTAACTAATAAGCACTTTGACTATACACATGTACTTACTCCCGCAGAATGTGTGATAAGGTTGGATCATTGTTAATATGAAAATTGCTCTAAAATCATTCACAGTTATTACATATATTAAATGCACAATCAAATACATAGTTGAATTAAAACAGATTTAATTTAGCATGGCTTCCTTCTATAGGAGTTACTATTGTACGCATTGCAACATTACCCCATTCTATTTTTGGTAAAATGTACTAGGTGTGCCAAGTGGTATAGGGCTACCTCCCGGCATCTGCAGGGCTATTTCAGCAGTTTGTAAAGATGATGGTAGCCGCCCTGCTGCTGAGCTGTTGCCATGGCTACCGTGTCTCCGCTGCACATTACCACTGTGGCATTACCTCTTGAAAGCCCCCCCCCAACATAAAAATAGCCCCCAGGACCGACTCCGTAACTCTCTGGGTGTTTCTTGTGAAGATTCCCAGGCCTATCATGGTAATATTACTACATACAGTCAAATGATTGCGGGTTCAAGCCCCCTGGAGGGGCTTATAAAAAAGAAATAAATAAATAAATAAATAAATTTAATATATATATATATATATATATATATATATATATATATATATTAAAGATCTGAATCACCCCTTTCTTTAGAATACATATTAAAATACATAATTTTGCTGATAGAGCCCCATATATGCGTGAATAGCCTTTAAAAAGGCTATTCAGGCACCGCTAAAGTTATATTAAACTACCCCCCAGTTTTAAAATAATACCCTAAAACAGAATATGATCAACTTACCCATCGTGCATGGTGGGTGGGCATTCAGGGTCCGCCGTCTTCTTCAGACACGCCTCCTCTTCCAGCGATGTCCTTGGGTCCCGTCTAACTAGCTAACTGACATTGTTAAAAAATGGCGCAGGTGCATGCGCAGTAGCATACTGCCTCTACTACAGCTACTGTGCATGTGCCCTCGCCATTTGTTTATCAATGTCAGTTTGTGACACTGGGGGGTAGTTTAATATAACTTTAGCGGTGCCTGAATAGCCTTTTTAAAGGCTATTCACGCATATGTGGGGCTCTATCAGCATGATTTTGCTGATAGAGCCCCTTTAAAGTAGAAAATTACTGTGAAACATATACACATTAAGTGCTCCTGTGTCCGAAAATGCCTGGTCTACAAACTTCTAAAAATATTTTTCCTGTAGGGTGAATGTGGTGCCGAGAAAAAAAATCAGAAGTGTCAAACTGTTGGTTTTTTTCACAGTTTTGCCTCTGATTTGAATAAAAAGTAATCAAAGCAATAGACATTCCCCAAAATGATACAACTAAATATTACATCTGGCCCCACAAAAAAAGATGCTCTATTTACCCCCGTACAGCTGCAGGGTCACCTGTCAATGTGGCCTTGCTGCTATTGTAAAACTACAATTCCCATATGTTATTAATGTTATTAAATATTTTGCCACATTTTTTTGCTTCAATTTTTTTTCCGTATTTTCCTCCTCTAAAACCTAGGTGCGTCTTGTCATCCGAAAAATACGGTAGTTCTTCTGAAGAATGGTAATAATTCCTATTTAAGTCCATCATCAAGTATCTTGCCACTTTAGGCCCTGTGCACACGGGGCGCGGATAGCGGATTTTGGTCCTGATTCTGACGCGGGAAGCCGACAGTCGCAGCACTCCGATCTGGCGTAGACCCAAATGAATGGGCCTAGTCCGGAGCGTGCTGCCATGACTAAATCAGCCGCGGAATCTGCCTGAAGAAAGGGCAGGCTCATTTCTTTTTTCCACTAGCAGCAACATGCAGCTAGTGTAAAAAAGAATGCTAGCGGTCTACATAGACCACCATTGTGAGGGGGCGGATTGTGAAGTGGATTCCGCGCCAAAATCCGCCCCCTCTTGCCCCGTGTGAACGGGGCCTAAGGATAGTAACATTATTGTTCTGAATCTTAGGCTGTTTTGTTTTTTTGATTACAATTGTTGACACGCTAGAAAATAATCTCTTAACTTTTTATCCCTGTATTTTGCTGTATTCATTTCCCCTCATGCCTTTTTGTCTGCAATTTTCACATAATATGATGCTTTTTTAGGCGCTCAGTTGACTTTTTCGTGCTACGTATTCCTATTTCAGCATGTCTGGTTGAGATGCAAATATGCCTTTATGCACGCTCCATAGAAATGAATGGATGCACCTGGTACTTCCGCTTTGACGGCAGCCGGCCGCTTAACCCCCCGCGTGCCGGCTACGTCCATTCATTTCTATGCGAGCGTGCTGTTCGGATTGGCTGATCCGAACAGTACTCGCTTATCTCTAATTACTATATTTTTATTATATGAAGCAACTTTTAAATAAATTTCACCTTGACCCATTCATTTTATCTGACTTATATGTCAGGTAAAAGGGAACAGGTGCGTATATATAATGTTTATTCTAACCACCATATTTTTCAGTGTCTCTACACTCGGAACACATATATAGATAACTCTCCCCTATACAGCTCCAATAATCTTCTTCCATTCAAATTGTACATACTGATACTGTCTGCCTGCAGCCACCACTAGAGGGAGCTAAGTGCATAAGAATTTATACAGCAAGCATTGAACTAGAAAATGTGAAAATGTCTGTGCACTGAAGCCCAGGCATTGCATGTAGGTTTGGAAAATGAAGTTCATTGCCATGCTACCTCTCACCACAAGCAGGCTTTAGAGCAATTGCATGGTCTGCTTTCATGGTTCAGAAGCCACAAAGTCCTAGCAGCAAAGCAGCAAGACAATGGGATTTTTCTGTCATCTAGTGGGACGTGGCAGTGCACCTCAGTGGATACAAGGGATTACCTCCCTCATTACATCAAGCCATAGACAGTAAATTAAACCCCAGTCCACTTTACACATTGTAATAGTGCCATGACTTGGAATTAATTGGAATGTGTCCAACATTTGGCCATTTATTGCCAGTATTTAAAATGGAAGATACATATGGAAGGTGCTTAATATCTTAGATCTTGGTTTTCTAGGAACAGAGACAAGGTGAGATGATATTCCTTGCTTTCTCTATCCTTGTGTTGGTGGTGGGAGTCAACCTTGGAAATCCCGCTGAAGGACCCCTACATGACCACAAATTCACAGGTATTTTCTAATGACTTAAAGAGGTTATTCAGCTTTCAGAATTCATGTTCTGTGCAAGGGTTAGAACATTCATTTTAGACTGGCAGTGGTCTTACTGCTGGGACCTTGCTGATCAGCTGTTTCCCAGTTATAGCAGGAGTGCTCACTCATCATACTTTTAATAGTGGTGGTTATGAGTACTGCAGAAGTTGTCAATGGCAATCGAATCCCTGCTGATCAAAATTCGATGTCCTATCCTATGGAGAGATCATAAATTTTCAAAAGTTGTAAATCCTTAAAGGGGCTCTATCAGCAAAATTATGCTGTATGAGCCCCACATATGCGTGAATAGCCTTTAAAAAGGCTATTCAGGCATCGGGAATGTTATTTTAAACCCCCCTCCCATTTTAAAATAATACTATAAAAACATATATGTAAATCATACCTTAGTGTGCACGCTGGGCGGTTGTGCATGATCGGATGCCATCTTCTGGCACGCCTTCCTCTTCTTTCTTCTTCTTTCAGCGATGCCCTCCGGTCCTAGCTCTTCCCCGGCTTCATCGTTGTCTTCTTCCTGGCGGTTCAAATCCGATTGGTTCAAATCCGACACATGCACAGTAACGCTCCCTCCGGTGCTACTGCGCATGCTCCGGCACAATTTTTCTCAATGGCAGTGCGCACATGCCGGATTTGATCCAATCGGATTTGAACTGCCAGAAGAAGACGGCGATGAAGCTGGGGAAAGGCCACAACTGGAGGGCGTCGCCGAAGGAAGAAGAAAGAAGAGGAAGGCGTGCCAGAAGATGACGTCGGATCGTGCACGACCACCCAGCGTGCATGTTCAGGTATGATTTACATATATGTTTTTATAGTTTTATTTTAAAATGGTAAGGGGGTTTAAAATAAGATTAGCAGTGCCTGAATAGTCTTTTTAAAGGCTATTCACACATATGTGGGGCTCAAACTGCATAATTTTGCTGATAGAGCCCCTTTTAGTAATGTCTTGCATATATGCAAAAAGTTTGATATATTACTGCTCTTTGTAATGTTAATGTAATGTTTGATATAGTAATGTTCTTATGTAATGTTCTTGCTAGAATTGCAAGATCCATTACATAATCCAGTGATTTATATCGGAGATGTAACTTGATGTTCCCATTACATTAGAGATGCAACTTGATGCTCCTGGCTTCTTACAGACCAAGTGCAATTTTTAATACCCATTTTTTCGTATGTAGCAAAGGGACATTTGAGCTCCCTTAGATGCCACAGCCCTGCGTCACTGTCACCTCCCGTGTACACGCTATAGCTATGCCACTGTCTTTGTTTGCCCAGTAATTGATAAAACAGCTTAGAGACTTAGCAATATTGCTCATTCCCTATGAATTCAATGTCCTTAGTCTAATTAATTACTATAACATAGCGGATTAGACACCTCTGCTAACACGCAATGCATTTTTTCATGTTTTTTACAATGATTTTTCATTAACATTTTTAGCATTAGTTTTTATAATGTTCAAAGTGCCGGACTTTAGGATAGACTTAATAGGAAACAAACTCTTTTCAGTGACTAGACAATGAAAACGGATAGAACAGCCAACAGTAATCCACTAAATATTAATAGTCGCTTTGAAATTAGAAAGTCTTTGCCAAATAGTTATTGCAACAGAATTGTCTCCATTTTTGAGTAGCTAGTGTACTATGGATATAGCTTTATAAGAATCTCCTAAACTTAATAAAATAGGCAAGATAAACTGCAAGGAAATAAACCAGAATAAAACCCATAGTATCTTGGATAAAGTGAATTTCCCCTTTAGCACAATGCCATTTTGTTCTTGCTTTTGTTCTAACTCTTTTATGTTAAGTGAGCAGAGCTCCAAATCACTTGGGAAGAAAGACAATAGGAATTGAATTATAAAAGTCTGTCTGTCTTCAGTCACCATTAGGGAGGGTTAAGGAAATTTTTTTTACAGGTATTTTTTATATTTAATATGTCATCAATATGTAGTGAAGTTTTAAGCTCACTTGGGGGTGTTCACACTTGCGCCAGGTGTCCACCCTGTGCCATTCCGCTGGGTTTCCGTCCTCAGTCCAGTTTCTCAGGGTCGCTGGTGTCCATTGTTTTCAGCCGCAGGCGGACACTGGCAGTCACCTTTAAAAACCCATTCAAATTAATGGGTTTTAAAGCTGACTGCCAAGTAGCCGTCTCCAGTCCAGTTTCTAGGGGCTGAGGACAGAAACCTGGCGGAATGGCACAGGGTGGACATCGGATGAAAGTGTGAATGCCTCCTTAGTGGTGAGCTTGGTGACAACAAGCAGAGATGAAGATAACATATTTTAAAAATTAACAATTTGACAAAACCAAATGGTGTATAAAAGTTGGCATTTACTCTAATGAAACATGGGTCCAGCAGCAAATAAATATTTAGTTTATAGTTTTAAAGAAAAAATTAAAACCTTTTTTAGTTTTTTTCCTAACTAATTAAAAAAATTATCTTTGGCATATAGGAGAAGAAATCAGATTTGTACCTGGATTCAGTTCATTACCATGTCCAGACCAAATGCCTACTACACGGAGGATGGAACAGTCACCCATACTTGCCCTTTTGTGTCGAAGGAAGAAAACATTCCCTACTGGTCAGCTCTGGCCTTCTGACCTCCCCATTTCTAACCGAGTTATTCCTGCACCTGAAGGAGCCTTCTTGGTTGAAAGAGAAAAGGATCTGTCCACCTATAACTGGAACTCTTTTGGTCTGAGATATGGAAAGAGGGAGAATGGTGCAGTAAATTCTAAGGTTAAAATTTGGTAGAACCAATGTAATGTGGGGGTTAGGTGGGAAAGACTTTGTTTCTTGGAGACTCAGGATATGAAGGGTATGATCACCATTTCAGTTAATATATATAGAGATTAGAGATGAGCGAGTACTGTTTGGATCAGCCGATCCGAACAGCACGCTCTATAGAAATGAATGGATGCACTTGGTACTTCCGCTTTGACGGCGGCCGGCCGCTTAACCCCCCGCATGCCGGCTACGTCCATTCATTTCTATGCGAGCGTGCTGTTTGGATCGGCTGATCCAAACAGTACTCGCTCATCTCTAATAGAGATATAATATACAATTATAAAAAGTTGAAAACCTTTGTTAGCACTCTGCTTTACTTATTGTGCACTGATCTTGTTACAAACTGTATTAATAGTATATTGTCCATTTTTTGGCCCCCACACATAAATTACTCTTTTCGTCTTGGACTCTATACAGTATACTGCACCTATTTTTGGCCCCCAAACGGTGATGAGTTAGATTTACCCCAAAACTTGGGCCGAACCCAAAACTTTTGGGATTCTTCACCTGCAAACTACTGTTGAACTCTGGGGTCTCCTCAACCCCTAGATTAATAATAAAGGGAGGTCCAGCGGAGGTGAGTAAAAATAACAAACAATTATATTCACCTTGCCTCACCCTACCTCAATTTTTGTGGCATTCCGATGGTTCCCAACCTCCTCTTCAGGCCTCCGTCTGACATCACATGTCAGGCCTCATGGGTGATCTCGGTATGACATAAAACAGAGGCTGGAAGAGACCTGAAGAGGACGCCGGGTGACAGCTGGACGCCCAGTAAAACACTTGGTTGTATTTGGATTGTTCCACCAGGTAGAGGCTGATGTTTTACTCACCAGTATCGGCTCCTGTTGAGTCGGTACAACTGAACTACTCTGGAGATGGGATCATTGAAGAATATATCGGCCGCTACCTCTTTCAATAAACCAATAGGTAGATAATTTAAAAAATCGTCCCCCCAGTTTATTCCAGAATGCGCCACATGCAGCTGTTGCTTCAGGTCGCCACATGACAGGTGAGGCCCTGTTCCCTGTTCATGTTCACACATATGATAACTTATTCTGAAAATTCACCTGCTATGACAGATACCCTGAAGTCTTTAGAAATATGAATACAGCACTGGATTATAATATATGCTGTAGCTCAGGGCAAGATAAAGATAACTAAGTCACTGTATTAGCACAGAGGTGTAATGTAGGTAGATTCATTATTGTATCTGTAAGCCGAAATGTAAATAGTATTTACCCGTTAAATACTTTCAGTACCCTTACCCTGGCCCTGTGTATTCTAAAACAAAGCATAACAATATATAAGATATAGTCAGTGATTTGTGTAACTTGATTTTGTAATTTTGTAAACTGTAACTTATACACAGCAGAATGCAAGAACTGCATTGATTTAACACATATTCCATTTATACATGTATGTATAAGTTTCCCTATTGTCATCCATACGTGAGTTGTGAGTTACTCTATTAATACTTTATTTAATGACTGACGCACTGTACAATAACTTTTGTTTAAAATATGTAAAAGTAGATGGCGGTGTGATGTATGAAATACAGCCTTCCATGAATATTTTAATATTCCTTATTCCAGATACACCTAATTTATGGCAATGTTCCTAGTCTAATATCTATAGCGGCTTTTTACTACCATAGATTTCTCTCATCATTTACGTTAGTGTCTCCTTTCGCAGGTCCTACTGCAGCCTCTAGTAATTTTGTGTTTTGTGCACTATTCATAGCCTAGCGTATCTTTTTAGGTAAGGGAGTCTATAATAGGATGACACGGATTATTGGGACTATATTCCATACAGTATGTTCATGTACATCTTGTACTTTTAAATGTTTTAACAAGTGTTCTTGTACTGTACATCTGTCATTTAATAACATATTGATTTTTTTTCTAGGATTATATGCTGTTTGGTCTTGAATACACACTATTGTTTTTGGGTTAAGTCATCAATATCAGATTAATGGGGTCTGACCTCCAGCTCCACCACAACTTGCCGTTCACAGTAACTGTTGAGAACAAGCACAGAGAAGAAAGCCGACAGGCCAGCTCAGTCCTTGATGTAGTAGCCAAGCCAGGGTACCGCAGGTTTGCCTCTATTCACTTGAAAGGGGATATACTGCTGTTGGTGAACAGCTGATTGGTGGGGTCTCTGGGTGTCTGACCCCCACCTGTCTGAATTTGCTGACATATATTAAGGATATGCCACCAATATCTGTAATCTGGAGAACCCTTTTAATTGTGTATCAATTACAGAATGGATCTGCAAGTGAAGAAGAAATATAACCATAATCATAGTAAAAGTAATGAAATACTATTTGTATCATTGTAGTCAAACAGCTACTATGTACATGCAGTGGATATAATGTTCTCATGGCTTTTACATTGCTTCCTTTAAAATAAAATGCTTTTTCATGAAGTGGTTTTTGTATCTAGCGAATCCCATTCAAACATTGCAGAAAAATAAATGCAGCGGGCACGCTGTGATTTCCAAAACTACAGAAACACCTTTAGATCTAATGAAAGCAGAGCGTCCGCAGAGACAGATTTTTTTTAATATAAAATATTAGAATCTATTTTTATATGCAACAATAATAATAATAATAATAGTAATAATAAATTTATTTCTATAGCACCAACATATTCCACAGAACTTTACAAATCAGAGGACTCATGAACAGACAATATGAGACATTCTAATGTGACAAAGAAATAAACATATCAAATAGAGATGAGCGAACACTAAAATGTTCGAGGTTCGAAATTCGATTCGAACAGCCGCTCAATGTTCGTGTGTTCGAATGGGTTTCGAACCCCATTATAGTCTATGGGGAACAGATACTCGTTAAGGGGGAAACCCAAATCCGTGTCTGGAGGGTCACCAAGTCCACTATGACACCCCAGGAAATGATGCCAACACCTCTGGAATGACACTGGGACAGCAGGGGAAGCATGTCTGGGGGCATCTAACACACCAAAGACCCTCTATTACCCCAACATCACTGCCTAACAACTACACACTTTCCACATTCAAAAAAACCTCTATCAAAGTGGGAAAATACCTGGAAACCTTCTTTACTCCCCAAATGGATGGACACAAACCCCAATTTAAGCTCAACAAACAGTAACTACCACCCCTTTAAATCACGTTCCCCATGACAACCACAAATGGAATAGGCAATGGGAATTCCAAAAGCCCTCACCCTTAACTGTCATTTTGAGTGTGTGTGTGTGTGTGTGTGTGTGTGATGTGGTAAGACCTTCCAAAATTCACTTTTCTAGCCCTTAACATGAGCCCTTCCAAACAAAGTTACATGACCTTAAGCTGAGCTACCAGCAGAGATTGAGGCCCTTGGCATGAGTAGAGCCTTGCACCAGCAGTGTTTTTGGCACTTAGGGTGAGTTGAGCCTTGTACCAGCGTGTGTCCCTTAACATCAGGCGGGCCCTAAGTTCTGCGCTTTGCACAAAAGTTCCACATTAACTAGGCTGAATGGTACAAAGATTAGTAGGCCCGAGAACCAGGAACAGGTCTTGCAATGGCTGTCGGATAACGCTTAAAGCACATTGTCCACCAGCCAGTCAGCCTCTACCTCCTCTTACCCAACAGTCTTGTCGTCCTTCCACCCAAAATTCCCAATCTTCCCAGAACAATAACCCCAACTGTCCCTGCTCCCCAGAGCTGTTCTCCCTTCCTTTGACTGTACCGCAACCTGCCCCTCCATTTCGCGATTCCACGGACCTAACAGACGAGTATCTGTGTCCAGATGCTCAAACACTAGAGTCTCCTCCATTCCATCTCCAGTCGATTTGGTGGCGGATGACCAGCAACCCACCCTCATCGACGACGATGAGACGCAGTTGCTGTCAGGGCAGCCAGTTGACATGCGCATTGTGCAGGAGGAGGAGGCGAGACAGGAGTTGGAAAAGGAGGTGGTGGACGACGAGGACACCGACCCCACCTGGACAAGGCAGATGTCAAGCTGGGAAAGTAGTGTAGATGTTGAGGCAGGTGCAGCACCAAAAAGGGTAGCTAGAGGCAGAGACATGTCCAGAGGCAGAGGTCAGCTGCTTTGCCGAAGCCAGGCCAGACCCGGAATGTCCGAAGATGTTCCCTTTTGTACCCAGCCCAGAAAAACTCCCCCATCGAGGGCACGTTTCTTGAAGGTGTAGAGTTTTTTCAAGGAATGCGCCGAGGACAGATATAGTGTCGTCTACACAATTTGCCTCTCGAAATCGAGTAGGGGCCCTGAGAAGAGCAACCTGTCCACCACTTCAATGCACCGTCATTTGGAATCCAAGCAATGGAATCAGTGGCAGGCAGCAACGGCAGGACAAACGTCGCCCGCCGTTCATGCCACTGCCTCTGCTCACAGTGCTGGCGATGCACTCCAGAGGACGAGCCAGGACATCACTTCATCTGCCTCCGCCACTTTGTTGACTTCTCCCTCATCCTCCCCTGTTTCTGTCTTATCTCCTTCTCCTGCACCATCAAAGGCACCATCAGGCGCTTCTTTACAACAACCCACCATCTCTCAGACATTGGAGCGCCGGCAGAAATACACCGCTAACCACCCACCCACGCAAGCCTAGAACGCCAACATCGCTAAACTGCTGGCCCAGGAGAGGTTGGCGTTCCGGCTTGTTGAAACTCCCGCCTTCCCGGACCTGATGGCAACTGTGGCACCTCACTATGCCGTCCCTAGCCGTCTCAACTTCTCCCGGTGTGGCGTCCCCGCCTTGCACCAGCACGTGTCACTCAACATCAGGTGGGCCCTTAGTTCCGCGCTTTGCTGCAAGGTCCACTTGACCACCGACACTTGGACAAGCGCCTGTGGTCAGGGATGCTGCAGTGCTTATCTTTAATGACAGGCAGGGTGAATGTGGTGGAGTCTGTTCCCCGGGTGCAAACTGGCGTGGCCTATCTCCTCTCCCAGGCCAAAATTCATGGCAGGAGTAGACTGAAACCCTACGACGCTGCAACCTCCACCATAGCTACTAGCGGCAAACGCTAAAACACTGGTGTGGGGAGACGTCAGCAGGCGGTGCTGAAGCTCATCAGCTTGGGGGACAGACAGCACAGTGCCTCCGAGGTCAGGGATGCCATCCTGGCTGAGATGGCATTTTTTTTTCCCTGCTACACCTGGGGGCCTGGCATTTTTACGCCTGTGATAATGGCTGGAACCTGGTAGCGGCTCTGGAGCTTGCCAGCCTCCAACACGTTCCATGTTTGGCCCACGTCTAACCTAGTGGTGCAAAGTTTTTTAAAAACATACCCAAATGTACCGAAGCTACTGTTGAAAATGCGGCGCTTGTGCGCCCACTTTTGCAAGTGCACAGGAGTCGCTGCTAGCCTAAAAACACTCTAGCAAGGCCTACATCTGTCCAAACACAGGCTGTTGTCCGTCATTCACACACGCTGAAACCCTACAATACCATATCTTGAGCAGGGTGTGTGAGCTGCACAGACCTTTGATGGAGTTCCATCTACAAAACCCAAGGGTTCCTCAAAGTCAGCAACCAAAGTTTCTGCACCATGAGTTTCCAGGGGTGGCAGAGTTATGGCTAGGGGAAGAGGCATGGATAGGGATGATGTCTAGGGGCAAAAGCAGTGTGGATGTGGAGGCAAGCTAAGCAGGAAAAACTGGGGGTACAAGCTAAGGCATGGACTGGGGTGATGTCTAGGGGCAAAAGCAGTGTGGATGTGGAGGCAAGCTAAGCAGGAAAAACTGGGGGTACAAGCTAAGGCATGGACTGGGGTGATGTCTAGGGGCAAAAGCAGTGTGGATGTGGAGGCAAGCTAAGCAGGAAAAACTGGGGGTACAAGCTAAGGCATGGACTGGGGTGATGTCTAGGGGCAAAAGCAGTGTGGATGTGGAGGCAAGCAAAGCAGGGAAAATGGTGGCTAGAGACAAAGGGATGTCCATAGGCAGCAAGGGCAAAGATGCAAAACTCTCCCGTTTCAAGAATTTTCCTGACTTGTTTCCCCACAAAACATTCCTGGGAGGAGGGCTGAAACACCACCCTCCTCCTCCTCCGCTGTTAGATTGACCCCAGCTACGAGCTGAAAACGCTGCAACACTGGTGTGGGGAGAAGTCAGCAGGCTGGGCTGAAGCTCATCAGCTTGGGAGACGGACAGCACACTGCCTCTGAGGTCAGGGATGCCATCCTGGATGAGATGGCAATTTGTTTATCCCCGCTGCCCCTGGGGCCAGGTTTTTTAGCTTGTTGGAGGGCTCTGGAGCTTGCCAGCCTCCAACACGTTCCATGCCTGGCCCACATGTTCAATGTAGTGGTGCAATGATTTTTAAAAACATACCCCAAATTAGCTGAGCTAAGGGTGAAAGTGCGGCACTTGGACACCCACTTTCCCAAGTCTACAGTACCTGGAGCTAGCCGCAATACACTCCAGCAAGGCCTACATCTGCCTGAAGCACCTACTGTTGTGCGAGGTCACCACATGCTCTAACCCTAGATACCGTATGTTCAGCAGGGTGTGTGAGCAGCAGAGACCTTTGATGGAGTACCAGCTACAAAACCCAAGGGTTCCTCAGAGTCAGCTCCCTCACTTTCTGCACCATGAGTTTCCATGGGTGGCAGACTTATGGCTAGAGGCACAGGCATGGATAGGGGTGATGTGTAGGGGCAAAAGCAGTGTGGATGTGGAGGCAAGCTAAGCAGCAAAAACTGGGGGTACAAGCAGCCGGTGACATCATCACTGACAAGCACAGCTGTCTGTCAGCTGACAGGCTGACTTTCACCAAAATGAACAGACAATGGATAGACTCATCATATACATGTCAGTTATATGACAAATTTAGTGCAATTTGCAAGTCCAAGATGGTTTGGAGATCTGCGGAGAGGAATCTCACCACCTCTTGCGGGTGCCATCATTTGGAAGGCAAGCCCTGGGCTCAGTGGGTGAGAGCAAGCGCAGGATAATCGTCGTTTGGCCTGGCGGCCACTGCCTCTTCCACTGTTGACAGGGCTGGCACTGCAGTCCAGACCAGGAGCCAGGACACCTCCACATCTGCCTCTGACACTTTGGGGAGTTCACCCTTATCCTCACCTTTTCCTGCCATTTCTCCTTTTGCCCGCGCCATCATGCGCCTCTTCCCAGCAACTCCCCATCTCCCAAGCCTTTCATTTCATGCTAAAGTACAGCGCAACCCACCCACATGCCCAAGGCTTCAACGGCCTCATCTCAAGAAATCTGGCCCAGGAGATGTTGGAATCCCGGCTGGGGGACACTCTGCCCTTTTTGGGCAGAGTGTCTACTGCGCCACCGCACTGTGCCGTCCACACCAGCACTTTCCCCCAAACATGAGGCGGTCCCTAAATTCAGCGCTTAGCCCTAAAGTTCCATGTGACCAGTTACGAATGGACAAGTGCATGCGGACAGGGACGCTACCTTTCAATTTGGGCACAGTGGTTGAATGTAGTTGAGGCGTGGACCGGGTCGCAAAATGTGGTGGCCTGACTTGTCTCCCCACACAACATTCCTGGGAGGAGGGCTGAAACACCACCCTCCTCCGCTGTTAAATTGACCCCAGCTACGAGCTGGAAACGCTGCAACACTGGTGTGGGGAGACGTCAGCGGGCCGTGCTGAAGCTCATCAGCTTGGGGGCCAGACAGCACACTGCCTACAAAGTGAGTCATGCCATCCTCGATGAGACGGCAATGTGGTTTTTGCCACTGCACCTGGGCCCAGGCATGTTGTCATGTGTGATAATGGCCGTAACCTGGGATTGGCTCTGTAGCTTGGCAGCCTGCAACATATTCCATGCCTGGGCCACGTTTTTAACTCATTGCTGCTAATCTTTTGAAAAAGGTACCCCAATGTTCCTGAGCTACTGGTGAAAGTGTGGCGCTTGTGCGGATAGTTTTTAAAGTGTATAGTTGCCGCTGCTAGCCTCTATGCACTCCTACAATGCCTGTACGGAATGTGCGGAACAACGGCTGTTGTGCGACGTCTCCACACTGCTGGCACTAAACATATCATGTGTTGAGCAGAGTGTGTGAGCAGCACAGACCTTTGATGTAGTTCCAACTCCAAAACCCTCGGGTTCGTCAAAGTCAACTCCCTCAGTTGCTCAACCATGAGTGGCCATGGGTGGCAGACTTATGTGAAATCCCATCCCATCCATTGCACTGGACACGAAACATTAGCATGCGCTCAGCACAACTTCGGATATGGCAGATGCGTTAAGCAGGGTGCAGGGTACAACACAGACCAGGCCCGAGCACCAGGAACAGGTGTTAGAAATACTGCAGCATCTGCCATTTCCTTCCAATTTTGGGGTTTTGGACCCGCCACCGACTTGTCTGGACCTAAGTGGGGATCATGAGACACAGTTGCCATCAAGGCAAGCTGTGGTCATGTGCGGTTTGCAGTAAGGGGGCAGTGCGCAATTGGAAGAGGAGTTGGTGGATGACGAGGCCACCGACCCCACATGGACAGGGGTGATGTCTAGGGGCTAAAGCAGTGTAGATGTAGAGGGAAGCTAAATCAACAAAAAACCTGGGTAGAAGCAAAGGCATAAACTGGGGTGATGTTTAGGGGTGAAAGCAGAGTAGATGTGGAGGGAAGCTAAGCAGCAAAAACAGTGGGTAGAAGCAAAGGCATGCAAAACTCTACCCTGTTGGAAGACTTATTCCTAGGTCTGGAACACGTTAATGGCCCCCCTGGACAAATTACTGCCACTCAGGGGCCTAGTGTCACCAGGAGGGACAAGTATAGGCGCATGTTGTGGGAATACCTGGCCGACACCAGCTCTGTCCTCTCCGATCCCTCTGTGCTCTACAGCCTAAACTTATTTTCTCATCTTTTTTTCTGAACTGCACATCTCTTGCCTGCTTCCTTTGGGATCTTAGAAATGGTGGTCCACTTCCACAGATGGTAACTTCAATAGACAGTGTAACGGGAGTAGCTGAGGGATCGCTGTCTTAACCACTTTTTGGCACAAAATTAACTTCCAAAGCCAAATATGGTGCAAGTATATGATGCAAGGACACCTACACACCTATCTCTGACACATTGGGGAGTTCACCCTCATGCGCCCTTTTGGCCTGCACCATCATGCGCCTCTTCCCAGCCACTCCACATTTCCCAAGCTTTTCATTGCAGGCAGAAGTACAATACAACCCACCCCCATGCCCAAGCCTGTAACAGCCTCATCGATAAACTGCTGGCCCTGGAGATGTTGGTGTTTGTTTATGCTTCTGGAGACCCAGGCCTTCCGTCAGCAGATGGCAGCTGGGGCACCTCCCTATGCTGGGCCTAGCCGTTACTACTTCTCTTGGTGTGCTGTCTCTGCCTTGCGCCTGCATGTGTCCCATAACATCAGTCGGGCCCAGAGCTCTGCGCTTTGCTGCAAGGTCCACTTGACCACCGACACATGGACAAGCGCCTGTGGTCAGGGATGCTGCAGTGCTTATCTTTAATGACAGGCAGGGTGAATGTGGTGGAGTCTGTTCCCCGGGTGCAAACTGGGGTGGCCTATCTCCTCTCCCAGGCCAAAATTCATGGCAGGAGTAGATTGAAACCCTACGAAGCTGCAACCTCCACCCCAGCTACTAGCGGAAAACACTGTAACACTGGCATGGGGAGATGTCAGCAGGCCGTGCTGAAGCTCATCAGCTTGGGGGACAGACAGCACAGTGCCTCCGAGGTCAGGGATGCCATCCTGGCTGAGATGGCATTTTTTTTTCCCTGCTACACCTGGGGGCCTGGCATTTTTACGCCTGTGATAATGGCTGGAACCTGGTAGCGGCTCTGGAGCTTGCCAGCCTCCAACACGTTCCATGTTTGGCCCACGTCTAACCTAGTGGTGCAAAGTTTTTTAAAAACATACCCAAATGTACCGAAGCTACTGTTGAAAATGCGGCGCTTGTGCGCCCACTTTTGCAAGTGCACAGGAGTCGCTGCTAGCCTAAAAACACTCTAGCAAGGCCTACATCTGTCCAAACACAGGCTGTTGTCCGTCATTCACACACGCTGAAACCCTACAATACCATATCTTGAGCAGGGTGTGTGAGCTGCACAGACCTTTGATGGAGTTCCATCTACAAAACCCAAGGGTTCCTCAAAGTCAGCAACCAAAGTTTCTGCACCATGAGTTTCCAGGGGTGGCAGAGTTATGGCTAGGGGAAGAGGCATGGATAGGGATGATGTCTAGGGGCAAAAGCAGTGTGGATGTGGAGGCAAGCTAAGCAGGAAAAACTGGGGGTACAAGCTAAGGCATGGACTGGGGTGATGTCTAGGGGCAAAAGCAGTGTGGATGTGGAGGCAAGCTAAGCAGGAAAAACTGGGGGTACAAGCTAAGGCATGGACTGGGGTGATGTCTAGGGGCAAAAGCAGTGTGGATGTGGAGGCAAGCTAAGCAGGAAAAACTGGGGGTACAAGCTAAGGCATGGACTGGGGTGATGTCTAGGGGCAAAAGCAGTGTGGATGTGGAGGCAAGCAAAGCAGGGAAAATGGTGGCTAGAGACAAAGGGATGTCCATAGGCAGCAAGGGCAAAGATGCAAAACTCTCCCGTTTCAAGAATTTTCCTGACTTGTTTCCCCACAAAACATTCCTGGGAGGAGGGCTGAAACACCACCCTCCTCCTCCTCCGCTGTTAGATTGACCCCAGCTACGAGCTGAAAACGCTGCAACACTGGTGTGGGGAGAAGTCAGCAGGCTGGGCTGAAGCTCATCAGCTTGGGAGACGGACAGCACACTGCCTCTGAGGTCAGGGATGCCATCCTGGATGAGATGGCAATTTGTTTATCCCCGCTGCCCCTGGGGCCAGGTTTTTTAGCTTGTTGGAGGGCTCTGGAGCTTGCCAGCCTCCAACACGTTCCATGCCTGGCCCACATGTTCAATGTAGTGGTGCAATGATTTTTAAAAACATACCCCAAATTAGCTGAGCTAAGGGTGAAAGTGCGGCACTTGGACACCCACTTTCCCAAGTCTACAGTACCTGGAGCTAGCCGCAATACACTCCAGCAAGGCCTACATCTGCCTGAAGCACCTACTGTTGTGCGAGGTCACCACATGCTCTAACCCTAGATACCGTATGTTCAGCAGGGTGTGTGAGCAGCAGAGACCTTTGATGGAGTACCAGCTACAAAACCCAAGGGTTCCTCAGAGTCAGCTCCCTCACTTTCTGCACCATGAGTTTCCATGGGTGGCAGACTTATGGCTAGAGGCACAGGCATGGATAGGGGTGATGTGTAGGGGCAAAAGCAGTGTGGATGTGGAGGCAAGCTAAGCAGCAAAAACTGGGGGTACAAGCAGCCGGTGACATCATCACTGACAAGCACAGCTGTCTGTCAGCTGACAGGCTGACTTTCACCAAAATGAACAGACAATGGATAGACTCATCATATACATGTCAGTTATATGACAAATTTAGTGCAATTTGCAAGTCCAAGATGGTTTGGAGATCTGCGGAGAGGAATCTCACCACCTCTTGCGGGTGCCATCATTTGGAAGGCAAGCCCTGGGCTCAGTGGGTGAGAGCAAGCGCAGGATAATCGTCGTTTGGCCTGGCGGCCACTGCCTCTTCCACTGTTGACAGGGCTGGCACTGCAGTCCAGACCAGGAGCCAGGACACCTCCACATCTGCCTCTGACACTTTGGGGAGTTCACCCTTATCCTCACCTTTTCCTGCCATTTCTCCTTTTGCCCGCGCCATCATGCGCCTCTTCCCAGCAACTCCCCATCTCCCAAGCCTTTCATTTCATGCTAAAGTACAGCGCAACCCACCCACATGCCCAAGGCTTCAATGGCCTCATCTCAAGAAATCTGGCCCAGGAGATGTTGGAATCCCGGCTGGGGGACACTCTGCCCTTTTTGGGCAGAGTGTCTACTGCGCCACCGCACTGTGCCGTCCACACCAGCACTTTCCCCCAAACATGAGGCGGTCCCTAAATTCAGCGCTTAGCCCTAAAGTTCCATGTGACCAGTTACGAATGGACAAGTGCATGCGGACAGGGACGCTACCTTTCAATTTGGGCACAGTGGTTGAATGTAGTTGAGGCGTGGACCGGGTCGCAAAATGTGGTGGCCTGACTTGTCTCCCCACACAACATTCCTGGGAGGAGGGCTGAAACACCACCCTCCTCCGCTGTTAAATTGACCCCAGCTACGAGCTGGAAACGCTGCAACACTGGTGTGGGGAGACGTCAGCGGGCCGTGCTGAAGCTCATCAGCTTGGGGGCCAGACAGCACACTGCCTACAAAGTGAGTCATGCCATCCTCGATGAGACGGCAATGTGGTTTTTGCCACTGCACCTGGGCCCAGGCATGTTGTCATGTGTGATAATGGCCGTAACCTGGGATTGGCTCTGTAGCTTGGCAGCCTGCAACATATTCCATGCCTGGGCCACGTTTTTAACTCATTGCTGCTAATCTTTTGAAAAAGGTACCCCAATGTTCCTGAGCTACTGGTGAAAGTGTGGCGCTTGTGCGGATAGTTTTTAAAGTGTATAGTTGCCGCTGCTAGCCTCTATGCACTCCTACAATGCCTGTACGGAATGTGCGGAACAACGGCTGTTGTGCGACGTCTCCACACTGCTGGCACTAAACATATCATGTGTTGAGCAGAGTGTGTGAGCAGCACAGACCTTTGATGTAGTTCCAACTCCAAAACCCTCGGGTTCGTCAAAGTCAACTCCCTCAGTTGCTCAACCATGAGTGGCCATGGGTGGCAGACTTATGTGAAATCCCATCCCATCCATTGCACTGGACACGAAACATTAGCATGCGCTCAGCACAACTTCGGATATGGCAGATGCGTTAAGCAGGGTGCAGGGTACAACACAGACCAGGCCCGAGCACCAGGAACAGGTGTTAGAAATACTGCAGCATCTGCCATTTCCTTCCAATTTTGGGGTTTTGGACCCGCCACCGACTTGTCTGGACCTAAGTGGGGATCATGAGACACAGTTGCCATCAAGGCAAGCTGTGGTCATGTGCGGTTTGCAGTAAGGGGGCAGTGCGCAATTGGAAGAGGAGTTGGTGGATGACGAGGCCACCGACCCCACATGGACAGGGGTGATGTCTAGGGGCTAAAGCAGTGTAGATGTAGAGGGAAGCTAAATCAACAAAAAACCTGGGTAGAAGCAAAGGCATAAACTGGGGTGATGTTTAGGGGTGAAAGCAGAGTAGATGTGGAGGGAAGCTAAGCAGCAAAAACAGTGGGTAGAAGCAAAGGCATGCAAAACTCTACCCTGTTGGAAGACTTATTCCAGGTCTGGAACACGTTAATGGCCCCCCTGGACAAATTACTGCCACTCAGGGGCCTAGTGTCACCAGGAGGGACAAGTATAGGCGCATGTTGTGGGAATACCTGGCCGACACCAGCTCTGTCCTCTCCGATCCCTCTGTGCTCTACAGCCTAAACTTATTTTCTCATCTTTTTTTCTGAACTGCACATCTCTTGCCTGCTTCCTTTGGGATCTTAGAAATGGTGGTCCACTTCCACAGATGGTAACTTCAATAGACAGTGTAACGGGAGTAGCTGAGGGATCGCTGTCTTAACCACTTTTTGGCACAAAATTAACTTCCAAAGCCAAATATGGTGCAAGTATATGATGCAAGGACACCTACACACCTATCTCTGACACATTGGGGAGTTCACCCTCATGCGCCCTTTTGGCCTGCACCATCATGCGCCTCTTCCCAGCCACTCCACATTTCCCAAGCTTTTCATTGCAGGCAGAAGTACAATACAACCCACCCCCATGCCCAAGCCTGTAACAGCCTCATCGATAAACTGCTGGCCCTGGAGATGTTGGTGTTTGTTTATGCTTCTGGAGACCCAGGCCTTCCGTCAGCAGATGGCAGCTGGGGCACCTCCCTATGCTGGGCCTAGCCGTTACTACTTCTCTTGGTGTGCTGTCTCTGCCTTGCGCCTGCATGTGTCCCATAACATCAGTCGGGCCCAGAGCTCTGCGCTTTGCTGCAAGGTCCACTTGACCACCGACACATGGACAAGCGCCTGTGGTCAGGGATGCTGCAGTGCTTATCTTTAATGACAGGCAGGGTGAATGTGGTGGAGTCTGTTCCCCGGGTGCAAACTGGGGTGGCCTATCTCCTCTCCCAGGCCAAAATTCATGGCAGGAGTAGATTGAAACCCTACGAAGCTGCAACCTCCACCCCAGCTACTAGCGGAAAACACTGTAACACTGGCATGGGGAGATGTCAGCAGGCCGTGCTGAAACTGATCAGCTTGGGGGACAGACAGCACAGTGCCTCCGAGGTCAGGGATGCCATCCTGGCTGAGATGGCATTTTTTTTTCCCTGCTACACCTGGGGCCTGGCATTTTTGCGCCTGTGATAATAGCTGGAACCTGGTAGCAGATCTGGAGCTTGCCAGACTCAAACACGGTCCACGCATGGCCCACGTTTTCCAACTTGTTGGTGCCATGTTTCTTTGAAACCTACACCATTGTGCCTGATATACAGGTCAAAGTGGGGCCATTTTCGTAAGTGAGAACTAGCCTCTGCTAGGCAGAAAACATTCAGAGCACACTCCTCTCATCTTCGCACCGTTGGCTGGCGGAGGAAGACGAGGGGGTTGGAGTGGCATCTGATGTCCCTATCCCACACGAGGCTAGAGGGTGCACTTCAGTGCATCCCATTGCTTCACCACAAATGGTGTGAAGGGGAGTGGAAAATGGAGGAAATGGAGAGTGACCCTTACAGTTGGGGCCAGCAAAGGCATGCCAAGTAACACACTGGCACACATGGCTGACTTCATCTTGGGTTGCTTTTCAACACATATTTCACATCATGAAGAACAAATAATACTGGATTTTTTCAAGCCTCGAACCCCGGTCTAGGTCTAATGTCTGTTCCTTTCTTATATTAGGGGAGAGGGAAAAAAAATTACTTCAGTGATATGTTTAGCGTACATAGACTGACTATTAATGTGTATCCCACTTAGTGTTGTTAGGGTTACACACCTTCACAACCTGGCTAAAGCTTCTATAGCTGTTAATAAAGTCAACATAACTTTACGGTATCCAAAAAGACAGCTGGTACCGACAGAGAGCAAGACAAATGTCACCCAAAGCTGTGAGCTCTGAACACCCACAGTGACTTTGGCGTCATCATCATTATAAGGGAGCGGGTGGTAATAAATAACTTGGCAGTGCCTAAAACCCAAAAAGCTTATACAACTATATTTACATTAAGATACACAAATGAAACTTTTCAGTAGCATGTCATGAGACAAGCTGATAAGCTCTTCCTTTGTGCAGTGCTATTTGAAAGTTAAACGCTGCCTTTATTTTAATTCTGGAGAAGGTGCAGACATTAGATTTAGAACATGTTGTCTTCATTGTCCAAATCCTCTATATAGGTAACGTGTTTTTCGGGCCGAGCTGTCTGGGAACGAGCTGGTGCAGCACTGACAACCTGGGTGAATATGGCAAGAGCCTGAGATGTAGGGTGAATGAATCCCCAAATTATTTGTGGAATTCCCAGTGAGACAATGGCACTGTATACCAGTATTAAAAATTGTGGGTGCACATAACCCCAATATATTCTTTGAATTCCCAGTCAGACAATGGCACTGTATACCAGTAGTAAAAATTGTGGGTGCACATAACCCCCATATATTCTTTGAATTCCCAGTCAGACAATGGCACTGTATACCAGTAGTAAAAATTGTGGGTGCACATAACCCCAATATATTCTTTGAATTCCCAGTCAGACAATGGCACTGTATACCAGTATTAAAAATTGTGGGTGCACATAACCCCCATATATTCTTTGAATTCCCAGTCAGACAATGGCACTGTATAGCAGTAGCAAAAATTGTGGGTGCACATAACCCCCATATATTCTTTGAATTCCCAGTCAGACAATGGCACTGTATACCAGTAGTAAAAATTGTGGGTGCACATAACCCCAATATATTCTTTGAATTCCCAGTCAGACAATGGCACTGTATACCAGTATTAAAAATTGTGGGTGCACATAACCCCCATATATTCTTTGAATTCCCAGTCAGACAATGGCACTGTATACCAGTAGTAAAAATTGTGGGTGCACATAACCCCAATATATTCTTTGAATTCCCAGTCAGACAATGGCACTGTATACCAGTATTAAAAATTGTGGGTGCACATAACCCCCATATATTCTTTGAATTCCCAGTCAGACAATGGCACTATATACCAGTAGTAAAAATTGTGGGTGCACATAACCCCCATATATTCTTTGAATTCCCAGTCAGACAATGGCACTGTATACCAGTATTAAAAATTGTGGGTGCACATAACCCCCATATATTCTTTGAATTCCCAGTCAGACAATGGCACTGTATACCAGTAGTAAAAATTGTGGGTGCACATAACCCCAATATATTCTTTGAATTCCCAGTCAGACAATGGCACTGTATACCAGTATTAAAAATTGTGGGTGCACATAACCCCCATATATTCTTTGAATTCCCAGTGAGACAATGGCACTGTATAGCAGTAGCAAAAATTGTGGGTGCACGTAACCCCCATATACTCTTTGAATTCCCAGTCAGACAATGGCACTGTATACCAGTAGTAAAAATTGTGGGTGCACATAACCCCCATATATTCTTTGAATTCCCAGTCAGACAATGGCACTGTATACCAGTAGTAAAAATTGTGGGTGCACATAACCCCCATATATTCTTTGAATTCCCAGTGAGACAATGGAACTGTATAGCAGTAGCAAAAATTGTGGGTGCACGTAACCCCCATATATTCTTTGAATTCCCAGTCAGACAATGGCAGTATATACCAGTAGTAAAAATTGTGGGTGCACATAACCCCAATATATTCTTTGAATTCCCAGTGAGACAATGGCACTGTATACCAGTAGTAAAAATTGTGGGTGCACATAACCCCAATATATTCTTTGAATTCCCAGTCAGACAATGGCACTGTATGCCAGTATTAAAAATTGTGGGTGCACATAACCCCCATATATTCTTTGAATTCCCAGTCAGACAATGGCACTGTATACCAGTAGTAAAAATTGTGGGTGCACATAACCCCAATATATTCTTTGAATTCCCAGTCAGACAATGGCACTGTATACCAGTATTAAAAATTGTGGGTGCACATAACCCCCATATATTCTTTGAATTCCCAGTGAGACAATGGAACTGTATAGCAGTAGCAAAAATTGTGGGTGCACGTAACCCCCATATATTCTTTGAATTCCCAGTCAGACAATGGCACTGTATACCAGTAGTAAAAATTGTGGGTGCAAATAACCCCAATATATTCTTTGAATTCCCAGTCAGACAATGGCACTGTATACCAGTAGTAAAAATTGTGGGTGCACATAACCCCAATATATTCTTTGAATTCCCAGTGAGACAATGGAACTGTATAGCAGTAGCAAAAATTTTGGGTGCACGTAACCCCCATATATTCTTTGAATTCCCAGTCAGACAATGGCACTATATACCAGTAGTAAAAATTGTGGGTGCACATAACCCCAATATATTCTTTGAATTCCCAGTCAGACAATGGCACTGTATACCAGTAGTAAAAATTGTGGGTGCACATAACCCCAATATATTCTTTGAATTCCCAGTCAGACAATGGCACTGTATACCAGTATTAAAAATTGTGGGTGCACATAACCCCCATATATTCTTTGAATTCCCAGTCAGACAATGGCACTGTATAGCAGTAGCAAAAATTGTGGGTGCACGTAACCCCCATATATTCTTTGAATTCCCAGTCAGACAATGGCACTGTATACCAGTAGTAAAATTTGTGGGTGCACATAACCCCAATATATTCTTTGAATTCCCAGTCAGACAATGGCACTGTATACCAGTAGTAAAAATTGTGGGTGCACATAACCCCAATATATTCTTTGAATTCCCAGTCAGACAATGGCACTGTATACCAGTATTAAAAATTGTGGGTGCACATAACCCCCATATACTCTTTGAATTCCCAGTCAGACAATGGCACTATATACCAGTAGTAAAAATTGTGGGTGCACATAACCCCCATATACTCTTTGAATTCCCAGTCAGACAATGGCACTGTATACCAGTAGTAAAAATTGTGGGTGCACATAACCCCAATATATTCTTTGAATTCCCAGTGAGACAATGGAACTGTATAGCAGTAGCAAAAATTTTGGGTGCACGTAACCCCCATATATTCTTTGAATTCCCAGTCAGACAATGGCACTGTATACCAGTAGTAAAAATTGTGGGTGCACATAACCCCAATATATTCTTTGAATTCCCAGTCAGACGATGGCACTGTATACCAGTATTAAAAATTGTGGGTGCACATAACCCCCATATATTCTTTGAATTCCCAGTCAGACAATGGCACTGTATAGCAGTAGCAAAAATTGTGGGTGCACGTAACCCCCATATATTCTTTGAATTCCCAGTCAGACAATGGCACTGTATACCAGTAGTAAAAATTGTGGGTGCACATAACCCCAATATATTCTTTGAATTCCCAGTCAGACAATGGCACTGTATACCAGTATTAAAAATTGTGGGTGCACATAACCCCCATATACTCTTTGAATTCCCAGTCAGACAATGGCACTATATACCAGTAGTAAAAATTGTGGGTGCACATAACCCCCATATACTCTTTGAATTCCCAGTCAGACAATGGCACTGTATACCAGTAGTAAAAATTGTGGGTGCACATAACCCCAATATATTCTTTGAATTCCCAATGAGACAATGGAACTGTATAGCAGTAGCAAAAATTTTGGGTGCACGTAACCCCCATATATTCTTTGAATTCCCAGTCAGACAATGGCACTATATACCAGTAGTAAAAATTGTGGGTGCACATAACCCCAATATATTCTTTGAATTCCCAGTCAGACAATGGCACTGTATACCAGTATTAAAAATTGTGGGTGCACATAACCCCCATATATTCTTTGAATTCCCAGTCAGACAATGGCACTGTATACCAGTATTAAAAATTGTGGGTGCACATAACCCCCATATATTCTTTGAATTCCCAGTCAGACAATGGCACTGTATACCAGTAGTAAAAATTGTGGGTGCACATAACCCCAATATATTCTTTGAATTCCCAGTCAGACAATGGCACTGTATACCAGTATTAAAAATTGTGGGTGCACATAACCCCCATATATTCTTTGAATTCCCAGTGAGACAATGGAACTGTATAGCAGTAGCAAAAATTGTGGGTGCACGTAACCCCCATATATTCTTTGAATTCCCAGTCAGACAATGGCACTGTATACCAGTAGTAAAAATTGTGGGTGCACATAACCCCCATATATTCTTTGAATTCCCAGTCAGACAATGGCACTGTATACCAGTAGTAAAAATTGTGGGTGCACATAACCCCCATATATTCTTTGAATTCCCAGTGAGACAATGGAACTGTATAGCAGTAGCAAAAATTGTGGGTGCACGTAACCCCCATATATTCTTTGAATTCCCAGTCAGACAATGGCACTGTATACCAGTAGTAAAAATTGTGGGTGCAAATAACCCCAATATATTCTTTGAATTCCCAGTCAGACAATGGCACTGTATACCAGTAGTAAAAATTGTGGGTGCACATAACCCCAATATATTCTTTGAATTCCCAGTGAGACAATGGAACTGTATAGCAGTAGCAAAAATTGTGGGTGCACGTAACCCCCATATATTCTTTGAATTCCCAGTCAGACAATGGCACTATATACCAGTAGTAAAAATTGTGGGTGCACATAACCCCAATATATTCTTTGAATTCCCAGTCAGACAATGGCACTGTATACCAGTAGTAAAAATTGTGGGTGCACATAACCCCCATATATTCTTTGAATTCCCAGTCAGACAATGGCACTGTATACCAGTAGTAAAAATTGTGGGTGCACATAACCCCCATATATTCTTTGAATTCCCAGTCAGACAATGGCACTGTATACCAGTAGTAAGAATTGTGGGTGCACATAACCCCCATATATTCTTTGAATTCCCAGTGAGACAATGGAACTGTATAGCAGTAGCAAAAATTGTGGGTGCACGTAACCCCCATATATTCTTTGAATTCCCAGTCAGACAATGGCACTATATACCAGTAGTAAAAATTGTGGGTGCACATAACCCCAATATATTCTTTGAATTCGCAGTGAGACAATGGCACTGTATACCAGTAGTAAAAATTGTGGGTGCACATAACCCCAATATATTCTTTGAATTCCCAGTCAGACAATGGCACTGTATACCAGTATTAAAAATTGTGGGTGCACATAACCCCCATATATTCTTTGAATTCCCAGTCAGACAATGGCACTGTATACCAGTAGTAAAAATTGTGGGTGCACATAACCCCAATATATTCTTTGAATTCCCAGTCAGACAATGGCACTGTATACCAGTATTAAAAATTGTGGGTGCACATAACCCCCATATATTCTTTGAATTCCCAGTCAGACAATGGCACTATATACCAGTAGTAAAAATTGTGGGTGCACATAACCCCCATATATTCTTTGAATTCCCAGTCAGACAATGGCACTGTATACCAGTATTAAAAATTGTGGGTGCACATAACCCCCATATATTCTTTGAATTCCCAGTCAGACAATGGCACTGTATACCAGTAGTAAAAATTGTGGGTGCACATAACCCCAATATATTCTTTGAATTCCCAGTCAGACAATGGCACTGTATACCAGTATTAAAAATTGTGGGTGCACATAACCCCCATATATTCTTTGAATTCCCAGTGAGACAATGGCACTGTATACCAGTAGTAAAAATTGTGGGTGCACATAACCCCCATATATTCTTTGAATTCCCAGTCAGACAATGGCACTGTATACCAGTAGTAAAAATTGTGGGTGCACATAACCCCCATATATTCTTTGAATTCCCAGTGAGACAATGGAACTGTATAGCAGTAGCAAAAATTGTGGGTGCACGTAACCCCCATATATTCTTTGAATTCCCAGTCAGACAATGGCACTGTATACCAGTAGTAAAAATTGTGGGTGCACATAACCCCCATATATTCTTTGAATTCCCAGTCAGACAATGGCACTGTATACCAGTAGTAAAAATTGTGGGTGCACATAACCCCCATATATTCTTTGAATTCCCAGTGAGACAATGGAACTGTATAGCAGTAGCAAAAATTGTGGGTGCACGTAACCCCCATATATTCTTTGAATTCCCAGTCAGACAATGGCACTATATACCAGTAGTAAAAATTGTGGGTGCACATAACCCCAATATATTCTTTGAATTCCCAGTCAGACAATGGCACTGTATACCAGTATTAAAAATTGTGGGTGCACATAACCCCCATTAATTCTTTGAATTCCCAGTCAGACAAAGGCACTGTATACCAGTAGTAAAAATTGTGGGTGCACATAACCCCAATATATTCTTTGAATTCCCAGTCAGACAATGGCACTGTATACCAGTATTAAAAATTGTGGGTGCACATAACCCCCATATATTCTTTGAATTCCCAGTCAGTCAATGGCACTGTATACCAGTAGTAAAAATTGTGGGTGCACATAACCCCAATATATTCTTTGAATTCCCAGTCAGACAATGGCACTGTATACCAGTATTAAAAATTGTGGGTGCACATAACCCCCATATATTCTTTGAATTCCCAGTGAGACAATGGAACTGTATAGCAGTAGCAAAAATTGTGGGTGCACGTAACCCCCATATATTCTTTGAATTCCCAGTCAGACAATGGCACTATATACCAGTAGTAAAAATTGTGGGTGCAAATAACCCCAATATATTCTTTGAATTCCCAGTCAGACAATGGCACTGTATACCAGTAGTAAAAATTGTGGGTGCACATAACCCCAATATATTCTTTGAATTCCCAGTGAGACAATGGAACTGTATAGCAGTAGCAAAAATTGTGGGTGCACGTAACCCCCATATATTCTTTGAATTCCCAGTCAGACAATGGCACTATATACCAGTAGTAAAAATTGTGGGTGCACATAACCCCAATATATTCTTTGAATTCCCAGTCAGACAATGGCACTGTATACCAGTAGTAAAAATTGTGGGTGCACATAACCCCCATATATTTTTTGAATTCCCAGTCAGACAATGGCACTGTATACCAGTAGTAAAAATTGTGGGTGCACATAACCCCCATATATTCTTTGAATTCCCAGTCAGACAATGGCACTGTATACCAGTAGTAAGAATTGTGGGTGCACATAACCCCCATATATTCTTTGAATTCCCAGTGAGACAATGGAACTGTATAGCAGTAGCAAAAATTGTGGGTGCACGTAACCCCCATATATTCTTTGAATTCCCAGTCAGACAATGGCACTATATACCAGTAGTAAAAATTGTGGGTGCACATAACCCCAATATATTCTTTGAATTCGCAGTGAGACAATGGCACTGTATACCAGTAGTAAAAATTGTGGGTGCACATAACCCCAATATATTCTTTGAATTCCTAGTCAGACAATGGCACTGTATACCAGTATTAAAAATTGTGGGTGCACATAACCCCCATATATTCTTTGAATTCCCAGTCAGACAATGGCACTGTATACCAGTAGTAAAAATTGTGGGTGCACATAACCCCAATATATTCTTTGAATTCCCAGTCAGACAATGGCACTGTATACCAGTATTAAAAATTGTGGGTGCACATAACCCCCATATATTCTTTGAATTCCCAGTCAGACAATGGCACTATATACCAGTAGTAAAAATTGTGGGTGCACATAACCCCCATATATTCTTTGAATTCCCAGTCAGACAATGGCACTGTATACCAGTATTAAAAATTGTGGGTGCACATAACCCCCATATATTCTTTGAATTCCCAGTCAGACAATGGCACTGTATACCAGTAGTAAAAATTGTGGGTGCACATAACCCCAATATATTCTTTGAATTTCCAGTCAGACAATGGCACTGTATACCAGTATTAAAAATTGTGGGTGCACATAACCCCCATATATTCTTTGAATTCCCAGTGAGACAATGGCACTGTATACCAGTAGTAAAAATTGTGGGTGCACATAACCCCCATATATTCTTTGAATTCCCAGTCAGACAATGGCACTGTATACCAGTAGTAAAAATTGTGGGTGCACATAACCCCCATATATTCTTTGAATTCCCAGTGAGACAATGGAACTGTATAGCAGTAGCAAAAATTGTGGGTGCACGTAACCCCCATATATTCTTTGAATTCCCAGTCAGACAATGGCACTGTATACCAGTAGTAAAAATTGTGGGTGCACATAACCCCCATATATTCTTTGAATTCCCAGTCAGACAAAGGCACTGTATACCAGTAGTAAAAATTGTGGGTGCACATAACCCCAATATATTCTTTGAATTCCCAGTCAGACAATGGCACTGTATACCAGTATTAAAAATTGTGGGTGCACATAACCCCCATATATTCTTTGAATTCCCAGTCAGACAATGGCACTGTATACCAGTAGTAAAAATTGTGGGTGCACATAACCCCAATATATTCTTTGAATTCCCAGTCAGACAATGGCACTGTATACCAGTATTAAAAATTGTGGGTGCACATAACCCCCATATATTCTTTGAATTCCCAGTGAGACAATGGAACTGTATAGCAGTAGCAAAAATTGTGGGTGCACGTAACCCCCATATATTCTTTGAATTCCCAGTCAGACAATGGCACTGTATACCAGTAGTAAAAATTGTGGGTGCATATAACCCCAATATATTCTTTGAATTCCCAGTCAGACAATGGCACTGTATACCAGTAGTAAAAATTGTGGGTGCACATAACCCCCATATATTCTTTGAATTCCCAGTGAGACAATGGAACTGTATAGCAGTAGCAAAAATTGTGGGTGCACGTAACCCCCATATATTCTTTGAATTCCCAGTCAGACAATGGCACTGTATACCAGTAGTAAAAATTGTGGGTGCACGTAACCCCAATATATTCTTTGAATTCCCAGTCAGACAATGGCACTGTATACCAGTAGTAAAAATTGTGGGTGCACATAACCCCCATATATTCTTTGAATTCCCAGTCAGACAATGGCACTGTATACCAGTATTAAAAATTGTGGGTGCACATAACCCCCATATATTCTTTGAATTCCCAGTCAGACAATGGCACTGTATAGCAGTAGCAAAAATTGTGGGTGCACGTAACCCCCATATATTCTTTGAATTCCCAGTCAGACAATGGCACTGTATACCAGTAGTAAAAATTGTGGGTGCACATAACCCCAATATATTCTTTGAATTCCCAGTCAGACAATGGCACTGTATACCAGTATTAAAAATTGTGGGTGCACATAACCCCCATATATTCTTTGAATTCCCAGTCAGACAATGGCACTGTATACCAGTAGTAAAAATTGTGGGTGCACATAACCCCAATATATTCTTTGAATTCCCAGTCAGACAATGGCACTGTATACCAGTATTAAAAATTGTGGGTGCACATAACCCCCATATATTCTTTGAATTCCCAGTCAGACAATGGCACTGTATACCAGTAGTAAAAATTGTGGGTGCACATAACCCCAATATATTCTTTGAATTCCCAGTCAGACAATGGCACTGTATACCAGTATTAAAAATTGTGGGTGCACATAACCCCCATATATTCTTTGAATTCCCAGTCAGACAATGGCACTGTATAGCAGTAGCAAAAATTGTGGGTGCACATAACCCCCATATATTCTTTGAATTCCCAGTCAGACAATGGCACTGTATACCAGTATTAAAAATTGTGGGTGCACATAACCCCAATATATTCTTTGAATTCCCAGTCAGACAATGGCACTGTATACCAGTATTAAAAATTGTGGGTGCACATAACCCCCATATATTCTTTGAATTCCCAGTCAGACAATGGCACTGTATACCAGTAGTAAAAATTGTGGGTGCACATAACCCCAATATATTCTTTGAATTCCCAGTCAGACAATGGCACTGTATACCAGTATTAAAAATTGTGGGTGCACATAACCCCCATATATTCTTTGAATTCCCAGTCAGACAATGGCACTATATACCAGTAGTAAAAATTGTGGGTGCACATAACCCCCATATATTCTTTGAATTCCCAGTCAGACAATGGCACTGTATACCAGTATTAAAAATTGTGGGTGCACATAACCCCCATATATTCTTTGAATTCCCAGTCAGACAATGGCACTGTATACCAGTAGTAAAAATTGTGGGTGCACATAACCCCAATATATTCTTTGAATTCCCAGTCAGACAATGGCACTGTATACCAGTATTAAAAATTGTGGGTGCACATAACCCCCATATATTCTTTGAATTCCCAGTGAGACAATGGCACTGTATAGCAGTAGCAAAAATTGTGGGTGCACGTAACCCCCATATATTCTTTGAATTCCCAGTCAGACAATGGCACTGTATACCAGTAGTAAAAATTGTGGGTGCACATAACCCCAATATATTCTTTGAATTCCCAGTCAGACAATGGCACTGTATACCAGTAGTAAAAATTGTGGGTGCACATAACCCCCATATATTCTTTGAATTCCCAGTGAGACAATGGAACTGTATAGCAGTAGCAAAAATTGTGGGTGCACGTAACCCCCATATATTCTTTGAATTCCCAGTCAGACAATGGCAGTATATACCAGTAGTAAAAATTGTGGGTGCACAAAACCCCAATATATTCTTTGAATTCCCAGTGAGACAATGGCACTGTATACCAGTAGTAAAAATTGTGGGTGCACATAACCCCAATATATTCTTTGAATTCCCAGTCAGACAATGGCACTGTATGCCAGTATTAAAAATTGTGGGTGCACATAACCCCCATATATTCTTTGAATTCCCAGTCAGACAATGGCACTGTATACCAGTAGTAAAAATTGTGGGTGCACATAACCCCAATATATTCTTTGAATTCCCAGTCAGACAATGGCACTGTATACCAGTATTAAAAATTGTGGGTGCACATAACCCCCATATATTCTTTGAATTCCCAGTGAGACAATGGAACTGTATAGCAGTAGCAAAAATTGTGGGTGCACGTAACCCCCATATATTCTTTGAATTCCCAGTCAGACAATGGCACTGTATACCAGTAGTAAAAATTGTGGGTGCAAATAACCCCAATATATTCTTTGAATTCCCAGTCAGACAATGGCACTGTATACCAGTAGTAAAAATTGTGGGTGCACATAACCCCAATATATTCTTTGAATTCCCAGTGAGACAATGGAACTGTATAGCAGTAGCAAAAATTTTGGGTGCACGTAACCCCCATATATTCTTTGAATTCCCAGTCAGACAATGGCACTATATACCAGTAGTAAAAATTGTGGGTGCACATAACCCCAATATATTCTTTGAATTCCCAGTCAGACAATGGCACTGTATACCAGTAGTAAAAATTGTGGGTGCACATAACCCCCATATATTCTTTGAATTCCCAGTCAGACAATGGCACTGTATACCAGTAGTAAAAATTGTGGGTGCACATAACCCCAATATATTCTTTGAATTCCCAGTCAGACAATGGCACTGTATACCAGTATTAAAAATTGTGGGTGCACATAACCCCCATATATTCTTTGAATTCCCAGTCAGACAATGGCACTGTATAGCAGTAGCAAAAATTGTGGGTGCACGTAACCCCCATATATTCTTTGAATTCCCAGTCAGACAATGGCACTGTATACCAGTAGTAAAAATTGTGGGTGCACATAACCCCAATATATTCTTTGAATTCCCAGTCAGACAATGGCACTGTATACCAGTAGTAAAAATTGTGGGTGCACATAACCCCCATATATTCTTTGAATTCCCAGTGAGACAATGGAACTGTATAGCAGTAGCAAAAATTGTGGGTGCACGTAACCCCCATATATTCTTTGAATTCCCAGTCAGACAATGGCACTATATACCAGTAGTAAAAATTGTGGGTGCACATAACCCCAATATATTCTTTGAATTCGCAGTGAGACAATGGCACTGTATACCAGTAGTAAAAATTGTGGGTGCACATAACCCCAATATATTCTTTGAATTCCCAGTCAGACAATGGCACTGTATACCAGTATTAAAAATTGTGGGTGCACATAACCCCCATATATTCTTTGAATTCCCAGTCAGACAATGGCACTGTATAGCAGTAGCAAAAATTGTGGGTGCACGTAACCCCCATATATTCTTTGAATTCCCAGTCAGACAATGGCACTGTATACCAGTAGTAAAAATTGTGGGTGCACATAACCCCAATATATTCTTTGAATTCCCAGTCAGACAATGGCACTGTATACCAGTAGTAAAAATTGTGGGTGCACATAACCCCCATATATTCTTTGAATTCCCAGTGAGACAATGGAACTGTATAGCAGTAGCAAAAATTGTGGGTGCACGTAACCCCCATATATTCTTTGAATTCCCAGTCAGACAATGGCACTATATACCAGTAGTAAAAATTGTGGGTGCACATAACCCCAATATATTCTTTGAATTCGCAGTGAGACAATGGCACTGTATACCAGTAGTAAAAATTGTGGGTGCACATAACCCCAATATATTCTTTGAATTCCCAGTCAGACAATGGCACTGTATACCAGTATTAAAAATTGTGGGTGCACATAACCCCCATATATTCTTTGAATTCCCAGTCAGACAATGGCACTGTATACCAGTAGTAAAAATTGTGGGTGCACATAACCCCAATATATTCTTTGAATTCCCAGTCAGACAATGGCACTGTATACCAGTATTAAAAATTGTGGGTGCACATAACCCCCATATATTCTTTGAATTCCCAGTCAGACAATGGCACTGTATACCAGTAGTAAAAATTGTGGGTGCACATAACCCCAATATATTCTTTGAATTCCCAGTCAGACAATGGCACTGTATACCAGTATTAAAAATTGTGGGTGCACATAACCCCCATATATTCTTTGAATTCCCAGTGAGACAATGGCACTGTATACCAGTAGTAAAAATTGTGGGTGCACATAACCCCCATATATTCTTTGAATTCCCAGTCAGACAATGGCACTGTATACCAGTAGTAAAAATTGTGGGTGCACATAACCCCCATATATTCTTTGAATTCCCAGTGAGACAATGGAACTGTATAGCGGTAGCAAAAATTGTGGGTGCACGTAACCCCCATATATTCTTTGAATTCCCAGTCAGACAATGGCACTGTATACCAGTAGTAAAAATTGTGGGTGCACATAACCCCCATATATTCTTTGAATTCCCAGTCAGACAATGGCACTGTATACCAGTAGTAAAAATTGTGGGTGCACATAACCCCCATATATTCTTTGAATTCCCAGTGAGACAATGGAACTGTATAGCAGTAGCAAAAATTGTGGGTGCACGTAACCCCCATATATTCTTTGAATTCCCAGTCAGACAATGGCACTATATACCAGTAGTAAAAATTGTGGGTGCACATAACCCCAATATATTCTTTGAATTCCCAGTCAGACAATGGCACTGTATACCAGTATTAAAAATTGTGGGTGCACATAACCCCCATATATTCTTTGAATTCCCAGTCAGACAAAGGCACTGTATACCAGTAGTAAAAATTGTGGGTGCACATAACCCCAATATATTCTTTGAATTCCCAGTCAGACAATGGCACTGTATACCAGTATTAAAAATTGTGGGTGCACATAACCCCCATATATTCTTTGAATTCCCAGTCAGACAATGGCACTGTATACCAGTAGTAAAAATTGTGGGTGCACATAACCCCAATATATTCTTTGAATTCCCAGTCAGACAATGGCACTGTATACCAGTATTAAAAATTGTGGGTGCACATAACCCCCATATATTCTTTGAATTCCCAGTGAGACAATGGAACTGTATAGCAGTAGCAAAAATTGTGGGTGCACGTAACCCCCATATATTCTTTGAATTCCCAGTCAGACAATGGCACTGTATACCAGTAGTAAAAATTGTGGGTGCATATAACCCCAATATATTCTTTGAATTCCCAGTCAGACAATGGCACTGTATACCAGTAGTAAAAATTGTGGGTGCACATAACCCCCATATATTCTTTGAATTCCCAGTGAGACAATGGAACTGTATAGCAGTAGCAAAAATTGTGGGTGCACGTAACCCCCATATATTCTTTGAATTCCCAGTCAGACAATGGCACTATATACCAGTAGTAAAAATTGTGGGTGCACGTAACCCCAATATATTCTTTGAATTCCCAGTCAGACAATGGCACTGTATACCAGTAGTAAAAATTGTGGGTGCACATAACCCCCATATATTCTTTGAATTCCCAGTCAGACAATGGCACTGTATACCAGTAGTAAAAATTGTGGGTGCACATAACCCCAATATATTCTTTGAATTCCCAGTCAGACAATGGCACTGTATACCAGTATTAAAAATTGTGGGTGCACATAACCCCCATATATTCTTTGAATTCCCAGTCAGACAATGGCACTGTATAGCAGTAGCAAAAATTGTGGGTGCACGTAACCCCCATATATTCTTTGAATTCCCAGTCAGACAATGGCACTGTATACCAGTAGTAAAAATTGTGGGTGCACATAACCCCAATATATTCTTTGAATTCCCAGTCAGACAATGGCACTGTATACCAGTATTAAAAATTGTGGGTGCACATAACCCCCATATATTCTTTGAATTCCCAGTCAGACAATGGCACTGTATACCAGTAGTAAAAATTGTGGGTGCACATAACCCCAATATATTCTTTGAATTCCCAGTCAGACAATGGCACTGTATACCAGTATTAAAAATTGTGGGTGCACATAACCCCCATATATTCTTTGAATTCCCAGTCAGACAATGGCACTGTATACCAGTAGTAAAAATTGTGGGTGCACATAACCCCAATATATTCTTTGAATTCCCAGTCAGACAATGGCACTGTATACCAGTATTAAAAATTGTGGGTGCACATAACCCCCATATATTCTTTGAATTCCCAGTCAGACAATGGCACTGTATAGCAGTAGCAAAAATTGTGGGTGCACATAACCCCCATATATTCTTTGAATTCCCAGTCAGACAATGGCACTGTATACCAGTATTAAAAATTGTGGGTGCACATAACCCCAATATATTCTTTGAATTCCCAGTCAGACAATGGCACTGTATACCAGTATTAAAAATTGTGGGTGCACATAACCCCCATATAGTCTTTGAATTCCCAGTCAGACAATGGCACTGTATACCAGTAGTAAAAATTGTGGGTGCACATAACCCCAATATATTCTTTGAATTCCCAGTCAGACAATGGCACTGTATACCAGTATTAAAAATTGTGGGTGCACATAACCCCCATATATTCTTTGAATTCCCAGTCAGACAATGGCACTATATACCAGTAGTAAAAATTGTGGGTGCACATAACCCCCATATATTCTTTGAATTCCCAGTCAGACAATGGCACTGTATACCAGTATTAAAAATTGTGGGTGCACATAACCCCCATATATTCTTTGAATTCCCAGTCAGACAATGGCACTGTATACCAGTAGTAAAAATTGTGGGTGCACATAACCCCAATATATTCTTTGAATTCCCAGTCAGACAATGGCACTGTATACCAGTATTAAAAATTGTGGGTGCACATAACCCCCATATATTCTTTGAATTCCCAGTGAGACAATGGCACTGTATAGCAGTAGCAAAAATTGTGGGTGCACGTAACCCCCATATATTCTTTGAATTCCCAGTCAGACAATGGCACTGTATACCAGTAGTAAAAATTGTGGGTGCAAATAACCCCAATATATTCTTTGAATTCCCAGTCAGACAATGGCACTGTATACCAGTAGTAAAAATTGTGGGTGCACATAACCCCAATATATTCTTTGAATTCCCAGTGAGACAATGGAACTGTATAGCAGTAGCAAAAATTGTGGGTGCACGTAACCCCCATATATTCTTTGAATTCCCAGTCAGACAATGGCACTATATACCAGTAGTAAAAATTGTGGGTGCACATAACCCCAATATATTCTTTGAATTCCCAGTCAGACAATGGCACTGTATACCAGTAGTAAAAATTGTGGGTGCACATAACCCCCATATATTCTTTGAATTCCCAGTCAGACAATGGCACTGTATACCAGTAGTAAAAATTGTGGGTGCACATAACCCCAATATATTCTTTGAATTCCCAGTCAGACAATGGCACTGTATACCAGTATTAAAAATTGTGGGTGCACATAACCCCCATATATTCTTTGAATTCCCAGTCAGACAATGGCACTGTATACCAGTAGTAAAAATTGTGGGTGCCCGTAACCCCCATATATTCTTTGAATTCCCAGTCAGACAATGGCACTGTATACCAGTAGTAAAAATTGTGGGTGCAAATAACCCCAATATATTCTTTGAATTCCCAGTCAGACAATGGCACTGTATACCAGTAGTAAAAATTGTGGGTGCACATAACCCCAATATATTCTTTGAATTCCCAGTGAGACAATGGAACTGTATAGCAGTAGCAAAAATTTTGGGTGCACGTAACCCCCATATATTCTTTGAATTCCCAGTCAGACAATGGCACTATATACCAGTAGTAAAAATTGTGGGTGCACATAACCCCAATATATTCTTTGAATTCCCAGTCAGACAATGGCACTGTATACCAGTAGTAAAAATTGTGGGTGCACATAACCCCCATATATTCTTTGAATTCCCAGTCAGACAATGGCACTGTATACCAGTAGTAAAAATTGTGGGTGCACATAACCCCAATATATTCTTTGAATTCCCAGTCAGACAATGGCACTGTATACCAGTATTAAAAATTGTGGGTGCACATAACCCCCATATATTCTTTGAATTCCCAGTCAGACAATGGCACTGTATAGCAGTAGCAAAAATTGTGGGTGCCCGTAACCCCCATATATTCTTTGAATTCCCAGTCAGACAATGGCACTGTATACCAGTAGTAAAAATTGTGGGTGCACATAACCCCAATATATTCTTTGAATTCCCAGTCAGACAATGGCACTGTATACCAGTAGTAAAAATTGTGGGTGCACATAACCCCAATATATTCTTTGAATTCCCAGTCAGACAATGGCACTGTATACCAGTATTAAAAATTGTGGGTGCACATAACCCCCATATACTCTTTGAATTCCCAGTCAGACAATGGCACTATATACCAGTAGTAAAAATTGTGGGTGCACATAACCCCCATATACTCTTTGAATTCCCAGTCAGACAATGGCACTGTATACCAGAAGTAAAAATTGTGGGTGCACATAACCCCAATATATTCTTTGAATTCCCAGTGAGACAATGGAACTGTATAGCAGTAGCAAAAATTTTGGGTGCACGTAACCCCCATATATTCTTTGAATTCCCAGTCAGACAATGGCACTATATACCAGTAGTAAAAATTGTGGGTGCACATAACCCCAATATATTCTTTGAATTCCCAGTCAGACAATGGCACTGTATACCAGTATTAAAAATTGTGGGTGCACATAACCCCCATATATTCTTTGAATTCCCAGTCAGACAATGGCACTGTATACCAGTAGTAAAAATTGTGGGTGCACATAACCCCAATATATTCTTTGAATTCCCAGTCAGACAATGGCACTGTATACCAGTATTAAAAATTGTGGGTGCACATAACCCCCATATATTCTTTGAATTCCCAGTCAGACAATGGCACTGTATAGCAGTAGCAAAAATTGTGGGTGCACGTAACCCCCATATATTCTTTGAATTCCCAGTCAGACAATGGCACTGTATACCAGTAGTAAAATTTGTGGGTGCACATAACCCCAATATATTCTTTGAATTCCCAGTCAGACAATGGCACTGTATACCAGTAGTAAAAATTGTGGGTGCACATAACCCCAATATATTCTTTGAATTCCCAGTCAGACAATGGCACTGTATACCAGTATTAAAAATTGTGGGTGCACATAACCCCCATATACTCTTTGAATTCCCAGTCAGACAATGGCACTATATACCAGTAGTAAAAATTGTGGGTGCACATAACCCCAATATATTCTTTGAATTCCCAGTCAGACAATGGCACTGTATACCAGTATTAAAAATTGTGGGTGCACATAACCCCCATATATTCTTTGAATTCCCAGTCAGACAATGGCACTGTATACCAGTAGTAAAAATTGTGGGTGCACATAACCCCAATATATTCTTTAAATTCCCAGTCAGACAATGGCACTGTATACCAGTATTAAAAATTGTGGGTGCACATAACCCCCATATATTCTTTGAATTCCCAGTCAGACAAAGGCACTGTATAGCAGTAGCAAAAATTGTGGGTGCACGTAACCCCCATATATTCTTTGAATTCCCAGTCAGACAATGGCACTGTATACCAGTAGTAAAAATTGTGGGTGCACATAACCCCCATATATTCTTTGAATTCCCAGTCAGACAATGGCACTGTATACCAGTAGTAAAAATTGTGGGTGCACATAACCCCCATATATTCTTTGAATTCCCAGTGAGACAATGGAACTGTATAGCAGTAGCAAAAATCGTGGGTGCACGAAACCCCCATATATTCTTTGAATTCCCAGTCAGACAATGGCAGTATATACCAGTAGTAAAAATTGTGGGTGCACATAACCCCAATATATTCTTTGAATTCCCCGTGAGACAATGGCACTGTATCCCAGTAGTAAAAATTGTGGGTGCACATAACCCCAATATATTCTTTGAATTCCCAGTCAGACAATGGCACTGTATACCAGTATTAAAAATTGTGGGTGCGCATAACCCCCATATATTCTTTGAATTCCCAGTCAGACAATGGCACTGTATACCAGTAGTAAAAATTGTGGGTGCACATAACCCCAATATATTCTTTGAATTCCCAGTCAGACAATGGCACTGTATACCAGTATTAAAAATTGTGGGTGCACATAACCCCCATATATTCTTTGAATTCCCAGTGAGACAATGGAACTGTATAGCAGTAGCAAAAATTGTGGGTGCACGTAACCCCCATATATTCTTTGAATTCCCAGTCAGACAATGGCACTGTATACCAGTAGTAAAAATTGTGGGTGCAAATAACCCCAATATATTCTTTGAATTCCCAGTCAGACAATGGCACTGTATACCAGTAGTAAAAATTGTGGGTGCACATAACCCCAATATATTCTTTGAATTCCCAGTGAGACAATGGAACTGTATAGCAGTAGCAAAAATTGTGGGTGCACGTAACCCCCATATATTCTTTGAATTCCCAGTCAGACAATGGCACTATATACCAGTAGTAAAAATTGTGGGTGCACATAACCCCAATATATTCTTTGAATTCCCAGTCAGACAATGGCACTGTATACCAGTAGTAAAAATTGTGGGTGCACATAACCCCCATATATTCTTTGAATTCCCAGTCAGACAATGGCACTGTATACCAGTAGTAAAAATTGTGGGTGCACATAACCCCAATATATTCTTTGAATTCCCAGTCAGACAATGGCACTGTATACCAGTATTAAAAATTGTGGGTGCACATAACCCCCATATATTCTTTGAATTCCCAGTCAGACAATGGCACTCTATAGCAGTAGCAAAAATTGTGGGTGCACGTAACCCCCATATATTCTTTGAATTCCCAGTCAGACAATGGCACTGTATACCAGTAGTAAAAATTGTGGGTGCACATAACCCCAATATATTCTTTGAATTCCCAGTCAGACAATGGCACTGTATACCAGTAGTAAAAATTGTGGGTGCACATAACCCCAATATATTCTTTGAATTCCCAGTCAGACAATGGCACTGTATACCAGTATTAAAAATTGTGGGTGCACATAACCCCCATATATTCTTTGAATTCCCAGTCAGACAATGGCACTATATACCAGTAGTAAAAATTGTGGGTGCACATAACCCCCATATATTCTTTGAATTCCCAGTCAGACAATGGCACTGTATACCAGTATTAAAAATTGTGGGTGCACATAACCCCCATATATTCTTTGAAATCCCAGTCAGACAATGGCACTGTATACCAGTAGTAAAAATTGTGGGTGCACATAACCCCAATATATTCTTTGAATTCCCAGTCAGACAATGGCACTGTATACCAGTATTAAAAATTGTGGGTGCACATAACCCCCATATATTCTTTGAATTCCCAGTGAGACAATGGAACTGTATAGCAGTAGCAAAAATTGTGGGTGCACGTAACCCCCATATATTCTTTGAATTCCCAGTCAGACAATGGCACTGTATACCAGTAGTAAAAATTGTGGGTGCACATAACCCCCATATATTCTTTGAATTCCCAGTCAGACAATGGCACTGTATACCAGTATTAAAAATTGTGGGTGCACATAACCCCCATATATTCTTTGAATTCCCAGTGAGACAATGGAACTGTATAGCAGTAGCAAAAATTGTGGGTGCACGTAACCCCCATATATTCTTTGAATTCCCAGTCAGACAATGGCACTGTATACCAGTAGTAAAAATTGTGGGTGCAAATAACCCCAATATATTCTTTGAATTCCCAGTCAGACAATGGCACTGTATACCAGTAGTAAAAATTGTGGGTGCACATAACCCTAATATATTCTTTGAATTCCCAGTGAGACAATGGAACTGTATAGCAGTAGCAAAAATTGTGGGTGCACGTAACCCCCATATATTCTTTGAATTCCCAGTCAGACAATGGCACTATATACCAGTAGTAAAAATTGTGGGTGCACATAACCCCAATATATTCTTTGAATTCCCAGTCAGACAATGGCACTGTATACCAGTAGTAAAAATTGTGGGTGCACATAACCCCCATATATTCTTTGAATTCCCAGTCAGACAATGGCACTGTATACCAGTAGTAAAAATTGTGGGTGCACATAACCCCCATATATTCTTTGAATTCCCAGTCAGACAATGGCACTGTATACCAGTAGTAAAAATTGTGGGTGCACATAACCCCCATATATTCTTTGAATTCCCAGTGAGACAATGGAACTGTATAGCAGTAGCAAAAATTGTGGGTGCACGTAACCCCCATATATTCTTTGAATTCCCAGTCAGACAATGGCACTATATACCAGTAGTAAAAATTGTGGGTGCACATAACCCTAATATATTCTTTGAATTCCCAGTGAGACAATGGCACTGTATACCAGTAGTAAAAATTGTGGGTGCACATAACCCCAATATATTCTTTGAATTCCCAGTCAGACAATGGCACTGTATACCAGTATTAAAAATTGTGGGTGCACATAACCCCCATATATTCTTTGAATTCCCAGTCAGACAATGGCACTGTATACCAGTAGTAAAAATTGTGGGTGCACATAACCCCAATATATTCTTTGAATTCCCAGTCAGACAATGGCACTGTATACCAGTATTAAAAATTGTGGGTGCACATAACCCCCATATATTCTTTGAATTCCCAGTCAGACAATGGCACTATATACCAGTAGTAAAAATTGTGGGTGCACATAACCCCCATATATTCTTTGAATTCCCAGTCAGACAATGGCACTGTATACCAGTATTAAAAATTGTGGGTGCACATAACCCCCATATATTCTTTGAATTCCCAGTCAGACAATGGCACTGTATACCAGTAGTAAAAATTGTGGGTGCACATAACCCCAATATATTCTTTGAATTCCCAGTCAGACAATGACACTGTATACCAGTATTAAAAATTGTGGGTGCACATAACCCCCATATATTCTTTGAATTCCCAGTGAGACAATGGCACTGTATAGCAGTAGCAAAAATTGTGGGTGCACGTAACCCCCATATATTCTTTGAATTCCCAGTCAGACAATGGCACTGTATACCAGTAGTAAAAATTGTGGGTGCACATAACCCCCATATATTCTTTGAATTCCCAGTCAGACAATGGCACTGTATACCAGTAGTAAAAATTGTGGGTGCACATAACCCCCATATATTCTTTGAATTCCCAGTGAGACAATGGAACTGTATAGCAGTAGCAAAAATTGTGGGTGCACGTAACCCCCATATATTCTTTGAATTCCCAGTCAGACAATGGCACTATATACCAGTAGTAAAAATTGTGGGTGCACATAACCCCAATATATTCTTTGAATTCCCAGTCAGACAATGGCACTGTATACCAGTATTAAAAATTGTGGGTGCACATAACCCCCATATATTCTTTGAATTCCCAGTCAGACAATGGCACTGTATACCAGTAGTAAAAATTGTGGGTGCACATAACCCCAATATATTCTTTGAATTCCCAGTCAGACAATGGCACTGTATACCAGTATTAAAAATTGTGGGTGCACATAACCCCCATATATTCTTTGAATTCCCAGTCAGACAATGGCACTGTATACCAGTAGTAAAAATTGTGGGTGCACATAACCCCAATATATTCTTTGAATTCCCAGTCAGACAATGGCACTGTATACCAGTATTAAAAATTGTGGGTGCACATAACCCCCATATATTCTTTGAATTCCCAGTGAGACAATGGAACTGTATAGCAGTAGCAAAAATTGTGGGTGCACGTAACCCCCATATATTCTTTGAATTCCCAGTCAGACAATGGCACTGTATACCAGTAGTAAAAATTGTGGGTGCATATAACCCCAATATATTCTTTGAATTCCCAGTCAGACAATGGCACTGTATACCAGTAGTAAAAATTGTGGGTGCACATAACCCCCATATATTCTTTGAATTCCCAGTGAGACAATGGAACTGTATAGCAGTAGCAAAAATTGTGGGTGCACGTAACCCCCATATATTCTTTGAATTCCCAGTCAGACAATGGCACTATATACCAGTAGTAAAAATTGTGGGTGCACGTAACCCCAATATATTCTTTGAATTCCCAGTCAGACAATGGCACTGTATAGCAGTAGTAAAAATTGTGGGTGCACGTAACCCCCATATATTCTTTGAATTCCCAGTCAGACAATGGCACTATATACCAGTAGTAAAAATTGTGGGTGCACATAACCCCCATATATTCTTTGAATTCCCAGTCAGACAATGGCACTGTATACCAGTAGTAAAAATTGTGGGTGCACATAACCCCAATATATTCTTTGAATTCCCAGTCAGACAATGGCACTGTATACCAGTATTAAAAATTGTGGGTGCACATAACCCCCATATATTCTTTGAATTCCCAGTCAGACAATGGCACTGTATAGCAGTAGCAAAAATTGTGGGTGCACGTAACCCCCATATATTCTTTGAATTCCCAGTCAGACAATGGCACTGTATACCAGTAGTAAAAATTGTGGGTGCACATAACCCCAATATATTCTTTGAATTCCCAGTCAGACAATGGCACTGTATACCAGTATTAAAAATTGTGGGTGCACATAACCCCCATATATTCTTTGAATTCCCAGTCAGACAATGGCACTGTATACCAGTAGTAAAAATTGTGGGTGCACATAACCCCAATATATTCTTTGAATTCCCAGTCAGACAATGGCACTGTATACCAGTAGTAAAAATTGTGGGTGCACATAACCCCAATATATTCTTTGAATTCCCAGTCAGACAGTGGCACTGTATACCAGTATTAAAAATTGTGGGTGCACATAACCCCCATATATTCTTTGAATTCCCAGTCAGACAATGGCACTGTATAGCAGTAGCAAAAATTGTGGGTGCACATAACCCCCATATATTCTTTGAATTCCCAGTCAGACAATGGCACTATATACCAGTAGTAAAAATTGTGGGTGCACATAACCCCCATATATTCTTTGAATTCCCAGTCAGACAATGGCACTGTATACCAGTATTAAAAATTGTGGGTGCACATAACCCCCATATATTCTTTGAATTCCCAGTCAGACAATGGCACTGTATACCAGTAGTAAAAATTGTGGGTGCACATAACCCCCATATATTCTTTGAATTCCCAGTGAGACAATGGCACTGTATAGCAGTAGCAAAAATTGTGGGTGCACGTAACCCCCATATATTCTTTGAATTCCCAGTCAGACAATGGCACTATATACCAGTAGTAAAAATTGTGGGTGCACATAACCCCAATATATTCTTTGAATTCCCAGTGAGACAATGGCACTGTATACCAGTAGTAAAAATTGTGGGTGCACATAACCCCCATATATTCTTTGAATTCCCAGTCAGACAATGGCACTGTATAGCAGTAGCAAAAATTGTGGGTGCACGTAACCCCCATATATTCTTTGAATTCCCAGTCAGACAATGGCACTGTATACCAGTAGTAAAAATTGTGGGTGCACATAACCCCAATATATTCTTTGAATTCCCAGTGAGACAATGGCACTGTATAGCAGTAGCAAAAATTGTGGGTGCACATCACCCCAATATATTCTTTGAATTCCCAGTCAGACAATGGCACTATATACCAGTAGCAAAAATTGTGGGTGTATATAGCCCCAATTCTATTGCTAGGGGACTTGCAGGGTATTTCTGAGGTGAAGGTGGGGGGGGCACACCGTTGGAACGGGGATTTGGGGTGTATATATGGGGTATACGGGAATACACTGTCAGTGTGTTCCATTCAGGATCCTGGGAAAGCTGGGTTGCGGCGATTGAGCCCGTCAGTGCCACGTTACACTGACAAGCTTCTCCCTGGAATTGAAGTTATATGTAAGCCCAATATATTCTTTGAATTCCCAGTGAGACAATGGCACCATATGGCAGTAGCAAAAATTGTGGGTGTATATAGCCCCAATTCTATTGCTAGGGGACTTGCAGGGTATTTCTGGGGTGAAGGTGGGGGGGCACACCGTTGGAACGGGTATCGGGGGTATATATCGGGTATACGGGAATACACTGACAGTGTATTCCATTCAGGATCCTGGGAAAGCTGGGTTGCGGCGATTGAGCCCATCAGTGCCACGTTACACTGACAAGCTTCTCCCTGGAATTTAGCTCTTACAAGAGCTGTTGTGGTTGTCTTCTCCTTCCTATCTAGCCTGTCCCTGCCTACCCAGAATCTAACCCCTAGCTAACTGGACGGAAACCTCCGTCCCCGGTGAATTGCAAGCTCAGAATGACGCGAAGCTGGGCGGCGCTGTTCTTTTAAATTAGAGGTCACATGTTTTCGGCAGCCAATGGGTTTTGCCTACTTTTTTCAACGTCACCGGTGTCGTAGTTCCTGTCCCACCTACCCTGCGCTGTTATTGGAGCAAAAAAGGCACCAGGGAAGGTGGGAGGGGAATCGAGTAATGGCGCACTTTACCACGCGGTGTTCGATTCGATTCGAACATGCCGAACAGCCTAATATTCGATCGAACATGAGTTCGATAGAACACTGTTCGCTCATCTCTAATATCAAACAATAGGAGTGAGGGTCCTGATTGCAAGAGCTTACATTCTATGAGGAGAGAGGGACACAAGAGGTCAGAGGGCTTGTTTGCTACAATGGTCCAGCCATATTTTAATAGAAAAGGTTATGTAATTGAAGCTATATAACCCCATCACTAGCCAGTACCAGTGAATAAGTGGATATTAATTGCAAGGAGTGCAGTGTAACGTCTAGATGGAGAGGACAGGATCTGAGGAACATAGAAGGAATGATAGAGAAATTTAATGGTTCGACACCTCCGCACACTTAACGGTGATCAGGTCACGTGATAAGCCTGACCAAACAGATGTGATTTTAGGGCAGTTTTGAAGATGCTGTAGTTGGGGATTTATCAGATTGTACGGAGTAAAGCGTTCCAGCTCAAGAAAAGACTTTGGAGATGGGAATGGGATGTTTGGATAACAGAGGATGAAGTCTAATGTATTGGCAGAATGGAGAGGATGGTTAAGATTATTATTATTATTATTATTATTATTAATTTATTTATTTATTTATTTATTTATTTATTTATATAGTACCATTAATTCCATGGTGCTTTACATTTGGGGGTTTACATACAGTACACAAAATATACAAACATATATAATACTAACAATGACCAACTGCCACAGTGGGATTAAGGGTCCTGCCTGCGATGGTTTACAATCTATGAGGGAAGAGGGATAGAGACAGAAGGAGAGGGGGAGGCTGTTCAGATGGTGGTGTGGTGCTAGGCCTTTCTGAATAGGTGAGTCTTCAGGGCCTTCTTGAAGCCTGTGATTGTGGGGGTCAGTCTTATGTGTCTTGGTAAGGAGTTCCAGAGTATGGGGGATGCACGGGAGAAATCTTGGAGACGGTTATGTAAGGAGCGAATGAGAGTAGAGAAGGGTAGGAGGCCTTTGGAGGATCTGAGGTTACATGTGAGCAGTTAGTGTGAGATTAGGTCGTAGATATATGGAGGGGACAGGTTGTGGATGGCTTTGTATGTTAACGTTAGTAGCTTGAACTCAATACGCTGGGCAATGGATAGCCAGTGAAGGGATTGGCAGAGGGGAGTAGCCGATGAAGAACGGGGAGTGAGGTGAATTAAGTGAGCAGCACAGTTTAGCATGGACTGGAGGGGGGTGATGATGTTTGCTGGGAGTCCATGGAGAAGGGTGTTGGAGTAATCTAAGCGGGAGATTATGAGGGCATGGACTAGCGTCTTAGTAGTTTCTAGGGTGAGGAAGGAGCGGATTTGATGGATGTTCTTGAGTTGGAGGCGGCAGAAAGTGTTGAGGGTTTGAACATGTGATTTGAAGGATAGGTCGGAGTCCAGGGTTATCCCAAGGCATCTGACCTGTGGGACAGGGTTAAGCATTGTTCCGTTAACTTTGATAGATGGGTCAGGTAAAGGGGCCGTATGGGATGGGGCAAAGATGATGAACTCTGTTTTCTCCATGTTGAGTTTGAGAAAGCGGGAGGAAAGAAAGGAGGCTACAGCCGCTAAACAATCTGGGACTCTGGCCAACATTGTGGTAATATCCGGTCCAGAGAGGTATATTTGGGTGTCATCAGCATAGCAATGGTATTGAAGACCATGAGATTCTATGAGTTGGCCTAGGCCGAGGGTGTAGATGGAGAACAGGAGGGGTCCTAGGATGGAGCCTTGGGAAACACCTACGGAGAGTGACTGGATCGGGTCAAGAGCCCAGGCAAGGTGGGATTTAGAGATTAGGGTGGAGAGTTTTTCATCAGTGATGGTGGAGAAGCAGGTTAAGGATGAGGAGCACTGAGCAGTTGGATAGAGTGGTTACTGGGAGTGTAAGGTGAGACTGTCTCTGATGGTGTTAATTTTACTTTTGAATTAAGAGGCAAAGTCATCAGCTGAGATAAGTGACGGTGGAGGGGGCACAGGAAGATGGAGAAGGGAGCTGAAGGTAGTGAATAGCTGTTTGGGTTTGCGGGATAGGGCAGAAGGAGTTTGGTGAAATAGACCTGCTTAGCAGAGGTGAGTTCTTGAATACAAGAACTGCCTCTTTGTAACTGAGGTGTTCCTGGGAGTGGCTTTTCTTCCAGAGGCATTCTGCAACCCACGAGGCACGTCTCACTTTTTAAGTCAGGTCGGTTTGCCAGGGTTGTCTATTGATTGGTCAGGCTGATCAGTCGATGGTAGAAAGTGACGAGAGAGGAAATATTGGGGGACACTGAATGGCTAATTTATAAAACACACAGTTAAAGATTCCCTATACGTTTTCTGTTAATCAGTTTCAGAATTGGAATTGGAAAATCAAGCGATCTGAGCAACTTCAAGCAAGGCATGGTCCTCAGTGTTAGACGAGCTGGGCCAGTATTTCAAAAACAAACAGCACTGTCAAGAGTATATCAAGAATGGTGTGAACAAGAATCAATCTGATAAACAAGAGGTGCATCATCAACCAAATAGCATTGAAAAAACAATGCTGGTGCTCCAACATGTCCAATCACTGAAATCTTTATTCCTTAACACTAATGGGCTTATGGCCATAGAGATAACAGTACAAATGGGTTCCAAAACTCCATCACTGAACAGTGGAAAACATCTCCTGGTCAGATGAATACAGATTCCTGTTGCCTCATGCTTATGGGAAGATCAGAATTTGACACACACAGAATGAATCAATGAACACTTCACATCAGTGGTGGAGTAATGGTGTTTGGTGGAATGTCTTCTTGGCACACCCTAGGTTTTGGATGAAACTCGTGTATACAAAAATAAATATCTGTAGTTCTGAAGATCAAATGAAGTCCAATGCACTACTAGATAGGTGGAGGTAAAAGTGGCTGCTAAGTGTATATCCTATTAAGTCTATTAAACATTGTTCTAGAACAGTACATGAACAGAAGTGAAAATGTTGCCCTAAGATGATCTGAATCTACAACAGGAAGATGTTGCGTCTTTTTATGTGACTCCTGTGTACAAAGCATTCTTTGTAAATCCATGTTTCTTAGTCCCTTTACAAGAGCCACATATAAAGCTACAGTAGTTGGCCACAGCTGGTGACGCGCACTCTATGAGATGTCAGGACAAAGATTTAAATTATTGAAAAATTCCTTCTTTATCTGCACCTGAGCCTGATGCAAGATGAGTAAATGTGTTGTCAAGTAATGAATTCAGTACTTGTCAACCTACTTTGTCTTTAATGTGCCAACCTCTAAAACTGTTCAATGGGTAAGTGCCATATACTATGAATATTTTTTGTTTTAGATAATGGTAATGTTGGGATCCTTTGTCAGTTTATGAGTAAAAATTGATAGCAACATAACTACCACGTGGAGCAGGACATTCATACTGTGCAATGCGCATCACAACTGGGAATACTAAGCGACCTTTCTATATCTAATGCCATGACCCAAAGATGGTTAGGCCAGGTATAGGATATGGCATTAGTGTGTGACAGATTGGGGTGACAATGGTTGTTAAAAAGAACCAAGTGTGCACTGTATATACTAGAGCTGAGTGGTGTTAAGGATAAAAAAAAATGTCTTGAGGAAGGGCTTTTAAGTGAGAGCATAGAAGTACTAGTCATGAGAGTTAGCTACAGTAATCCATAAATTAGCATTAACAAGGAGCGACCATTTCGATCTCCCCCCCCCCCTTTTTTTTTCTTCTACTTTAGTTTACATTCCTGGCTATAGCTGAAAAAACAACCTGAAACTAGACCAAGCTGTCCAGCGAATGTGGGAATACCTGATGGCACTCAGTTTGTTATTACTTAGAAACTTGTATAGTGCCAACACTTTCAGCAGTGTTTTACAGACACTGTCAGTTATTGTCAACTCAAATCAAACAGGCTTTATTGGCACGTACGAATAGATATTTGGCATTGCCAAAGCTAGTAAAGTGGGGGGAAGGGAGCTGGAGCTGAGGGGGAGAGTATGGGGGGGGGTTTGATTTGGGGTATAACAGTCTGTGGAGTCTCATCTTCCTCTTAGTTGGTGACAGCTGTACGGGGGGGGGGGGGGTCATATAGGGCTCACAATCTACATTCTCTTTCAGTATGTCTTTAGAGTGAGGAAGCAAACCAGAGTACCTGGAGAAAACCTACACAAACACGCATCTTTGTAGATGTTGTCCTTGGATGGAATTGAACCCAGGCTTATGGCTATGGTATTGGCAGGTAAAATGACAACCAGCTGTTAGTTGTAACTTAGGCAGGTGCATAAATCTCCTGTACTGGCAGCTTGAGGAGAAATGTGATATTACATGGCACTCATTCAAATGAATGAGAACTCATGTAATACATAGTCATGCGGAATCCTCCAGAACAGAAGCCATAGTTCCCTCTAGCTATTATAATTATTATTATTATTGTTTATTTATATAGCACCATTAATTCCATAGTGCTTTACATTTAGGAAATTACATACAATACACAAAATATACAGGTAGATATAAAACTAACAATGACCGACTGGCACAGTGGGATAGAGGGCCCTGCCCGCGAGGGCTTACAGTCTATGAGGGAAGGGGGTAGAGACAGAAGGAGAGGGGGAGACAGTTCAGATGGTGGTGTGGTGATAGTGTTATTGGAGGTTGTAGGCCTTCCTGAATAGGTGAGTCTTCAGGGCCTTCTTGAAGCCTGTGATTGTGGGGGTCAGTCTTATGTGTCTTGGTAAGGAGTTCTAGATTATGGGGGATGCACGGGAGAAATCTTGGAGACGGTTGTGTGAGGAGCGGATGAGAGCTGAGGGGAGTAGGAGGTCATTGGAGGATCTGAGGTTACGTGTAGGCAGGTAGGGGGAGATTAGTTCAGAGATATATGGAGGGGAGAGGTTGTGGATCGCTTTAAATGTTAACGTTAGTAGCTTGAACTCAATTCGCTGGGCTATGGGTAGCCAGTGGAGGGACTGGCAGAGGGGAGCAGCTGATGAAGATCGGGGGGTGAAGTGAATTAGCGCACGAGCAGCGCAGTTTAAGGTGGACTGGAGGGGGGCGAGGGTGTTTGCTGGGAGTCCATGGAGAAGGGTGTTGCAGTAGTCTAAGCAGGAGATTATGAGGGCCTGGACGAGCATCTTAGTGGTTTCAGGGGTGAGGAAGGAGCGGATGCATGTTCTTGAGTTGGAGGCGGCAGGAAATGTTGAGGATTTGAACGTGTGACTTGAAGGATAGGTCGGAGTCCAGGATTACCCCAAGGCATCAGGCCCATGGGACAGGGGTAATTGTAGTTCCATTAACTTTGATAGATGGGTAAGGTGGAGGGGCCATATGGGGAGGGGTGAAGATGATGAAGCAGGAGGAGAGGACGGAGGCTACAGCTGCTAAACAATCTGGAACTCTAGCCAGCAGGGAGGTAATTTCTGGTCCAGAGATATATATTTGGGTGTCATCGGCATAGCAATGGTATTGAAAACCATGAGATTCTATGAGTTGGCCCAGGCCAAGGGTGTAGATGGTGAACAGGAGGGGTCCTAGAATGGAGCCTTTGGGGATACCTACAGAGAGAGGACGTGGTGAGGAGGTGGTGTGCGAGTGGGAGACGCTGAATGTGCGGTCGGTGAGGTAGATCCAGGAAAGGGCCATGTCTGAGATACCAAGGGATGAGAGAATTTCTAACAATAGGGAGTGGTCGACTGTGTCAAAGGCAGAGGTGAGGTCAAGGAGGAGGAGGAGAGAGTAATGGCGCTTGGGTTTGGTGGTTAGAAGGTCATTAGTGACTTTTGTTAGGGCAGTTTCAGTGAAGTGACAAGGTCTGAAGCCTGACTGTAGTTTGTCAAAGAGCAGGTTGGACGAGAGATAGGAGGATAGTTCTGAGTGGACGTGTTGCTCAAGCAGTTTTGAGGTGTACGGGAGCAGTGAGATGGGACGATAGTTGGCTGGAGAGGACGGGTCGAGGGACGGTTTCTTAAGTATAGGAGTGACAGTGGCATGTTTGAAGGCTGAGGGGAAGGATCCATTGGCTAGGGATAGGTTGAAGAGATGGGTTAGGGCTGGAGTAATGACTTCAGTGAGTTTGGAGATAAGATGTGACTGGATCGGGTCAAGCGCACAGGAGGTGAGGTGGGATTTGGAGATTAGGGAGGAGAGTTTTTCATCAGTGATAGTGGAGAAACAGGTCAAGGATGATGAGCAGCGAGTAGTTGGGTAGAGGGGTTGTCAGGGGTGTAGGGTCAGACTGTCTCTGATGGTGTCAATTTTAGTTTTGAAGTAAGAGGCAAAGTCGTCAGCTGAGATAACTGATGTCGGAGGGGGTGCAGGAGGACGTAGGAGGGAGTTGAAGGTGGTGACTAGCTGTTTGGTATTGCGAGAGAGTGCAGATATGAGTGTGGTGAAGTAGATCTGGTGAGTGCGTTCTTACATGCGAGAAATGCCTCTTTGTAACTGAGGAAGTCCTCCTGGGAGTGGCTTTTCTTCCAGAGGCGCTCTGCAACCCGCGCGGCATGTCTCAGCTTTTTTAGTCAGGTCAGTGTGCCAGGGTTACCTATTGATTGGTCGGGCTCTGGTGTTTGTGAAGGGGGCCACAGAGTCAAGGGCTGAGGTAATGGTGTTATAGAAGGCAGCAGTGGCATCAGCGTCCTGGAGTGAGGATATATCAGTGAGTGGTAGGAGAGAGTGTGTGGGTGTCAAGACGGTTTAGGTTCCTGTGTGGGCGCGTTGGTTTAGAGGTTGGGGGGTCTCCTGGAGAGGAGAGGGCAGAGAATGTCAGCAGGTTGTGGTCAGAGAGCATGGATGGAGAGTTAGAGAGGCTGCATATGGAGCAGAGGCGGGTGAATATGAGGTCTAGTGTGTCCCCCTTTATGTAGGTGGCAGAGGAGACCATTGGGAGAGATAAAAGGAGGCGGTGAGGGAAGCGGAGGGGGGAGGGGAGGTCTGTGTTAATGGAGATGTTGAAATCACCCATGATGATGGTGGGGGTGTCTGTGGATAGGAAGTGTGTGAGCCAGGTGGTGAAGTGGTCGGTGAAGGCAGCGGTAGGTCTGGCGGTCGATATATGATGGCCAGTTGGAGGTTGGAGGGTGAGTAGATATGAACAGAGTGCACTTCAAAGGAGGGGGGTGAGGGCAGGTAGCGCTTGTCTGACAAGAGGACGCCTACACCTCCACCAGGTTTATTGTTGGGGCGGGGAGTATGTGAGAATTGCAGACCTCCATAGGAGAGGGCATAGGGGGAGTCGGTGTCTGAGGGTGTCAGCCATGTTTCTGTGAGACCGAGAAATGAAAATTCATAAAGAATGAAAAGGTTGTGGATGTAGTCTAGTTTATTACGTATGGAGTGGGCATTCCATAGTGCACTGGAGAGAACAGGGGGAGGGGGAGGAGCGGGTGAGATTGGTTTGAGACTTCGGGGGTTCCGTGCACTAACGCCAGGTGTGGGGAAAAGGCTGACAGTGGAGATTTGCTGGGGAGGTCCAGGATTAGGAGATATGTCACCAGAAGTAAGGAGGAGCAGGGAGAGGGACAGCAGGTGTATGTAGGAGAGGGTGCGGGGGGGGGGGGGTTGTATGTGTGTGGGGCGGAAAGCCTACAGGTTTGTGAGTAGCTGTGCAGAGAAAGTTATATGGTGGGGTAGGAGAGAGGGAGAGATGAGGATATCTTTACTGACAAGGCTGGTTTGGCGTGGAAAAGTGGTTTTTACAAGGATTGGGAGAACAGCAGTGATTAAAGTGAGAAGCATTTCTGTTAGGGAGCGTAAACACTACCGTCTGTGTCCGACAGGTAGTGTCCGCTCCTAGTGTCCGCTCAAAATCTGGCACGGACATTAGGAGCGGACACTAGCTGTGTCTGTGACACCTGTCATTCATTTAAATGGGCATCGGGTGCGTTCTTTGCTTCCCTGTCCGCACGTAAAGATGTCCGACTTTTCAAGCATACAGAAAAACCCGACATGTAGTGCTGGAAGCAGGAGTGAGGTTGAATTGGCAGTTGATTGTAGCAGGCGTTAGATGTTGTTAGCTATGTCTATAAAAACTAACAGGACGTATGGGCTGGAATTGTTCAGATAGGGCAACCTTATTACAATATGTACCTTCATATACATAGTGTAGGTAGGCATGGGTACTAAAATGGAAAAGTAACGCGAGCTTTGAGAATTGAACTATAGTGAAAAATGTATGATTCAAAATGAAAATATTACAGCACGATAAATCTAATAAATCTAGCAGTCACTTCATGGTTTGCTTTATTGTGAAAGGTTTCCTGTAGAGTATAATAGAGGTCTGGGAGACAGCAAGGCACTTGAGTTGATGGCTTTTCCCGGGAGAACAAGTCTCACAGGGACCATGCTCTGCGTAGTAAGGCATAAAATATTTACGGCTGCTGACAGATCAACGTCACCAAGAAAGTAATGAAACTAATTTGTTGAGCCGTTATCTCTTTCATCTGTAGTTTTTCTGCAGTTTCTTCTGTGACGACAGTATTTACGTTGAGCACCAACATATAATACTGGCCTAAAATAAGATAAACTGCGCTCCTACCATTACCTTGTCATTATTGAAATACTACTGTTTTCTCTAGAGATGTATTGTACTCAAGTACACGTCTGTGATTATTATAGATTAGGAAGTCCTTTAGATACTGTGTGTATCATCACCTAATGATTTCAATGTGCAACAATGGCAGTAGTGGTTTGGATATACAACAGTGCCAGCAGAGGCCTGTATACAGTATATAACAGCGGCAACAGTCTAGATATACATTAATGCAAGCAGTAGTCTAAATATACAATATAATAATGCATACAGTAGTCTAGATACACAGAAGTGCTAGCAGTGGCCAGGATATGTAATAATTGCAATGGTCTAGATATAAACAGTGCCAGCAGAGGACTGTATGTATAACAGTGGCAGCAGTCTAGATATACAGTCCATTAATGCACTAGTCTAAATATACAATAATGCAAACAGTAGTCTAGATACACAGAAGTGCTAGCAGTGGTCAGGATTAGAGATGAGCGAACAGAAATTCGATATTCGTTTCGAATAGCCCCTCAATATTCGACTATTCGAACGAATATCGATTCCCATTATAGTCTAAGGAAAAAAATGCTCATTTCAGGGGAAACCACTATTCGACTAAAGGAGAGTCACCAAGTCCACGAATAGCAGGAGGAGAGTGTTTAGGAGGAGTGCTGTACAGTTAAAGCGCACGGACCCCATTATAGTCTATGGGGACCGTGCGCTTTAACTGCACAGTGCTTATAGTTGCGCTGATAAAAAGTAAGCTCCCTCGTAACCTCAAGCTGCCATCTCTCCCGACTAGCAAAGACGAGCCTGCGGCAAATCAACACTGGTTCTGCAGCAGGCTCGTCCTTGCTAGTCAGGAATGCTGGCAGCTTGCTGTTACGAGGGAGCTTACTTTTTCTCACAGGAATGAATTGACCAGTGTTGATTGGCCAGTGTACTGTACAGCATTCAGCCAATCAACGCTAGTTTTGCGGGAGGCTCGTCTGTGAGGAGGCGGAGTCTAAAATCGGACCACAGTGGAGACAGTGTTGATTGGCCGAATGCTATACACTGTACAACGCTACATACAACGCTGGGTCTGAATCAAATATTTACTGTGAATAGCTAGTAGTATTCCATCGAGTACGAATATTTCGAATACCGTAGTATTCGATTGAATACCTACTCGATCGAATACTGCTCACTCATCTCTAGTCAGGATATGTAATAATCACAATGGTCTAGATATAAACAGTGCCAACAGAGGACTGTATATGTTACTGGCAAAGTATGAAATCCGGCATTCTATAGAATGCCTAAAACTAGCTGGCAATGTATGAAATGATTCATCATTTCACACATTGCCTAGGCATTCTATACTATGCCGAATGAGAAGACGGCAAAGTATGAAATGTAAGGTGGCGAGCTACCTTCGTTTTCGCTTCGCTTCTAGCATATTAAGCCGCAGCTGCTTCCGAGCACGCACGATACAGACAACGGTCTCTCTCTCTCTCTCTCTCTCTCTCTCTCCCTCATGCGCTTACACTTCGTTCAGCAGCAGCAGCATCTCCAATGATCTCTCTCTGTCTCTCACTCTCTCTCTCGCGCGCAATACTTGACGGTCTTCTCTGCTCTGCCGTTGTTGCCTCAGGTGTTTTAGTTTGTGAAAGAAAACGTGGGAAGGAGGGTGGGAGGAGGAGGAGCAAGCTGGAGGGTCGGAGAAGAACATGAAACAACAATTCGACGAGTGGCAGTGGCCAAGGATTTGTCAAATGTATGTGTAATACAAAGTGCCAAAATTGGAGATGTCTTTGCATGAAAAATGTCATGAAATGTAATTCAAAATGTCATTCAAGTCTACCATGTTGCAACAAGTAGGTTCATTTGAATTTCTTGGGTTTTTTTTTGTTTTTTTTTGTTTTTTGGGGGGGGGGGGAGTTTTGCCTTTCTTAATAAGAAAGGCAACAATTTGGCCTTTAATATGTTTTTGGGTTTTTACAACATTCATTGTCATTTGAATAAATGTTTTTGGAAATGGCATTCTGATTTGATTTTGCTTTTTCATGCTTTGCCTAATTAGAGTTCGGCATTCTTTAGAATGCCTAGGCAAAGTACGAATCCATTCTCTCATTTCATGCATTCTATAGAATGCCTGCATTTCGTACATTGCCTGTAACATATACATAACAGTGGCACCAGTAGTCCAAATACACAATATTGCAAGCTAGGGGCGTAACGATCGTGGTCGCAGGGATTGCGACCATTACTGGGCCGGCAAGGTACAGGAGCCGTGGCCAGCTGGAGGTGGCCGAGGCCCGGTACCACTATGACAGTGATCGGGGAAAGCCTGGTTCCCCGACTGCTATACATATTGTAAATGAAAAGGGGCCCCGGCATTTTGCCGGGCCCCTTTTCAATTGATACTAGACCAGGGGAGGTGACTGAAAATATTAAACACATATACTCACCACTCCTGAGCACAGCGTCCTCTCCGCCATCTTCCGTCATGTGATTGAGGCCTGTGATTAGGCCCCAGCTGTCACATGGGGTGTAGTGGCATAATGATGTCAGTGCGCCCCCATGTGACCGCTGAGGATCAATCACAGACCTCAGCAGAGACGTCAGGAATACGGCTGAAGATGCTGAAGACAGCCAGAACCAAAAATCTGGATTATTCAGGTTAAATCCAGCTTGTAACAAATTGATTCACCCATCTTTGATGAAAACTATGGGACTCTATATGAGTTGGCCAAGGGCAAGGGTTTAGATGGAGAAAAGGAGAGTTCCCAGGACAGAGTCTTGTTGGAGACCTACAGAGAAAGGGCTTGGTGAGGAGGTGGTGTGTGAGTGGGAACACTGAATGTGCTGTTGGTGAGGTAGGAACAAATCCAAGAGAGGGTTCTGATGCCAATGGATGAGAGTGTTTGTAACAAGAGCAAATGGTCAACTGTGTCAAGGCAGAAAAAAGTTCTATAGGGAGGAGAACAGAGTACTGCTGTTTAGCTTTGGCAGTTAATAGGTTAATTGGGACTTTGGTTAGGACGGATTCAGTGGAGTAATGGGGTCATAAGCCTAACTGTATTTCAGAGAGTGAATTGGATGAGAGATAGCAGGAGTTTTGAAGCCAAGTGGAGCAGTGAAAGGGGGAAATAGTTGGCCGGAGAGGATGGTTTCTTAAGGATGGGTGTGACAGCAGCATGTGTAAAGGCAGAAGGGAAAGTACCAATGGTTAGAGATAAATTGCAGAGGTGGACTAGGTTGTAATGAATTACGTGGTGAGATGTTATTTTGAAATTTAGGTGAAGAGTTTTTTATTGGTGATGGCGGAGAAGCAGGTAATGGAAGAAGAGCATTGAACAGTTGAGTAGAATGGCTCAAGGAAGTAATTTTTTCCTAATATAGGGCAATTGCCCCTTAAGAGTTTTTTTTTTTACCCTCCTCTGAATCAGCATTTTAGGATTATAAGGTGTACTTGATGGGTCTATGTATTTATTCAACCTTATAAACCATGTACTACTGTGTGAAGGCTCTGTTAACATCTGAGCTAATAATTTCCATTAGTCTGCTCAGTCATTGGAGCAGAACATAAAACAAGTGAGCACCAAAGGGACCAGACGAATATTATTGACCATGATGGGATCTGACAGGTTTAATTTTACCAAACAGAAGAATATGATGGGCTTTGCTGTTGATGTCTTAGTCTAGCCCAGATATGATGACTATGACAAAAGTGAGAATCATTTGCTGTACATTTGTTCTTTGCCCTATTGTGTTATACTGAAGTAGACATGTTGAAGAAATCTAGGCAGCCTTGTACACACCATTTCTAGTAATATTTGTTATTTTATTGCTAGCATTAATAAATTTAATTAATATCATTAATAACCAAAAGGCTCAGTAAAACAATAACACTATAAAATATTTCTACATACTTTTGTAAATAGTGTGATAGATTTAATAATAATAATAATAATAATAATAATTATTATTATTATTATAATAATAATACTGTAGATATTAGAGCAGAGCAGTAACATTAATGAATTGCACACTAGACATTGTCATTTTACCCCCTATGACCCTGACCCCCTTATGCTTCGCATCACAGCTCCTGTCCTGGCCAAGGTTTGGGAACAATTTTTCTTACGTTCATACTGAGAACCAGGCAGGGGCACAGTGTGGGAAAGTATCATGCAGCCAGTGAGAAGCAGCCCTAGCCTCTTGACCTGAGGTTTAATCTTCTAAATCTGCAGTGATGGGAAGTAGAAGACATAAGGGTGCAGAGAGGTCTTCAAGGCTAAATGGTTTCACACAGATCACAGGTCACAGAAAGAGAGAGTGCAAGAGGACAGGGAATCGACTGCTGTACAGCCACAAGAAGAAGAATGTAGAAAAGATGCAAATGAACAAGTATTAAGGAGATATCTGATTGATAGTAAAGGGGGAACAGGGTCTGATTGGGTGGTCCCAGGTGTCAGATCTATAACAAGGTAACATTTATGACAAACACTGGATTGGTTGTAAATAGAGCAAGTGTAGAATACACATTTACCATTGCTCACATGTACAGCCTACATCCCTTAACAGCACAACGTCTTTGTCAATTAAGAGTGCCAGCAGTGTGCCCCTCCCATAAACAGTGCCAGCAGTGTGCCCCTCCCATAAACAGTGCCAGCAGTGTGCCCCTCCCATAAATAGTGCCAGCAGTGTGCCCCTCCCATAAACAGTGCCAGCAGTGTGCCCCTCCCATAAACAGTGCCAGCAGTGTGCCCCTCCCATAAATAGTGCCAGCAGTGTGCCTCTCCCATAATCAAAATCACAGCAGGTCAATAACCATCCAAACTAAAGTATAATCATAGAAAAATTGTATAGTGAAGGGAAAGAAGGATAAAATCTAACTTTTATTAAATAATTAATAAAAACATATCAAAAAGACAAACATGGACGTCCATATGGCAACAAAAATGGTAAAATACAAATGCGATATGGGCACATTTGGAAGGAGCCAAAGTAATATATATATATATATATATATATATATATATATATATATATATATATATATATATATGGAAATTACTGCTATAATCTGTCGCAGCACCTTTCTCCTTCAAAAAGCCCTCAATAGAGGACAGCCCACCACATAAATGGTCCCCTCTAAAATTAAAGGATAGACCAGCAGAGTTGGCTAATTGCAATGATGAAAATATAAAATACTTTGGCTACTTACTTAAAATACTTCACTGTACCATTTTTCTGTGATTATACCTTCCCATAATCAGTGCCATTAGGATCAACCTCTCGTGATTGCAAGCCACATCTAGGAGTGGGTCAAAAACACAAAATAGGTGCAAGCGTGGGGCCTCAGCCTAAGGCACTTTTCACACTGCAGGAGCTAGGATAGATAAATCCCATTCTGTTAGATGAGAATACTATTTCCCCAAACTGTTTTTGGTATACACTTTCCACATTTATGAATTTACTATGAATCTTTGGGATAGTTCATCAATATTAGATTAGTGACTATTTTTGGAAAAATTGCTGAACATAGGAAAATACAACTGAGTTACAGTATAAGGCACAGTTACCACCATAAGTACTGAGCTACACCTGGTGAACAAAATCAAATACAAAGGGCTTAATTAGCATAACCGAAAAAAACAATTGGTATTGCCAAAACAAAGAATGGTTGGGGATGAGTGTGTGTGTGTGTGGGGGGGGGGGTGGGGGGGGGGGTGTGGGGTGAGTGGCTTGGGGGTACGTGTGTCCTTTGGGTCTCATCGTTCTTGTTTAGGACGTGGGTATGGGTGGGCGTAGGGTGGGCATAGGGTGGATGGGGTTTTAATAGTCTTCCTCTTGTTCGGTGGCAGCAGGACACGTATTGGGCAGCGATCTCCACTGTGGACTCCTCTTCTCCCAGTAGGATGTAGAGTTTCCTCTTCTCGTCTGCAGATGTGAAGTCTGGGATGTGGGCAGAGAGTCTTTCGAAGTAGACGGCCCTCACAGCTGAGTATTTGGTACAGTGTGGTAGGTGAACTATGAAGCTGTTTAGTACCCAGTATCTGATAATGATATCCTACTATTATGAGAAGTAATCAAGTGTAGTCTTAGACTAAGGTCCCATATTGCGGAAATGCAGCTTTTTTTCTTGCAGATTTTGTTGCATTTTTTTTGGAGCCAAAGCCAGGAGTGGATTGAGCAGAAGGTAGACGTATAAGTATTACCTATGTCTTTACCATTCCTTTTGTTTCCCTTGGTTCCTTTTGTTTTCCTTGTCCATTCCTTGGTTTTCACTCCAAAAAATGCAACAAAATTTAAAACAAAAAAAGTTGGACAACATTTACAAGTTGAGTGTCACAGTGTGTTGTTACTACATTCATCTCCAAGGGACAATGGAGATAGCTGAGTTCAGTGTTTGGAACCGCATGAATCAGGCATTTGTCACCTATCTTGTGTTTAGGTGATAACTTGTTAACTTTATCCGTCCTGATTAATTTATATGATTGATCTGTATTGGTGTAAAAGCTGTAAACACGATCAGTATAATAATCTATCACAAAACTAACATAAAATTCTATTCCATCAGACTGATATTATATGTCATTTCTGATATGTTTGCTTGCGTACTGTATTGACGATGACAATGATATATACTGTAGGTCTGTCTGGGCTTCCCTCACCCCATGCTTGGTCAGTTGCAAATTACATCTCCACTACTATTATTGAACTTTTTTCTGCATATTCCCACAAGTGTAATATTATGATGTATGTTTCAATAGTAGCTAAAGGTTAAAGTGAGATTCAAAAGCCCTACATTGGAGGAAAAACAGGAGCTGCCAAATCCAACCAATCCCATGTGGTGGGTTACAGCGTGCCACTTGTATATAAAAGTACAGAGGGACAGAAGATTCCAATAGCAGAGGTTAGATAGAAAGACATACATCTGATGTGACAGGCCCATGCAGACTTAGGGGTAGTAAGAAAACACAGTGAGATACTAAGAAAAGCAAATAAGGAGAGAGGGCACAGGAACACAAGGGAAAGTCTATTATACAGCTAGAGAGAGAGAGGAAAGTTTTTTGATTACATAGAGGTTTTCTTGGAAGATCTACGGCCAGATATCATCATGAGAATATTCTTACTTGCTTTATTCATGGTATCCTGTGATGGGCTCAGAAGGTAAGTCCATTTTAATTGAATTGGCCATAGTTTCTTTACTTTCTAATGACTTGTCAATCTGGATGGTGCTGGTTTGCAACTTATGAAAGAAACCAATACCAAACATATTGAGGGGAATTGATCATGTCCTGAACTCCAGAATTCTCGCATGAAAAAGTTGCAAGTTAGAGCTTTGAGATATTTTGATCTTATCTGTACAAAATGTTTGCGACATTTTCCATTTTTACACCAGTCGCTTCACTTTTGAACTCTGGATGGGAAAGTGGCCATTTCTAGCTGTGAGTATACTGGATTTGCCAAATGTGACTCTTTAATAGTCCCTAAAATTGTTGCTATATTCTTCCAGTAAGGATGTGGCATAGGGTAAAAGCGTTATACCCATAGTCCTTGTTCACATCTGCGTTGGTAATCCATTCAGAGAGTCCACATGGGAACCCGATCTGAATGGAATACCAAACGCATTGGCAAGCGGTATTCAGTGAAAGCACACATACCTTATAGACTGTAATGGGGTCCGTGTGCTTGCTGCGTGCTGCCCATATGAATCACGTGGACATGAAAGCATATCACAATCTACTTTTCTGTCCGCATGTTCCGTGCGGACACCCCGTGGAGAGCACATGGACCGTATTATAGTCTATGGGGTCCATGTGCTTTCACTGCACACCACTTACCAATGCAGATGTGAACGAGGCCATAAATGTGCTATCTATATCATACATAATGCAATATTTTATAAATTTGGCAGAAACCCTTGCACTCAAGCAAAACTGACAGAGTGGGACTTTACCACGTGGGAATAAGCCAGCTGTGTTGGAGTCTACTGTACATTGGCATAATTTGTGCCAAATTGAATAAATGTTGCCCAATGTTTGATAAATCTGGTGTAGCTGTTTATAACATGCCTGTCCTGAGAGGTTACTCCACTTTTGACCCCAACTCCCCACTGGAGAGATACTGCATACCATTTTTTAGACTCGGGAAAGGTCACAATACAGTGGTGGTTGCTGTGATTCTTGCTGCATGAAACAATGATGAATATGTCCATTTATTACAATGTGTCAGCATTCAGTGTGCTGCTCGGTTCTACACATGGCACAGCATATAGACAAGAGTGTCACCTGTGTGAATAAGCCCTAAATGTATGACTTGTGGAAAAGTGGTGTGGAAAAGACCTTGGCAGGAATACATTGTGGGGTTTTTTCCGCATCTCTTTTCACAGAGTTTTTACTGTGGTTTTTCCTGCAGCTTCGGGGGACCTTAGACTTAAGGACATGATCTCATTTTTCAAAGCTGACAGGGCTAACATTATCTCAATAACTTTTGAGGGTCTTTAACTTACCAGTAGAGATGAGTGAACAGTAAAATGTTTGAGGTTCGATATTCGTTTTGAGTAGCCCCTCAATATTCGACTACTCGAATCGAATATCGAACCCTATTATAGTCTATGGGGGGAAAATGCTCGTTTCAGGGGTAGGCAACATTCGATCAAATTATACTTACCAAGTCCACGAGTGAGGGTCGGGCTGGATCCTCCGAGAAGTCTTCTCCGTGCAGCGCCTGCACTACAAGCGGACATGCGCAGTCAGCTCTGCCCAGGCCTGATGCCTGGCAGAGTGAATGAAGAGCCGGAAGACGCCGCGGGGAAGCTGCACGGAGAAGACTTCTAAAGGTAGGAGAAGAACCAGCGTTGATTGGCCGACTGTATAGCATTCGGCCAATCAATGCTGGTTCTGCATCTAACTTTTCCATTCGAACAGCTAGTGGTACTCGATCGAGTACGAGTATTTCGAATACCGTAGTATTCGATCGAATACCTACTCGATCGAGTACTACTCGCTCATCTCTACTTACCAGAGCAATTTTGAGAATGTTTCTTAGTGACACATTGTACTTCATGTTAGTGGTAAACATTGATCTTTTTTTTTTTTTTTTTTTGCATTTAAAGAAATTTGATGGTGATTTAAAAAATTTGCAATTTTCAAAATGTGTAATGCTCTGCTTTTGTGTTAATAAATGTTATTAACCATTTGTTAGGGACCACTTAAATGAGGCATTCCCACAAATATAAACAAATTTAGAATTGCAAACAATCATAAATTAAAAAATTTTGCAAATATAAATTATTAAAACTTTTGCTGAGTTTTGAAGATTTTCTCTAATCATCTTAGTGGGGACAGTCTTTTGTTTTGATTGGTTGCCAATGGATACGACCATGAAGGAAGTTTTGGCAACTAATCAAGACAAAAGACAGTCACCACTAAGATAGTTAGAGAAAATCTTTAAAAGGCTTCAATATTTATAATTACCAGTAATTATATTTGCAAAGATGTTTCATTTTTAATCCCTTATGACATCCGGCGTAATAGTATGGTTGATGTCAGGTATTTAAATATGGCAGCTTTCCCAGTATGTTTCATGTTAGTTTCGGTACTGATATCTCCTAACTTTCAGAAAGGCGGGACTTAAAGCCTAGCATTGTCACTGGGCTGTAAGGAACGTACTCCTGTCTGTACTCTAAGGGTGAGTTCACACGGAGTAAAGTGCCGCGTGATGTTTTGTGCACTATTTTGTGGCTGCAAAATCACGGCTCCCATTGAAATCATATACGATACGATTGAAATCAATGGGAGCGTATACGGCCCGCAAAATCTCACGCGGTGTATACGTGCTACATCACGTGGCACTGTACTCCGTGTGAATGCACCCTAACACAGTACTGACTTGTAGTGACAGAGGGGGTTTCCTCAAAGCTTCAGCGCAATGTTGGCTTTCTATCAGTATATAAAACTGCACATTGATGAGGACATGAAAGATCCTCTTTAAAAGGTTTATGTACAGAGGTGCAGCAGAACCCATGTGATCTAGTACCATGGACGTCACCAATAGCCTGTTAGCCGTACACTACACATTATTGTGTGACTCAACGGTTATAGAAGACTATTTTTGTGCATTTAGAGCACTAGGCGTCCACCCTCCTCATAAACTGTAGGTGTGGAAGTGGATGCTGACTAATATTTTTTACTTTGGGAAACCAGCATCATATATCATTCGGCCAGGCTGCACTCCGTAAAATGATATTTTTATTTTGTATCAGTAATTAAAGCCCTTTGTTAGTCATATATTGTGATTTGGATGTCCTTATCAATTATTTTAGGTTTGGGCAAGAAAAATTAGGGAAAGGTATATCATATTAATTTATCCTTCCCTAGGGCAAAAGGAGGAGGACACTAAACTGGGGGCAGCTAGTGGAGGGCATTGATGTCCCCCTCCAGCTGCCCCAGTTTAATGTCTCCCTCTAAATGCCCCAGTTTAATGTCTCCCTCTAAATGCCCCAGTTTAATGTCTCCCTCCAGTTGCCCCAGTTTAATGTCCCCCTCTAGTTGCCCCAGTTTAAACTGGGGCAGCTGGAGGGAGTCATTAAACTGTAGGTGTACCAGGAGAGAGGGTTCAATTTGAGGAGAACATTATAATGTAGGGGCATATAATATTAGGGTGACTGTATGAGCATTATGCTGTGTGGTGAGCACAAAGACAAATGAATGGGAATAGGTGGAGTCAATTTAGAAGTGGGTGGAGCTACATTTACTGCATCGTGCTGCTGGCACCGCACATTCTGTCTTTCTTTCTGTCCCTTGAAAGGTGAGAGGTATGTAACTATCCTACCTCTTGTGCCCCATATCCCCTTACTGTAACTGCGGGGCGTCAATCACCAATCTTGCTAACAGCTATGGAGGCCTTAGTCTAAAGCAAGAGCAGCTTACTGAGAGGGCAAAGATGGCCCAAGGCAAGGCTTAGGAAACAGGCTAAGGCCCCTTCACACGGAGTTTACGCTCCGTGTATTCTGTACATTTTACACATGTAGAAATACACGTGTAATATGTAGTTAGCCATTGAGTTCAATAGCATGTTCGTATAACGCGCATCTTTTTGCGCGTGCGCAGACGCGTATAAGTGTTCATTTTATCTACAGTTCGATATGTGTCTATATTAGCAATGGCAAACATATAATATTATTAACTATTATATAACACACAACTTTGAGTGATGCAAAGGAATGATATAGAAAAACAAACATCTATCTAAATCCATTAGCATCTTACTATTTTACTTACATCTTACTATCCTATTACTTTAGAGACTGATCTCAATAAAGATAAAGTATCTGCAGTTCTTGTTGATGTCTGAACAGAACACACTATTTTAAGTAATGGGACTTCGTCAAAGTAAACAATATATTCGCTTAGAAAGGTATATATATATATATATCTCCAAACATAATGATAATATTGTCGTAGTGGAAAGAAAATAGAGCTGGCACCGCCATGCTGCCGTATTTACAAAAATAGACATAGCAGAATTCAGAAGCAAGAATACTTGATTCTTTAAAGCATGAGGCACAAATGGGGAACAATTATATTTCTTTGCTGCATCTTTCCAAATAAACAATATTACATAAAGCAGTACAATGAAACACAAACCACAAAATAAGACAACTTGTATACTTGACCATAGAGTATTTAAAGGGAATAAGTCAGCAGAGAAATCATTCTTAAACCAACCCCAGTACTTTGCAGTGGAAACTCTCATAGTCAGACTTTTATCATTGCAGACTGTTTCTCCATTCTGAGAAATTTGTGTGGATTAGCTTTAAGTGCATGTTGAGCCTGGATGGGCGACATTCCAAGTCTGGCTTTCATCCAAAACCCCATCCAGCACATCCCCATACATCAACAGCCTTTTCTTAGTTCTCTGCTTTGAGGCTAGGACCCCCTGACTGGTGAATGTCTAGCACTGTGGACAGGGCAAGTTTAACACATTGGTGGACTTACAAAAAACCACCAGGTACACAAGTTTAAGCAAAAATAGAAAAAGGTTTTATTACATAAAATCCACATATAACAATACAACATATAACATACAAAATATACAAAATACAGAAAAATAGAGGAGGCAACTGAGTTACCCAATAAATAGGAGTGAGAATGGGAAAGATGGAAAGTATGCACATGAAAGATGAATTGATATAATTAGCAAAGTCATATTCCCAGAAGTATATGTAGAGCAGTGGATATCTAACAAATGTAGCACAGCAAAACTAGGTGTATTGCTATAATAGCGAAAATGACATGCCACAGTTGAAAATCTCCTACAGAGATATGATAAACATATAGGCCCATGAGTGGTGCAAAAGATACATGATTACAATAGTATTAGCATACAGACCGTATAGGCCAAAAGGCCAAATGTCCCAATCCACTCCGCACCCGACGTGCGTTTCGCCCGTTAGGGCTTTGTCAAATGCCCATGCAGTGGCTCTATGTAATATAATGGCCCCTCAGACATTAGCCTGACCATCAGACATTAGCCTGCCTTTCCAGTGGCCCCTCAGTCATTACCTGTCTCTCATGCGGCCCCTAAGGCATTGACCTACCCCCTCCCCCCCCCAGATGTCCCCACAATTTCAGTTCTCTCTCCAGTGGTTCCACAGTTTCTTGTCCACCTCCAGTTGCCCCCTCAGTATATATAGTACCACTTGAGTTGCCAAAACATTTTCACATTATACATTGTCCCCCTTCAGTTGCCCCAATAACCAAATAAAGATTAAAAAAAAAAAATCCTTTCCCTCTTCCTGTTTTCTCCTGTCTCTATTTGTCCCAAATTCTTCAGTGAGCAACAGACACACAGCTAATGATGTCACTACATTGCGCCCATTACTTCCAAGATACTGGAAGCTGAGACAAGGGCTGAATGGTGAAGCAGGAGGTGGAAAGCTCCCTGCTTCACTATTGTATTCAACTCATTTGTGCCCAGAGGATGTAGATGAGTTGAAGTCAGGTTTGTCTGTATCCACTTCTGGGACAGCACTCATCCAGCTGACTCAAGGGGCCCCCCATGACCATCAGGCTAGGTGCAAATGCACAGTTACGTCTAATATTTCTAATTACAGAGTTTTAACATTGTAGAACATGTGTGCATCCAGATGTATTTGTGTAGGGAGTAGGGTTGAGCCGATCCTGACTTTTCAGGATCGATTTTAAAATTCGATTTTCGATCATTTTTTATTCGAACCCGATCTCGATCCCAATTCCGATACCAATGCAAGTCAATGGGATTTTTTTATTAATCGGAGATCGGATTTTAAAAGCAATCCTATTCACTATACAGCATGGAATCTAACAATTGAACGCTTTAATTGTTAGAATCCACGCTGCGTAGTGAATCACTAAGTAGCTAGAGGATTTCTTTTTAATCCTCTGGCTACTTAGTCCTCCTGGTGTCCACTTACCTCCAGAGATGGCTGCTCCGCTGCTCCGCTGTTCTTCGCCTCGCTGCCGCTCCACGTTGCAGTCTTCTTCACCTCACTGCCCCCTGCCTCCCAGGTTAGGAGAGTGTGGGCAGGTTAGGAGAGTGTGGGCGGGTACTGGAAGGGGAGACGTGACGTCTCCTCGCCCTGTACCCGCCCACACGCTTCAAACCCGCCCACACTCTCCAAACCTCAGAGGCAGGGGGCAGCAAGGTAAAGAAGACTGCAGCGTGGAGCGGCAGTGAGGTGAAGAGCATCGGAGCAGCCATCTCTGGAGGTAAGTAGCTACTAGAGATGTTACTTTAGTCTCTCATTAGAATGAGAGGGGGTTAAGGCTGTGTGCCGGCTGCTTCCATTCATTCCTATGGAACCGAAGTGGAGCCTTCACACTGAGTATACACTATATACTCAGTGTGAAGGCATTGTGGGAAATACTACCGATCTCGATCCCACCTAAAAAGATCATGTTCGAAATTCCGATTTTTTCCAAACACGATCACTCAACCATAGTAGAGAGACAATAGTAGTCATGTCCAAACCCTTGTGCCAAACTGGTGCCGAACGTCCCTTTGCCACATGGAAAGGAACCAATATTCTAAACGATATATTAGATGTAGACCTTTTAAAACTTTTGCATTGGGCCTACTAACTTCTAGCTCTAGCCTTTTAGGCAAGTAAAAAAATATTCTATGCTGTAATTCCTCCAGTATCTCTTTTTTTCTTACAGCCCATTCTCCATAGAAGACTTATGGCAATTCCTCTTTAACCCGCGCCTGCTGGTGACATTTTTCGATTTTTGTTTTCGACTCTCCACCTTTCAAACCCCATAACTTTTTTATTTTTCCGTTCTCAGAGCCATATTAGGGCTTAATGTTAGTGGGACAAATTGCTCTTCTCATCTACCATTTGTTATTCTGTACAATGTTCTGGGAAGCTGGAAAAAAAAATCTGAATTGTGTGGAATTAAAGAAAAAGTGAATTTGTTATTTCTTATGGGCTTTGTTTTTACGACATTCACTATGCAGCCAAAATGACATGTCACCTGTATTCTATGCTCCAGTACGACTCTCTGGGATACCAAATTTATATAGTTTTATTTACATTTCAATCACTTAACAAAAATCTTTCAACCACTTTGCAAAAGTCTGTTTTAAAAGTCACCATAAATTTTTAATATCATCATGTACCTTTTCTGTGGCGCCAGATGTTCCTTTTAATTATAACATTTTGGGGAAGGTCTGTTGCTTGATCACTTTTTGTTCAAATTTTTATCAGAGGTGAAACAGCAAAAAAAATGGTGGTTCAGCACTTTTGATTTTTTTCCCCTACTGTATTGTTCACTGTATTGAGAAAAAAAAGTTTGTAGACCAGGCGTTTTTGGACACAGGGATACATAACATGCATGTGTTCCGCCGTATTTTTTAATTTTAAATATATTCTAGTGAAAGGGGTGTGATTTGAACTTTCAATTCTTTTTATTTATTTTTTTTACATTTATTAGATCCCCTATAGGCCTTGAACCCAAGGGGGGTTTAACACTAATGCAATGCATTCCAAAATACTGGCACGTCTATTACAGGCTACATAGAAAAAGGGCTCTGGGTGGAGGTCGCAGCGGTAAGCATACTCCACAAGGAGTTAATTTACATTGGGTTATGCTATATTGTCAGGCTTTGATGTGTTTTTGGAAAACAAGTAGAAAAAATATATCCAGCACAATGTAATTAAAGCCTCTAAAACGTAGCTTTTATTGTAGCAACAATTAGTCCATAAAAATTTGCTTGCAACACGACATTAAGCATAAAAAATGAAATCCAGGGACATACCAGACTACACGAGACTTTCAACACGACATATTGGTCCGCTAACACGTTTTGGGGGAGTACCCCTTAGTCATCGCAATATTAATAAAATTACTGTTGTATTAAGAACTAGCTTTGTTTTCTTATTTATGTTATTATTTCTATACGGATACCATATAGGTTTATATACTTATGTCTGCAGGTATCCTGTGTATTGTATAGTCTAGTGCTGAGACGTGGTAGGGTTAATAAAAAATTAGATTCCCTATGGGCCTTGAACCCAAGGGGGTTTTATCATTAATGCAATGCATTGCAAAATACTGGCACGTCTATTACAGGCTGCATAGAGCAACAGAAGTATATGATAGACAAGACTGGGAGCCTTCGATAGCATCCCAGCTGTCATGGCAATAGGACGCAAGCCCTGGATCCCCAGCAAAATGGTGCCTCAACTATTAGCACTCTGTCTTTGCTATAAAGCCGGATGTCAGGAAGGGGTTAATGGCTATCTGAGAAATGTTATGCCATGGAAATGATCAAGGTTGGCTACTAGCAGCACCCGTTGCAAATGCAGACCAGTGAAGTCTCAGATGTGCTAGACAGGATTCAAACCTAGAGATGCTGTAGACCATTTTAGCATATTTGCGCCTCCCAGGCTGCTCAGAGTAGCATGAGCAACATGTGGCTTGGAGTTGTCCTGTTGAAAAATGTCTCCTCAGAGAAATGGCCATACAACTGTTTCCAATACCAAATGGAACACCGAGTTGTTAGTGTACCTGAAATAAAGATTAGAGAGGCCTGGTACTCTACATTATTCCAACCCAAGCCATAATCTTGGAAGTAGGACCTGTGTGGTATTCGCTTGTGAAGGCCTCTCCATGGTGATGGATGGTGATTGTTAGGTAAGGACCTAGCAAAGTCACCCACCCAAGGCTGTTTTGTGGAAGGGGTGCCTTCCAGCCATCTTGCACACCAACATTTACGAACAACTGCAAGTCCCTTTAGGGACAGTTTTGACAGTGGTTTTACATTTAAAAGGGGTTAACTAGGTTTTTAAATGCCTATCCACCAAATTCACTATTTGCAGTGGCTGTAGTGCTCATACCAGCACGTAAAGGGGTTGTCCCATCTCAAGAATTCTATCTATACTGGTAGCTTATGTGAATTGAATACTTTTCCTTAATATTTTGTTGAAGAAATTCTGCCTTCTTCTCCTGCTATGTGACCTTATTCCTCCCATTGTTTACACAACGTTGCTATAACCACGGACCTATAGGAAAAGTGACGTCACTCAGTGTTAGCAGGACAATTGTTCAGCTAATTACAGTTTTCTGATAAAGCCCAGTCTGTTATCTCTCTATGTAAAAACACAGATAACACTGAGTCCGTTCTGTACAAGAATCTGCATATTATCTGATCTGCATCAGCATTGTATGTCTCATTCAGCGTGAGAAAAGCAGACTGCAGGCAAAGTACTGTACTGATCTACTTCAATGGGAACAGTGACCAAACTGAATTACCGTATTTTTCGGACTATAAGACGCAGCGGACCATAAGACGCACTAAGGTTTTAGAGGAGGAAAATAGGGAAAAAAAAATTTAAGCAAAAAAAATTGGTAAAATATTTAATAAAATAATAATATAATATTTCACTAATGTAAATAGAACCGGGGTTTTTTGGACACAGGGATACCAAATGTGTATGTGTTTCAACAGTAATGTTTTTGTTTTATATGGGGGGCCCAGCCACCTACCCAGACCAGTCAAAGTGGGATTCCAGCCCAACAGAGAACTTCCACCTGGAGTTCTGCAAATACCTGCTCCATGTCCATCGCAACACCACCAACATGGCCTGCAGAGCTGAGCTAGGCAGACTCCCCCTATGGATCACCATACAGAAGAGGGCGCTAGCTTTCCAAGCACACATCCAGGGGAGCAAGCCCGACTCCTACCACCACCAAGCATGGCTAAGCCACCGGAGCAAACCAGACACCCACCAACCAAACAACAGCCAACCACCAAACCAAAAACACCAACAGATGATAACCAAGGCCGAAATAAAGGCGACCACAGAGGCAAACAGAGAGCGGTACATTGAAGAATGGAGAAACGAAATAAATAACTCCAAGAAACTCACCGTGTACCAATCCCTACAAAGGGACTACACCATGGCCACCTACCTGGAGAGAATACGCCACCCCAAGCACAGACAGACCCTGAGCCGGTACAGACTGAGCGCCCACAACCTAGAGATAGAGACGGGGCGATACAGGCAGACGTACAAGCCATGGGAGAACAGACTGTGCCAGCACTGTGACCAGTGGGCCCTAGAAGACGAGACCCACTTCCTGCTACACTGCACCAAATACTCAGCTGTGAGGGCCGTCTACTACCAAAGACTCTCTGCCCACATCCCAGACTTCATATCTGCAGACGAGAAGAGGAAACTCTACATCCTACTGGGAGAAGAAGAGGCCACTGTGGAGATCGCTGCCCAATACGTGTCCAGCTGTCACCAAATAAGAGGAAGATGAGACTCCACGGACTATTATATTTATCCCAATACACCCGCCCTCCCCCACCTCCCCATATAACAGTCACCAACGAAGAGGAAGATGAGACTCCACGGACTGTTATACCCCAAACCAACCGCCCCGCCCCACCCCAACTCCCCATATAACGGTCACCAACGAAGAGGAAGATGAGACTCCACGGACTGTTATACCCCAAACCACCCACCCCACCCCCACCATACCCACCACTCACCCACCCAAGTCCAACTCCCCCCCACACTTTACTAGCTTTGGCAATGCCAAATATCTATTCGGACGTGCCAATAAAGCTTTTTTGATTTGATTTGATATGTATTCTAGGGATATGGGGATGATTTGAACATATATATATATATATATATATATATATATATATATATATATATATATTATGTTGTTTTAATTAAAATTGTTTCATGCACTTTGTGCACAGGTTTGGCACCCATGGATGGAAAGAGACACCCTGCAGTGAAGCTATGCAAGCAGAGAAAAAGGGGCGGGCCAGACGGGTGAAGGAGGTGTGGTTTTCTAAGCAAACTTGAAAACACGCCTCCTTCACCTGTCTGGCTCGCCCCTCCTTCACTGCCTCTCAGATCTTGCTCCTGCAATGAAGCCACACAGGAAGGTAAGTAGGGGCGAGCCAGACTGGTGAAAGAGGCGTGGTTTCAAGCTTGCCGAGAAAACCACGCCTCCTTCTCCCGTCTGGCCCGCCCCTCCTTCCCTGCCTGTGTGGCTTCATTGCAGGAGCCAGATCCGAGAGGTAGTGAAGGAGGGGCGGGCCAGACGGGAGAAGGAGGCGTGGTTTTATCGGCAAGCTTGAAACCACGCCTCCTTAACCTGTCTGGCCCGCCCCTACTTCCCTGCCTCTCATATCTCGCTCCTGCAATGACGCGACACAGTAGGGAAGGAAGGGCAGAGCAGGCAGGCACCGTGCTGCTCTCCTTTTGATTCACACAGACGGGACACAGACGCTGCGCACGCTGCATTCGGACTATAAGACGCACACACATTTTCCTCCCATTCCATAATTTTGATACATTTATTAAAAATTCAATATGTGATCTATAAATCAAATTGGTAATTAAATAACTAAATAATGAATACAGAATTAGTGTTTGTCTATCATATGAAAAAAGTGAATTGTAAGTAAAACTAATAAAAAAGAAAACTAAACAATATAAAAACATTGGGGAGCACATGTTCAAAATTTAATACAGTAGAGCTCTGAAATAAGATTTGTCAGTAACCTTGTGGAAGTTATGTAGCATATACAAGCAAATAATGCAAAGATAAAAAGGTAAAAAGTAGCACCATATGTTCAGTGATTGGGTACAGGAGCTTGTGTCCTAGCAATACAAAGAATAAAAAATAAGCAGCTCCCATAGGCTTCTGATGCAGCCTATGCAGGTGAAATGTAGTATAAAATGGCAGTTGTTCATATTTTGTGGTAGGTTGATTGAGCAAGCCTGTTGTTCTGAACCCTGGGGGCCTCCGTGGGGAGGGGGGCCCTGGGCAATTTCCCAGTTTACCCCCCCTAACGCCAGCCCTGTATGCTCTTTTCTTTGGTATGTGTTATGGTTATACACACTAATCAGAAGTTCTAGAGAAGAGGTATGGTAACACTATCACATATTCATCACATTACTAGCTGAGAAGAAAATCACACAGTACAGCTTATCCATTTCATAGGTTCATGGCTCATTGCCTTATCTTCCAGCTAGCCATTTAGTAACATAGTATGGCCTCTAGACTTGCCAGTCTGATTTTTGTTGTAATAGTTTATTATTCAGCATTAAAAATTGACGATTTAATTCAAGTAAAAGGTTATTTTCAAAGACCTTTAAAGTTATCCATGGCATTAATGCAAATTATTAAAACCTCTCATGCTCTAAAAATCATACTGGCCTTTTATTTAACAATGTAAAATATATATTCATATCTTATATGTGTATATAAATTAAATGTAATGAAACTAAAATATGTGTATGCATGCATTTCAAGTGAGGAACGTTTGATGAATATATATTAGGAACCAGATTGTCCACTGCTTTAATAGGAGTCTATCACTGTCCCCAGCTACTTTATACCACTTTCAAAGTGCTGTAGATGCTTTTAGCAGAATAAAACCTATACCTTTCTTATGTTTCAGAGCCCCAGGAATGTGGAGAAAAAGCACTTTTATTCTTTATTCAAATGAGGATCTTGGAGCACAGTTGGAGTTTTCTTCAGGCACTGAGCACTGCTGCATCATCACTAAACACACCCATCCTGCATTCAGCTCATTGGGAGGATCAACTCCCACTGCCCAGGGGGATAAGCTGAATGCAGAATGGGTGTGTTTAGTGATGACGCAGCAGTGCTCAGTAATAGAAGAAAACTCCCCATGTGCTCCAAGATCCTCATTTGAATAAAGAATAAAAGTGCTTTTTCTATGCATCCCTAGGGATCTGAAACATAAGCACCCATGGGGCTCTGAAACATAAGAAAGATATGGCTTTTATTCTGCATCTACAGCATATAACAGCATCTACAGCACTATGGGAGAAGTTTAAAGTGGCTGGGGCAGTGATAGACTTCATTTAACTTCTATTGTTTCTGAAGTGACTCTTAGGACCTGTTACATACAGTTTGGTGCGGCTTAAAGGTATTCTCTAGTCAAAGCATTGAATTATACTCCAAAAGGACAAAAAAATCCAGTCAATTAACATTAAAAAGTTTAGTCACAAATAACATTTGTTAAATAACAAAATTCATATTACAATATCATAATGTGCAAAAATGTTTTACTGCAAATCTTTTTTACAATTTATTCTGTCATTTCTATCGTAGGATCCCACTCCGAAAAATGCCGTCAATTCGTGAGACACTGAGAGCCATGGGGGTTAAAGTTGCTGACGTATTTCCACAACTAAGGCTTATGGGATCTGGAATTGCTAACAATGGAACAGCCCCAACAGTTCTTACCAACTACTTAGATGTGAGCACTACAATATATATACACCTTCAGAGAGAAAACAAGAGATACCAAGGAAGCAGACAAAAGGATGATAATATACATAGTCTATATTAGCAGAAACAATCTATAAAAATTCCAAAATTGCCAACATGTCAGAGTATTAGAACATGGTTGTCAAACTAACAGAATGATTGAATGTTAAACAATATACCGTATATACTCGCGTATAAAGCCCTGAAAAAGCCCTCCTCGGCTTATACTTGAGTCAAGCAAAAAAAAAAATAAAAAAAATGACCAGCCGCAATAGTAATGTATAGAATCTCCCATAAAATAGTGAAAAAGAAAAAAAGAAGCTTTAAAAAAGTATAATAAAAAATTTAATAAATAAAAGTTCTAAATCACTCCTTTCCCTAGAATACATATAAAAGTAGAGAATTACTGTGAAACACAAACACATTAGGTATCCCTGTGTCTGAAAGTGCCCGGTCTACTGAATATAGGGGATCTGCAGTGCTCCTGGTCCGTCGGGAAGGGGTTAATAGGAGCACTGCAGATACCCTATATTCAGCCAGGCTGAATTCCAGGTGGGGGGGAAAAAAAACAGCCTCAAGCTCAGGGAAGGGGCAGACAGACAACCAAAACACCCCCTCCCCTTTCCCAGCACCCAGCAACTACTGCATCCAAAAACTCCGACCAATTAAATTTGAAATTTTCCAGTAGCTGCTGCATTTCCCCCCCTCGGCTTACACTCGAGTCAATAAGTTTTCCCTTATATTTGGGTTGGCTTATATTCGAGTATATACGGTAAGATCTTTCCCTGATAGAACCCTCTCCCGCAGCACACATCTTCCTCCTGAAGCAATATCTCCCTTTACCCCCACAGAAGCACATCTTGCCTCACTGCATGATCTATACTCTACCCTCACCAGAATAGTATTAATACAGGCTCCTCTCACTCAGACGTACCCTGTCGTTGTGTGATAGCTAGGGTTGAGTGATCGGGATCGGAAATATTCGGATTCTGATCGGCGATCGAGTAAATTTCACGATCGCGATCGAAATTCCGATCCCGATCTTTTCCGGTGGAATCGAGGTCAGAGGTTATTTCCCACATTGCTTGGTTAGTGGCCAAACATTGTGGGAAAAGTTATAGTATCAGATGAGCGAGTACTATTCGAAACTCCCGTTTCGAATAGCACGCACCCATAGGAATGAATGGAAGTGGCCATCACACAGACTTTGCTGATGTCCGGCCGCTTAACCCCCTGCGTGCCGGCTGCGTCCATTCATTCCTATGGGAGCATACTACTCTTCTGTTTCCTCCCTGCTGTGCCGTATACTCGTCTCTACTACATCTCAGATGTAGCAGAGCTGAGTATACGGTAAAAAAGGGACAAAGCAGAAGAGTGGCAGGCTGGGGTAAATCACTCTGTGCTGCGCTGCTGTGAGGACAACGAGGCACTCGCCATATAATAAGCCATGGCTGAAGTTCGCGAGTAGATACTACTGTACATTGACATGTCTATCTACTCTTCTGCTTCGTCCCTGCTTTACCCTGAGATGTAGCAGAGCCGAGTATACGGCACTGCAGGGAGGAAACAGAAGAGTAGATAGTATCTATCTACTCGCGAACTTTGCTCAACTTACCTTCAAAGATACGCTGCCTCTATCCGTTGTTCTCGCTCCTCTTCTTTCACATGCCTTCAGAGCGCCCTGCGCGCCCCCGCCTCCCTAGACTAGTGTTAGAGATGGTGGGAGAAGGCGGGTCTTGTGGCTTAGGAGAGTGTGGGCGGGTACTGGGAGGGGGAGAGGTGAGTGAAATCTGATCTTCAATTCTTAAAAAAATCCCATTGTCTTGCATTAAGATCGGAATTGGGATTGGGTTCGAATGGAAAATGATCGGAAATCGGATTTTAAAAACAATCCTGAAATTTCAAGATTGGCTCAACCATAGTGATAGCATATGGTGTCAAATTACTGTATTAGTGCATGCTTAAAAGGGGTATTCCCGGATTTTAAAAGTTCATTAATATCAGATCAGTAGGGGTCCAGCTCCTGGCACCCCCACGGATTGGCTGTTTAAAGGACCTGAAATGCATTGCAATTACCACAACTTTATATACTGTGAAGCAACTGGGAAAGTCACACATTAGTGAAAGGGACCAAGCTTACAGTTTATTTTTTCACCACTTACCAGAATACTGAGCTGTGCTAGTTACAGTGCTCTGCAGGTCTTGCAAACAGCTGATTGGCAGGGGTGTTGGGAGTCGGATAGTCAATCTTCAAGTTCTGGAATCCCACTTTAACAATTTTTGTATTCTTGTTAGCTGTTAGTTTGTTGTATGATATGGTTAGTAGATAATTCATATGCACACATTTAGAGATCTCTCAATTTCTCCCTTCTCTCTCTCTCAATGAGTTATATGAGCCAAAAATGAGATATCAGTGATTACAGTGTTTGATTTAGTTGTTGGACTCTGAGTTACATGCCATATGGCCACCAATCCTTGGAAAACTAAAAAATAGAGTTGCAGTACTTTACCTTAACCACCAGTAAGCTTTATATAATGCAGGTTATAACAGTTTTGTATTATACTTTGCAGACACAGTATTTTGGTGAGATCAGCGTTGGTTCTCCTTCACAAGCGTTCAAGGTTGTTTTTGACACTGGATCTGCCAACTTGTGGGTGCCATCGAGTCAATGTTCCCCATTGTACAGTGCCTGTGGTAAGCAATTGTGAACTGGAAAATGGATTGGAAGAAGTGGGAGTTTTAATCATTCATAAGCCTCAGGTGTTAGCAAAAGTGGAGAAGGCCTAGCATAAGCTATAGAAAGGTCACTTGACTCAACCTGCTTTTGCTTCTTTTAATAGAGGCTCTTGTGCTCAGACTCTCATAGACAGATATGGAATAAGTGACTTCCAGCCACTGTGTGAATGGGTAGGTCAGTCTGCCAATCACATGACCATGCAGAGGACCTTTTCAGTGGCACTAATAAAAGAGGCAAATACAGTGAGAATAAACTAACCCTGCTATAGGTTATACTATACCCTGTACTAATATGCAGAAATGGCCAATGTAGTTAGTCTATTAATTTTAATGGGAATTACATAATACTTCATTTTTGCTGTGGTGGCACTGTAGTAACTAGCTGCTGTGGCCATGTGGTGCTGGATGATAGTTTGTGGTACTGTAATGACAAGACGTTGCAGCAGCAGTTCCTAGTGGCTGGTAGTGCAGGAACAGAAGTGTATAGTCAGCGGTGTACCTCCAATAAAGGCAGACCACGCCACTGCTGTGAGGCCTCTGGACTTTGCAGCTATTTCCTTTCCACCAATTAGGCCAAGTTCACATCTACGCCAGCATCTCCATTGGAGACTCCACTGCAGAAAGTGCCAATGGAAGAGAAAAACTGATTAAAGATTGCAAAGCAGGATAGTCTGGATGGTGAATAAACAGCCCCAATCAAGATGGAAATGTTTGACTTTGTGATTCAATGTGTTTAAGGTTTCCATTTTTGCTTTGGGATCCTTTAAAAATAAAATGTGCCTCACATTGGATTTGCTTGGAGCCACATGAATCTGATTTTTAGATGTCAGAAAAACCTTTAACAATTAAATGTTATGCAACTTGAAACATGATTAATAAGGTAGTAGATATATTATTCACAATTATAATACCTCTGATTGCTGTCAGTGAATTTTAAAGAAATTAGTTTTGCTGCTGCTTTAGGCTTAGGCCTCAGCAAAAGAGCGCTGTGGGAACACCATTGCGGCAACGCGGCACAGCGTTTTTCACAGAAAGTCCACTGAGATTACCACTGCGGATTTTCTGCTTCCACTAAAGGGGTTGTCCCATCTCAAGGATCCTATCTATACTGGTAGCTTATGTAAACTGATGACTTTTCCTAAATATATTGCTTTAGAAATGCTACTTTGTTTGCCTGCTATGTGAACGTATACCTCCCATTGTTTACACAACGTTGCTATAACCACGGACCTGTGTGATAGGACAAGCGACGTCACTCACTCACTGCTCTTGCCAGCAGGACAATTAGTTCAGCTAATTGCAGTTTTGCTGATAAATCCAGGTCTGTTATCTCTCTATGTACACACACAGATAACACTGAGTCCATTCTCTACAAGCATCTGCATATTATCTGATCTGCATAAGTATTGTGAGACTTCTCAGACCTATTCAGCAAGGGGGAGGGGATTGGAGAAATATAGGAAGTAAGAAGAGACTTGTAGGCAGACTGCTGAAACAATGAGATGGGAAAACCCCTTTAAACCTAAAGAGAAACTGATGGCATTTCCGCAGGTATAAGTGACATGCTGCAATTTGTAAAGCCGCAACGTTTTTGGAAATCGCAGTGCGTATTTTCCCACATATCCCACCCACTATGCAGAGACAGTAAAATGTGGCATTTTTTTTCCACGGTGTTTACACTGTTGGCAAACTGAAAGTGGCGTTTATGCCACATGGAGCCCCAGCCGTAGTCAGACTACACCCTGCAATGCAGATTTATAACATCCTTAAATACATACATACATGTATTGAATCATATGAATGTGTAGTTTCATATTTTCTTGTTTTGCCTATTCGTGTATGATTTTTGTACCGCAGCATCTCACAATCGGTATGACTCATCGAAATCTCACACCTACGTTGAAAATGGAACAGGCTTCTCAATACAATATGAATCTGGAGGAGTAAGAGGTTTTCTAAGCCAAGACATTGTTACAGTGAGTTTTACTACCATTACTTGGTTTACAGAGCATCTTGATGATTATTCAATACTGGATACAAAAATAATAATATTCTACATCCTCCAAAAGAAATAACATTGCAACACAAATGGAACATAGACCACAGAAATCCTAGTTCCAGTACATAGACCCTAAAGAGTATTCCCCTAAGGGTATATTCACACAGAGGAATTTGCTGTGGATTTGGGGTGGATTCCGCTCAATCAGCAACAGTTTCTACCCAGATCCTTTTAATGCGAGGCAGAGATCGTGGCAGATGCTGAAAAAATAAGTGTTCTGCTCCATTTTGCATGGATTCTGCAGCTCGAGACTCCCTGCTGGTTAGGTCCATTCATCTGGGCCTAATGAGCAACAGAAAGCCAGGACTGAGTGCAATGATCAGCATCGCCATCATGTCGCGGGTAGCCGGAAAACAGCAGTGCAAAATGAAGAGGGATTTCTCTTCATTTTCTGCCATGTGAACTTATCCTAAAACAATGCAATAAAATTAACTGAGAATGTAAATGTCAGAACAGTAAATAGTTTCCAAGTTACCTATGCCCCAGCATTACCCTATAGTCACATGAACGCCGTACTTGGCTGTCGACCGTCATACGGCTGCATTAATAAACATTCCTATGAATTGGGGCTATTCACATGGCTGATATTTTGTGCATGAGCTATAACATTCTGTTGTCCTTTATAGGGTATGCTCTATTTTTGTCTGTTTTCACATATTCCTTCATACTTGGCAATGTATGAGGGATCTATAAAAATGGGATCCCATCAGGTGCAAAATTATTGTGAAAAATGGGCGATTTCGACCTATGTTAGTCTGAATGTCTATTAGGGAATAACTTACATTGGGTCATACTAATTCACAGGACTGTGGAGATCTGACATCCTTTTAATCAATGCTGTAATGTTGCTACGTTTGGCCTAAGCATATTGTGGATACTACCTGGCAAACCATATGTAGAAAAAAAAGCTTTAGATTGTATGGAGTTTGACACAAAACTGCTTTTTATTCCTACGGAACTGTGCTAAGAGATCCGGAACAGATGAGCATAGGCGAAAGATCGTCCTTTCACTCAAATCTCCTCCTAGTAACTCTGATATATTCAAAGCTTCCCCCACCTCTACCCTAACAAGAGGAAAATGGTGACGTGATGCTCGGCCATCCCAGAACGCTCCCCCGTTGCTCTCTTTGCTCATGTGCATAGGAATAAAAAAGCAGCTTATCTTCAACATCAAGCAGCCATTCTCCAAACAGATGATAGCACTGTATTATAGCCCTATATCAAGGCTCTGAGCACTGTAGGATACTGAGGCTGGTTTAATAATGGTCTTGGTGCTGACAGACTCCCTTTAAGCATTAATAGGATTGGTGAATTAGATCGTTCTACAATAAACGTACATTATTGTACAATAGTCACAAAAACTTTGCCAAGGCCCGTTTCACATCTGCCCATGGGTTTCCATTGGGGGGGGGGGGTCCAGAACAGAAACCTAATCCCCATAAAAAAGCGGTTACCTAAGGAAACCCGCAGACTCCATAGACTATAATGGGGTTTATGTGGTTTCTGCTCGGTTTCCACACGAAAAATGCGTAAAGAAAAGTGCTTTCAGGTCTGGAATGGCCTGAATACAGATGTGAACCAGGCCTTAGTCATACTATAATACAGATGTTCTCTGAGAATATCTTTGGGACCGAAACAGTTGTAGTCAGGGTGTTATGATGCTTGTGTGGTTGGCTATTGATCTGTGAAGGCTCTATGGCTTTTATCTAGGGTCTTCCACTATAAAACATACTTGTATTTGCTAGACATTGTATTTCCTAGAAGTATCTGCAGTCGCATATTTTACAAATTCATCTTACCGCTTTACTTCACACATTACAGGTAGCAGATATTCCAGTTGTCCAGGTTTTTGCAGAAGCAACATCACTACCAGCATTTCCTTTCATTTTTGCCCGCTTCGATGGTGTACTGGGAATGGGTTTCCCAACTCAAGCAATTGATGACATCACACCTGTTTTTGACCGCATTCTGTCTCAGAAAGTCCTGCAGGAAGACGTTTTCTCAGTGTATTACAGCCGGTGAGTAGAAGGATAAAGTTGCATAAGAAAAATAAACTACTGGAATTCATATTATACATGACAGATGTGATAGCAAATGGTATACTATATCTATCCCTATCTCCATCTCACATAGGAACCTTTAACCCACATACCTGCATGCTATATCTACTAATAATATAACCTACACAGACACAGTGTTAAGTTGTTATCCTCCCTATAGCTTGAAGGGGGGTTCTGGGACTAAATTAGTGTTTACGTATCCTTAGAATAGGCCATTAATATCAGATTGGTGGGCAACCAATACTCGGACCCTTATCTATCAGCTGATTGAAGAACCATAGCAATCGGACAAGTGCTGCAACCTCTTCACTTACCATGCACATACCTGTGTTTGGTATTACATCTCAGCCCCATTCACTTGAATGAGACTAAGCTGTATACAGGCCATATGTCACCAATGAACATGACATCACTAGCCATGTTAAAGGGATTCTATCATTAGAATACCTTTTTTAAACTAAGTACATGTAGGAATAGCCTTAAGAAAGACTATTCTTCTCTTACCTTTATTATTCTGATCCGCACCGTCGTTCTTGAGAAATATCTTCTTCCTTCTTTATGTAAATGAGTTTTCAGACAGCACTGGGGGTGTTTCCCAGCACTCAAACAGCACTGGGGGTGTCCCCAGTGCTACTTGAAAACTCTCCAGCGATGGCCTTTGTCTTTTCTCTGCCTCCCGCCTCCTCTCTCGCGCTCCTCTTCTCTTCATCCAAAAGCGCCAACTGCGCATGTCCGTCGGCAATTTTGCTGTAGCTGAATGGGAGAAGCCATAGGAAAATGGCAGATGGATATGCGCAATCGGTCATTTTTCTGTGGCCTTTCTCGTTCGGCCATAGGAAAATGGCCGATGTACATGCGCAGATGGTGCTTTTGGATGAATACGCGATGGGAGTGCAAGAGAAGTGGCAGAGAAGACACAGGCCGTCACTGGAGAGTATTCAGAAAACTCATTTACATAAGGAAGAAAAAAGATATTTCTCAGGAATGGTGGCGCAGATCAGAATAATAAAGTTAAGCCTTTCTTAAGACTGTTCCTACATCTATTTAGTTTAAAAAAGGTATACTAATGATAGAATCCCTTTAAGTGTGGGTACCAGGGCCCTGACTGATCTGATATTGATGACCTATCCTTAACCATGAAAAACCCCTTTAAGGCTAAGGCCCCACGTAGCGAAGTGCAGCAAAAAAAAAAAACTCTGCAGAAAAAACATGGTGGAACAGCATTGCATTATTAATTCACATAATTCTTAATCACATTTTCCCAGTTTTCTTCTGCAGACTTTCTGCAGATATTATACCTATACAGATACCAGTAATAACGCAAGCATTTTTGAAAATACAGCTTTTCCACTGCAGATTTTTTTCTCCAATGTGTGGATGTGATTTGCCAGAATCCCATACACTTTGCAGGTATTGTAATACGCTGCGTTTTCTCAACGTGGGACTTCAGCCTTAAACCACTTATTTCCCTTCACCTGCTATTATCCCTGTTGATAAAATATCACATCTACTTAGGTAACCAGAATCTCCTTTCTTTGCAGACAATACAAGTGAGAAGATAAGTTCCTATCCCCTTCCTATTGATGTCACTCCCACTAACATGGTTCCCGAGTGGTAACAAACTGTCACCCAATACCCAAGAGTTATTTTCCATACTTCCATTTTCCATTCTTTTACTATATCTTATTCAAATTATTCCTCACCCTACAGCATTTATGAGGAGCAATGAGTATGCTCAAACTTTCTAGAAAGGAAAGGCAGATTATATTCTAGACATATAAATGATTTTCATTTGCAGTGCCTTGCGAAAGTATTCGGTCCCCTTGAACTTTTCAACCTTTTGCCACATTTAAGGCGTCAAACATAAAGGTCTAAAATTTTAAATTTTAGGGGGAGGAATCAACAAGTGGGACACAATTGTGAAGTGGAAAGAAATTTATTGGATATTTTAAACTTTTTTAACAAATAAAGAACTGAAAAATTGAGCGTGCGAAATAATTTGGCCCCCTTGCGTTAATACTTTGTAGTGCCACCTTTTGCTGCAATTAAACCTGCAAGTCGCTTGGGGTATGTCTCTATCAGTTTTGCACATCAAGAGACTGAAATTCTTGCCCATTCTTCCTTGCAAAACAGCCGGAGCTCAGTGAGGTTAGATGGAGAGACAACTTTCATATGAAAACCATCCACCACGTAATAGCAGGTCCGCACTCCTTAGGCTTGGTAAAAATTAACTTTTAATCCGCCATTTTAAAATTACATAGGACAAACAAAAACGTGAAAAAAGTTCAGAAAAAAGACATAGTGTTTTAAAAACGCCAACGCGTTTCGAGGCTTTGCAGTCTCTTAGTCATGGCCATGACTAAGAGACTGCAAAGCCTCGAAACGCGTTGGCGTTTTTAAAACACTATGTCTTTTTTCTGAACTTTTTTCACGTTTTTGTTTGTCCTATGTAATTTTAAAATGGCGGATTAAAAGTTAATTTTTACCAAGCCTAAGGAGTGCGGACCTGCTATTACGTGGTGGATGGTTTTCATATGAAAGTTGCCTCATTCAGTCCAGGGGTTAAAGGCCGTGCACCCAAAGGAACATTGGACAAATACTTATATGGTGAGGTCGAAACCTTTTCTTCTTTTTTGCATGGATGGAGAGAGTTTGTGAACAGCAGTTTTCAGCTCTTTCCACAGATTCTCAATTGGATTCAGGTCTGGGCCATTCTAATACCTGGATACGTTTATTTGTGAACCATTCCATTGTAGATTTTGCTTTATGTTTTGGATCATTGTCTTGTTGGAAGATAAATCTGCGTCCCAATCTCAGGTCTTTTGCAGACTCCAACAGGTTTTCTTCCAGAATGGTCCGGTATTTGGCTTCATCTATCTTCCCATCAATTTTACCCATCTTCCCTGTTCCTGCTGAAGAAAAGCAGGCCCAAACCATGCTGCCACCACCATGTTTGACAGTGGGGATGGTGTGCTCAGGGCGATGAGCTGTGTTGCTCTTACGCCAAACATATTGTTTTCATTGTGGCCAAAAAGTTTGATTTTGGTTTCATCTGACCACAGCACCTTCTTCCACATGTTTGGTGTCTCCCAGATGGCTTGTGGCAAACTTTAAACCCGACCTTTTTATGGATATCTTTGAGAAATGACTTTCTTCTTGCCACTCTTCCATAAAGGCCAGATTTGTGCAGTGTACGACTGATTGTTGTCCTATGGACAGACTCTCCCGCCTCAGCTGTAGATCTCTGCAGTTCATCCAGAATGATCATGGGCCTCTTGGCTGCATCTCTGATCAGCCTTCTCCTTGTTTGAGATGAAAGTTTAGATGGGCGGCCGGGTCTTTGTAGATTTGCAGTGGTCTGATACTCCTTCCAATATGATAGCTTGCACAGTGTTACTTGGGATGTTTAAAGCTTGGGAAATCTTTTTGTATCCAAATCCGGCTTTAAACTTCTCCACAACAGTATCTTGGGCCTGCCTGGTATGTTCCTTGGTCTTCATGATGCTCTCTGCGCTTTAAACAGAACCCTGAGACTATCACAGAGCAGGTGCATTTATACAAGACTTGGTTACACAAAGGTGGATTCTATTTATCATCATCAGTCATTTAGGACAACATTGGATCATTCAGAGATCCTCACTGAACTGAACTGAGTGAGTTTACTGCACTGAAAGTAAAGGGGTCGAATAATTTTGTACACCTCAATTTTCAGTTTTTATTTGTTTTAAAAGTTTAAAATATCCAATAAATTTCTTTCCACTTCACAACTGTGCCCACTTGTTGATTCTTCCCCCCCAAAACTTAAAATTTTATATCTTTATGTTTGAAATGTGGCAAATGGTTGAAAAGATCAAGGGGGCCGAACACTTTCGCAAGGCACTGTATGAAAAAAAGCAAAGCGTAAAAACATAACCATGGATTGCACCGCAGAACGATCAATGAAATAGTTCTGCTCTAATGTGCATTTTGGTTGATTTTTACTTTTAAAATATGGCGAAACATCCTGAAGTCATTTTCAGTTTGTTAATTTTTTTTTCAAAGAGAAATCCTTTAAATATTTTACCAAAATAGGTTATATAAAGAATAAAAACTATCCAGTAGATGTCACTGTTCTACAGCAATAGCTGCTGGAAAGAGTTTTTCACTGATCCAATTATGAAGTAAGGGCAGATGCGTCTTTAGGTTGTCTTTACTCCAGTTACTGAGGGGGGATTTACTATCACATGAACACCGGAAAAATGCCACGATTTATAGCATAATATAGAAGATACATAATGACAATGTGTTTCATTTGGTAATATTGTTAATATTTGTGTTGAACTTCTGGACACAGCATCTGGCACAGAGATGTGCTCTTACCAAAAAAATAGTTCAGGGTTTGCAAGTCTTTGTCATGATATAGGATTCCCAACAACCCTACTGATCTGCAAGCAACAGCATATCTCATTAATATAGCATGAATGTACCGTATATACTCGAGTATAAGCCGACCCGAATATAAGCCGAGGCCCCTAATTTTACCACAAAAAACTGGGAAAACTTATTGACTCGAGTATAAGCCGAGGGGAGGAAATGCAGCAGCTACTGGAAAATTTCAAAGATTAAAATGGTCAGAGTTTTTGGGTGCAGTAGATGCTGGGTGCTGGGAAAGAGGAGGGGGTGTTTTGGTTGTCTGTCTGCCCCTTCCCTGAGCTTGAGGACTGTTTTCTTCCCCCACTTGGAACTCAGTCTGGCTGAATATAGGGTATCTGCAGTGCTCCTATTAACCCCTTCCCGATGGAACAGGAGCACTGCAGATACCCTATATTCAGTAGACCGGGCACTGTCAGACACAGGATACCTAATGTGTATGTGTTCACAGTAATTTTCTACTTTTATATGTATTTTAGGGAAAGGAGGGATTTAGAACTTTTATTTTTTTTTATTGTTTTTAAGTCTTTTTTTTTTTTTTGCACTATTTTATGAGAGTTTCTATACATTAATATTGTGGCTGGTCATATACCCCCCTCCTAAAAATATATATATATATATATATATATATATATATATATATATTTTTTTTTTTCTGACTTGAGTATAAGCCGAGGGGGGCTTTTTCAGCCCAAAAACTGGGCTGAAAAATTCGGCTTATACTCGAGTATATACGGTAATAAGTCAAAAATCCCCTTTAAGAAATACTTCCATTTGCTTTTCAGTGAAATGTCTGAACCTTTCACCACCTCCACCAACTCCAAATTTTTTGATCCATCACTAGGTACCTCACCACTGATTCTAACCATTGCCGTTTCTTTTTTAACCTCCACCATTGCAGATCAATGTTCGTTTCAGCATCCAATAGTCTTTCTACTCTCAGGTGGGTGAACTCAGGCTGGGGCAGAGAGTCTGGGACCACCCACCTGACCATAGAGAGCCTAATTAGCATATTGGATGCTGAAACTTCATTGTTCAGGAATGGCGGAGACTAGAGAAAAAATTGTGACAAATCAGAGGAGCTGCATCTACTAAAAGATGTAATGTGTTGGGGATGATGGGGGGTAGTGAAAGGTAGAGCTGTTGGACCTGGAGTGGTGTAAACGCTATACCTCCTGTACATAGGTTACAGATGAAAACTATGTTCATATCTAAAGACTGCAGTCAACATTACGCCCATGCGCAGAATATTGCTATTCCAGGTACAGCAGGGCCACTTTAACCATAGTGCCAACAGTGCCAACTTGAATGTGGCCCTATAGTAGGAGGAGCCCCTTAGGACAGCCTGCATAGGCTGTCCAGCAGGACTACCTCATTTACATAGTATCTTTCATCCTCTCCTCCCCTGAAGCAGTAGGCCTGATGTAGTGATGTCACTTAACATAGCTCCCGTAAGACTCAGGCCAAGAAAGCAGGGGAGGGAGGAGAGGTGGGTATCAGTGGTTTATTATTAATTATTATTATTATTATTATTATTATTATTATTATTATTATTATATTTGTGTGGTAGAAGGGGACATTAAACTACCAGGACACTTCAGGGAGACTTTAACCCTTTCCTGAGTGGCACTTTAGTTGCAGAGGACATATGTAATATGTCCTTTCTACTAATGCCAATTTCTCAGGATTGATTAGGGCTATGAAGATTATCTTATCTCATCTTTAAATTGATACCAAGATCATTATGAAGTCCTTACAGATTCTGAGTGATTTAGTGATGAAAACAATTTCAGGTATTGAGATCAAAATGCAAATCTCAATTCCCAACAGCATTCTCAAAATCTGTACGGACTATCATGATGATCTTGATAATATTTTAAAGATGAGATTCTCGTCTTTAAAATGAATCCAAAGTCATCTTCATAGCCCTAACAGATCCTGAGATATGGGGCTCAAAATTGTCCTCCTCCCTCCTGCCCCTCCTTCCTCAGGTAGAATCTTAGAGCAGCGGCTTGAGGAAGGAGGGGGGAAGAGCAGCCCTGTAATCTGCACAGAGATGATAAATCATCATCATCTGTGCATAACCTGTATGTGACCTCTGTATGGACTTCTGTCCATGTTATCCCCTCTGCTGTCAATCAGAGCGCATACTATACTATTGCTCTCTGATTGTTATATATATATTAGATAATGTAATACCCCTCTGAGCCTAATCACAGAGGTATTCTTATGTAAAAGCCCTCTGAACATAACCAAGAAGTCACACCAAACACTTATACAACACATACACAAAGTCATCAATAAAGTTTACATTTTTCACTGTCTCTGTCCTGTCCATGCCTGATCTTTATAGAGTAAAATACACCGACCGCCTCTCTAGCAATATCCGTTACATGCTAAAATAATAGCAATAACGATTATTACTAGAGATGAACATATAAAACATTTCTGACAGGTGGAAAAGTTCCATCAGTCAGATAAGACATTGTCACCCATTGAATGTCACCATATAAAAACCCAGTTTTTGGCAGGTTTCAGATGGGTTTAATAGCGGGTGGTGCTGAAAGCGGAGGGCCCACTGTGGAAACCTTTTCACTGAGCACACCAATGTTTTAAAACGGCTCTGAGGTACAATGATGCTCTAGCAACAATAGTCCCATCCATGATCATATTCTGTCAGAATAAAAAAAGTGGTTGCCCACCAGATTAAAGCATTTCCTTTATTGAGGCAGGTTTGCCATCCTTGTCTTTGGTGTCTGTATACCTGTTTGTTTTATGGATACTGAATAAAGGAAATGATTCTGAAGCTGTAAATACCGGGACCTTCTTTTCTCATGGGATATGGAGATGACAGTAGCTAATCTTCTAGTTCAGCCTGTGTATACACCTGTGTGTAATGTACAGGACTGGGAAATCCAGAAAAGCTAGCATACAGATAATATCCACGTGTAGTACATGTCACCCATGGACCCAAATACTTCAATGAATGAGCCCTGAGCACGAAACAGACAGTAATAACCACTGCCCTGAGTTTTGCTGCCTGGGTTCATGGACCAGTGCAAATCATAGTTGTGTGCATGGGACCATAGAAATGAGTGGGTCGGTGTGCTATCTGTTTAAAAAAATGGATGACACACTGATGAAAATTATGGTCATATGCATGGGACCTCTCAGGATAGTAGTTCTAACCCCAATTCTGTATGTATGACTAGTAGTCAGGTAGAAATTTATTGTTTTCTTTTTAGGTAATTTTTTCATATTCATGTAGATTCTGCAGATTCTGAACACTTTACTTTGTATTTAAAACCACTTATGTAATATGACTTGTATTTTGCTACAGGGATTCCCATGTAAACCCTGGAGGTGAAATTATCTTTGGTGGCTCTGATCCTTCTTACTACACTGGTAGCTTTCAATATCTCAATCTTAAGAAGCATGGATACTGGCATATTAACATGAAAGGGTAAGTATAATAAGATTATATACCTGTAAGACAGAAATACAGTTCATAGAAGAAATTGGGGATCTGCTGCTGTTGCTAACTACTGTATATACGGTCATTAAAAGCTTGTGTTGGAATGTATATGCAGATTTGTGTGTTTTGGATAAGGAGTCAGTAATTTTTCTCAGCCCCGAGTTTATGGAAGTTCACAAAATCTGTCTTAACTAACATAATGTAATGGACTACAGGGTGTCTGTCGGTGCAGAGGTCCTGTTCTGCAAAGAAGGGTGCACGGTGGCAATAGACACAGGAGCGGCTTACATAACAGGCCCTGCTGGTTCAGTGTCTGTCCTGATGAAAGCAATAGGAGCCATACAGCAACCTGAAGGAGAGGTAAGAAAATATGTATTGATAACCTGAAATATTATAACAGTGGCTCAGTTTCATAACTCGCTTGATCATTGAATATAAAAGCAACTATACATATTTCTACCTCATTGATAAAAGTGCTTCATCCATAGGAATACTGCATTAGATATTACCGTAGTTATACATTTTTCTTTTTAATTCATTTTCTGTAACTCATTAATATTATACTACATACTGGAATGTAATATCAAAAGTATAAATTTTATTATAAAAGAGTATAGAGAGAAATCAAAATAACATCTGGCAATGCCATGACACATAAGCCATAGGTATCAGAGGTATACAGAGATATGCAGTATACAGGAGGAGCGATAAGATAATCCTTTAATAGTCCCACCATGGGGAAATTCAGTAGCTGCAATTAATAGATCCACGCTAAGGCTTGGTTTCCGTTTGGGTATTCCATCCCCCATTCCCCAACGTTGCAGAAATGTAGCATTAAAAAACGCTGCATTTGACACTGCCAGCAAAGTGAGTGAGATTCTGACAATGTGGCATCATCACATTGCAGAATAAAAACAATGCAGAAAATTATTACTATTATTCATGTCTAGAGATGAGTGAATAGTGAAATATTCGAGATTCGATATTCATTTTGAGTAGAGCCTCAATATTCGACTACTCGTTCGAATATCGAATCCCATTATAGTCTATGGGAAAAAATGCTTGTTTCAGGGGAAACCACTATTTGACTAAAAGAGAGTCACCAAGTCCACGAAGAGCAGGAGGAGAGTGTTTAGGAGGAGCGCTGTGCAGTTAAAGCGCACGGACCCCATTATAGTCTATGGGGTCAGTGCGCTTTAACTGCACAGCGCTTGCAGTTGCGCTGATAAAAAGTAAGCACAAGCTGCCAGCTCTCCCGACTAGCAAAGATGAGCTTGCTGCAGAACCAGCGTTGATTGGCCGAATTCTGTACACTTGCCAATCAACGCTGGTCAATTCATTCATATGAGAGAAAGTCAGCTCCCTCATAACAGCAAGCTGCCAGCTCTCCCGACTAGCAAAGACGAGCCTGCGGCACAACCAGCGTTGATTGGCCGAATGCTGTACACTGGCCAATCAACGCTGGTCAATTCATTCCTATGAGAAAAAGTCAGCTCCCTCATAACAGCAAGCTGCCAGCTCTCCCGACTAGCAAAGACGAGCCTGCGGCACAACCAGCGTTGATTGGCCGAATGCTGTACACTGGCCAATCAACGCTGGTCAATTCATTCCTATGAGAAAAAGTCAGCTCCCTCATAACAGCAAGCTGCTAGCTCTCCCGACTAGCAAGGACGAGCCTGCTGCAGAACCAGCGTTGATATGCTATACACTGTGTAGCATTCGGCCAGTCAACGCTGGTTCTGAATCAAATATTTACTGCGAATAGCTAGTAGTATTCGATCGAGTACGAATATTTTGAATACTGTAGTATTCGATCGAATACCTACTCAATCCAATACTACTCACTAATCTCTATTCATGTCTAATATTTCAGTGGGAGGTAATCATTACCATACCTCCCAACTTTTGAAGAACCGAAAGAGGGGAAAATTTAGCCCCACCCACTTTTGTATTGACTCCACCCACTCATTAATTTTTCATGTGCCCGCACACAGTATAATCCTCCTACAGTCACCCGTAAATTATATGTCCCCCCTCTATCTCTCCCCCAGTTTCATATACACTCTTCATCTGCCCCCAGTTTCATGTCCCTCTTCCATCTCTGCCCCCAGATTCATGTCCCTCCATCTCTGCCCCCAGATTCATGTCCTCTCCATCTCTGCCCCCAGATTCATGTCCCCTCCATCTCTGCCCCCAGATTCATGTCCCACATCTCTGCCCCCAGATTCATGTCCTCTCCATCTCTGCCCCCAGATTCATGTCCTCTCCATCTCTGCCCCCAGATTCATGTCCTCTCCATCTCTGTCCCCAGATTCATGTCCCTCCATCTCTGCCCCCAGATTCATGTCCTCTCCATCTCTGCCCCCAGATTCATGTCCCCTCCATCTCTGCCCCCAGATTCATGTCCCTCCATCTCTGCCCCCAGATTCATGTCCTCTCCATCTCTGCCCCCAGATTCATGTCCCCTCCATCTCTGCCCCCAGATTCATGTCCCACATCTCTGCCCCCAGATTCATGTCCCCTCCATCTCTGCCCCCAGATTCATGTCCCCTCCATCTCTGCCCCCAGATTCATGTCCCCCATCTCTGCCCTCAGATTCATGTCCTCTCCATCTCTGCCCCCAGATTCATGTCCCCCATCTCTGCCCCAATGTCATGCCGTCCTCTGCTTCATCTGCCCCCAGATTCACGTTCCACCTCCACATTAAACTTACCTTCTCCTCCGCTCCCTCGTCGCCTCTCTCGCTGACACATGCGGCTGAAGGAAGGAGCTGACACAGGTCAGCTCCTCGCTTCGCCGCTGCCCGCCTCTCTCCCTGACACACGCGGCTGAAGCTGCTCGCGTGCTCGCTTCGCCGCTGCGTCTCTCGCTGACACATGCGGCTGAAGCGAGGAGCTGACCTGTGTCAGCTCCTCGCTTCGCTGCTGCCGCCGGCTCCTGGTGTGTACATCGCGTCTACAAGCCAGGAGCCGGCGGCAGCAGCGAAGCGAGGAGCTGACACAGGTCAGCTCCTCGCTTCAGCCGCATGTGTCAGCGAGAGAGAGAGGCAGCGGCGAAGCGAGCACGCGAGCAGCTTCAGCCACATACGTGTCAGGGAGAGAGGCGGGCAGCGGGGAAGCGAGGAGCTGACCTGTGTCAGCTCCTTCCTTCAGCCGCATGTGTGTTCAACTCAGATCTGCGTCCTCTGGACGCAGATCTGAGTTGAAATCGGGACATACCTCCCTCCAACCGGGACCGCGGGACATGTCACCCAAATCGGGACTGTCCCGCGGAAATCGGGACGGTTGGGAGGTATGTCATTACTGAGGATACCTTTTAAAGGGGTATTCCCAACTCGCCTGTTCACCAACTTGCAGGCTATATGCTCTGTTCACTTCCTGGTTTTCTTGGCAAATTGGTGGGCAGAGTTTCACTTGCTGTCTCCCAGACAAAGCCAGCTCTGCTATCTCTCTTCATAGCAGTACATGTTTACAGTCAGTAATGAGGGATGGTTGTAAATAAATTAGCACAGTATTACTGGAAGATGCACAATATGAAGCTGATGTAGCAGAGCTGGTTTTGATAGGTGATGAGAATCCCAAACTTACATGCTACAGGACCAAGAGTCAGCTTGCAATAAACTCAGTTTTAGGTCTGTGCTTACATACAGAGGTAACAATCTCCCCCATGTGGTAAAAAAAATGCTGTATATTACAGTACCTACAAATTCTATGGGATTCTGGGCTAATCCCATCCACACACTGCAGAGAAAAATCTGCATTGGAAATGCTATTATTTCAAAAACACTTGTTTTTTTGTAATTCGCAGGATGTGAATTCTACATACATTTTCCATATAGTTATAATAGAAGCAGAAACATTCACATGACAGTGAATACCAGCCATGTGATGTCCATTTATTTACGGCAACATTACACAACAGTATTAATTTCACTGGCAATGAATGTGGGCTATTCATATACTGTTAATGTGACAGACTGGGTGCAAGACGTTTGTGAAAAATTAGTGTTTTTCATGGCCATTTTGCACTTCTTTTGTGCGAATTTAGCCTAACTCTGCTGCAATTGCCTCACGGCGTTAAGCAGTGCATTACATTAAACCCATACAAATCAATGGGTTGTTTGTGTAGTGCAGGCTCGGGCTATTGGCTTATTGCACAGCTAACAACATGGGCCAGTGTTTAACAATACAAAAGCTCAAATCAGTTCACATTACACAATGAAAAATCTGCCACAGTAGTGATCATTCAGATGAATAACAAAGGCTTTATATTTGCAGAAGGCAAGCCCTTTATTTCTCAGCTCTTACTTGATATGAGACTCCAGTTCCTAACGTTTTCTTTGTAAGTAATGTGGATGTCTGTTTTTTTCCAGTATACCATGGATTGTAATAAAATCTCTCAGCTTCCTGACATTTCCTTTCACATGGGTGGAAATGAGTACACACTAAAAGGGGAAGCATATGTTCTGCGGGTAGGTTAACAAATTATTATTTTTTTACGCCTTGTGCACCATTTCATATTGTAGTTTTATAAATCTTTGTGTGTTGGTGTGCTTACTGTGAGAGTCACTTACCTGTAGATAAAAGTAAGAAATTACAGCAAGAATGGCGCATTTCTCATCACAAAGTAGCAGTAATGATAATGGGTGCCATGTAGAACCTTCAATGGATCCAGTATAGAATCATGGCTTCCAGCTGAAATAGACAAAGCCTAAACACTGAATATTGTATGTACTTGGGTCTTACTATGTGAAGAGGAGCTGAGCTGCAGTATCTCAACACTGCCACTATAGAAAATACAGCCATCTGTTTCTAACTTTGTTCTTTATGTATCAGCCACTTAGAGCAGCTGATCAGCGGGTGTCTCGGGTGTCAGACCCCCACATGTCTGATTTTGATGATTGCTGGAGTGGGATGGAGTTATAAAAAGTGTGTATTCCACCACAACAGATAGCACTGCAGCAGTTTAGCACTTTGAGCATGTAGCCAGTGGTCAGCATGTAGATAAAGTACCATTTAATGGATATAATGTACATATAGCCACCTGCCACATTAAATGCAGCCGCTGCTCTGCAACAATCTAAAAGTACAGCAATTGTGATACCGCTCCAACCAATGCTTCATTCATAGAGCTCAGAGTCCATAGAGCTTGTTGTTTAGTTGTTATGTACTAAATAGTATTAGTTACTGAGACTGTTGGGACTTAAACACCATTTAAACCTAGTGATGAACACTTACACTGTTTTCTGGCTAAAGCTGAGATTGGCCATAGCATTTATTAACAAATTTTATAAATAACCACAATTTGTAAACTGTAAACAACAAAACACAGACCATCTCCATGCCCCGCCTCTCCCATCTTGACCTTTGACCGTAAGTTGCCCCGCTGCAGTAGAAGCCCAAACTTCCTCCAAGGGGCATGGACCTTCCGCTTGCTGTGACAACTGAAAGAATGAGAAGAACACACGAAAATAAATAACACCACCATGAGGGCAAGGGTGGGTGGGAGTTCCTCTCACCACTTCACCGAATGGCAGAAGGTGGAAGCCCCACACACGTGACCACAGTTTTATTCAGAAGGCTCCACCTTCTGACACGTGACACCACGTCATCACTTTTCAAATCATTACAAACCCTTAACTTTGCTGGCCCAACAGTCCCTGCCCCTTTCCCTATATGGTTTAGGGGCTACTATTCCTTTAATATTCACCTTTCTATACATCCTAGTGACCTGATGTCAGCAATATTTGTATACTACCGATAACATCTGACATAACCAAGGGTGCTATTAGACTAAAAGATTTCTTTGAACTAGCGATGATCAGCTACAAAACATGCTGATCAGCGCTTAGGCCCCGTTCACATGGGGAAAGAGGGGGCGAATTTTGGCATGGAATCCACGTCATAATCCGCTCCCTCACAATGATGGTCTATGTAGACCGCTAGTGTTCTTTTTTTGCCACATGTTGCCGCTAGCGGAAAAAAGAAACGAGCTGCCCTTTCTTCAGGCAGATTCCGCGGCTGAATCAGCCGTGGTGTCCGTCTCGTGACAGCACCCTCCGGACTAGGCCCATTCATTTGGGCCTAATCCAGAGAGGATAGCCGCGACGGGATGCCGTGCACTGCGCCAGCACTGCGGCCGGCAGCCGCGACGGAATATGCACACGCGGAATTGCGTGTGAACTAGCCCTTACTCTGCCATGGCCTGATAACATAGGCTGATGCAGAGCACATGCAAGAGGAATATAATTCCAGCATGTACGGTACTGTGAAAAAGTTTTAGGCAAGGTGTAGAAAAATGCTGCACAGTACAAATGGTTTAACCCTTTCCTGCCGCAGGCATTTTTTTTATTTTGGATTTTGACTCTCCACCTTCCAAACCCCATAACTTTTTTATTTTTCTGTTCAAAGAGTCATATGGGGGCTTTGTTTGCGGGACAAATTGTACTTTTGTAATGGTACCATTTAATATTTCATACGATGTACTGGGGAGCTGGAAAAAAAATCAGAATGGGGTAGAATTGGAGAAAAACTGAGTTTGTGCGACTTTCTTACGGACTTTGTTTTTATGATGTTTACTATACAGCCAAAATGACTTGTTACCTGTATTATATCGGTGATTATGATTCCATGGATACCAATTCTTTTTCAAAAAATTTTTTTTACTTTGTGCAATGCAGTAGTGCCACCAATATTTAAAGACTTGACGTCCGTAATAATACATAATATTATGTATATATAAAAATACCTTTGTAACCACAAAGTGATGGAGCAGTACAGAGATAATCACCTTTTTATGAATATACTAATCAGTCTTCAAATGCATCGGGGGTGGGGCATCATTCACCAGATTAGCCTACAGACAACCATGATATAGTAATTGGCTGAAAATGTTAATTACAGCTACAAGGGAGACATTAGCACACATTCAAAGTTAGAAATGGAACATATGCAACTGTCTGTTGGCAAATCTAATAAATTACACCCACCCTCAATGCACTTGGAGGCAGAAAACAGTGAATACTCTGCATTGCTTCATTGTTTTCTGGCCAAGTTTCTGCTCCCATTAAAGACCTTTGCATGGCACAGTTATTTTTATTTTTTAACCCCTTCCCGACATCCACCGTAATAGTACGGCGCTGCCGGGAAGGACTTCCTGCAAACTGCCATAGTGCTACGGCGGCTGCATGGTGTGCACACAGAAACTGTGTGCGCATCATGCCCTGCGAGTGTCAGCCGTAACATACGGCTGACAATGGCCTGTAAGACCTGTGGTTGGAACCGGGTCCTATCGCGGGATTTAACCCCTGAAATGCCGGCGGTCAAACATGACCACCGGCATCTTAGGGGTTTCGGTACATAATGGTGCCGATCGGCTCCCCCTGAAACAGTTTTTTTTTTTTTTTTTTTGGGGGGGGGGGGCGATGTTGGTACTGGGCAGCCCGGGGTCTGATCTCCACGTACCTGGTTGATCCTGCCAAAATGGAAGCTGTAGCTGAGAGCTGAAGCTGAGAGCTTCCTGTACTTTGCAATACACGTGTATTGCAGCATACATGTAGTTAAGCAGTGATCAGAAGATCACTGCTTCAATCCCACATGGGGACAGAAAAAAAAGTGGTAAAAAAGTAAAAATAAAAAAGTTTAAATAGATTTAAAATAAATTAGAAATAAATAAATCCCCAAAAATCCCATTTTCCTATATAAAATGTTTTATTACGTAAAATAAAGAAAAATAGAAAAAAACATATTTGGTATCACCGCGTCCGTAGTAACCTGAACAGTAAAATGAAAACATTATTTAATAGCAACGCATTAAAAAATAATATAAACTAGGTATCACCGTAACCGTACCGACCCGCAGAATAAAGGTAACATGTTACTTATGCTGTACGCTGCACAGGAAAAAAATAAATGCTAAAAAGCAATGCTAGAATTGATGTTTCCTTTTATATCCCACCCAGAAAGAGTTAATAAAATGTAGTCAATAAGTTACAGGCACCCCAAAAAGGTGGCATTGAAAAGCACTTCTAATACCGCAAACACCAAGCCCTCATGTGGCCATATTGCCAGAAAATAAAAATCTAGCTTGTACAATGTGAAGACAAAAACCCCAAAAGTCGCCAAATCATTAGGACATAAGTGGCTGCGACTAGAAGGAAATGTATAAACTGTGCGAGCGATCTCAGAGGACAACCCATATTTAGAGCTTATGACAGATAATACGCCAGCGCTGACCCCCCAGAATGCCCCTCTCCCCCGTCTGTGTCAAGGAGCTAGTGGAAAAATAGAATGGGATTTGGTGTACCCAATTTACTCCACACAGCTTACATATTCACTTCGGGGTTACTAATGCTCACTACATCACTTGATAAATTCTTTGAGGGGTGCGTTTTTCAAAACGGGGTCACTTTCTAGAGGTTTCCACTGTTTTGACACCTCAAGGGCTTTGTAAATGTGACATGGTTCCTGAAACTGATCACAGCCAGACCTGTCCTCTAAAAGCTCCTTGGCGCACCTTCCCTTCTGTGTCTCGCTTTGCGTCCATATATTAGTTTACACCCACAAGTGGGGTACTATGGTAATCCAGAGAACTTGCATAACAAATTGTGAGATGCGTTTTCTCCTTTAACCCCTCGTAAATGTGCAAATTCTAGGGCTAAACGAAAATATTAGTAAAATAAAATAAAATTTGAAAATTTCACCTCCATTTTGTCTTAATTCCTGTTAAGCACTTATAGGGTTGAAATACTAGGTATATGTTGCTTTGGCTTATTTAAGGGGTGCAGTTTTGAAAATGGGGTAATTTATGGCGGGTTTTAATACAAGGGTCTTTCAAAACCCCTTCATAACTGGATTAGGCCCTTAAAAAATGGGTTTTAGAAATTTCTTGAACATTTTGAATATTGTTGTTTCACTTGTAAACCTTCTAATGTCCGTAAACAATAAAAGGGCGACTAAAGTTTTATGCCGACATAAAGCAGAGATCTGGGACATGAGATTTATGATATAATTTTGGCGGTCTGACTATCTGTATGCAATGCACATAATTTCAAACTTTATAAAATGCATATTTTTCAAAATTTCCACCAAATTTCCTATTTTTTCATAATTAAACACAAAACATATCAATCAGAATTTACCACAAACATGAAGTACAATGTGTTAAGAAAAAACAATCTCAAAATCACTTTGGTAAGTTAAAGTGTTCCAAAGTTATTGCCACATAAAGTGACACATGTCAGTTTAGAAAAATTGAGCTTGATCAGGAAGTCAAAAAGTGTCATCGGCGGGAAGGGGTTAATACCTTATTTTTTGTCAATTAACAAAATTAAGTAAATGAACTAAAGAGAAATGTATATTAAAGGGAATCTGTCAGGGTGATTTGGAACATTAAACCTCCCACAGGCATATCTCCCAACTTTTGAAGAACAGAAAGAGGGACAAAATGTGCGGCGCGCGCAGTGTATAATCTACCTACAGTCACCCGTACATTATAAGTCCCCACATTATAATGTTCCCTTCCTACTGCCCCACAGTATTAGGTCCCTCTCCTGGTGCCCCTGTTTAAACTGGTGGAAACTAGAGGGGACATGAAACTGGGCAGCTGGAGGGAGACATTAGCAGTGGGGGTAGTTGGAGGAGGACAATAAATTAATGGCAGATGAAGTGGGACATTAAACTGGGGGCAAGTAGAGGTAAACAGATCCAGCTACCTTCACGGTTTAATGCCCCCTCCAGTTGTCCCCAATTTAATGTCCCTCCAGTTTAAGTGCCCCTTCATCTTCCCCCAGTTTCATGTCCCCCTTCCATCTCTCCCCATTCTGCTTAAAAAAACATTCAGACAAAAGGGTTTCCGTTTTTTAAGTGGATTGGGTTTCTGTTTTTCAAGTCCGCAAGTGGACCCAAAGAAGAGAAACACAATCACAGGTGTGAAGGTAGTGTCCCTTGTACACCACATCCATACATCTAATTCCCCTACCTTTCACCTGCCTATACACATACTCCAATCCAAGGGGGCATTCACACGGAGTAAAGTTGCGCTGATTCTGCCATGATAACTCGCAGCAGAATCAGCGAATAAAGACTCCCATTGACTTCAATAGATTCCGTTTTCCACGCGGAACACATTGAAATCAATGGGATTCTTTTTATCAGCGCTCATTCTGCCGTGAGTTATCATGGCAGAATCAGCAGCACTTAACTCTATGTGAATACCCCCTAATTTCCACATCCCCGCACAGTACACTTGTAAAGCTTCACTTTTTTCCTTTAGTCACTTCCCAATATGCAGTCTCATGTAAAAATCTTTACCCCTCTGCATGCAGTCCCATGTGCAAGTGTACCTAGAAGAATTGATGCCTCTGTAGAGACAAAGGGTGGTAACACCAAATATTGATGTTCCCTTTAACTAATGTGTTAATTAACAAAATGAACTATTAATACGTCTGTTTTTGAAAACATTTTTACTTCAAGGCCGGAGCTCCACATAAAGGCCATGGAAAAAAATGTGGCATTTTACAGTCACTGAAAGGTGGATGGAAGACTAGTGAATCTCGTCCACACCATATGAAAAAATATGCGCTGTGGACAAGCTGCGATTTGCAAAGCCGTTGTGGTTTTGGAAATCGCAGCAGGCCAGTTATTCCCTATTGGTATAACTGAAGCAGAAAGTGATGTGGGAAAAACTGTGATGCGTTGCGGGTGCGGTTTTTCCCGCAGTGCTTTTTTGCTGCGGTCTGCTACATGGAGCCTTAACCTTAAACAGTTTTTCCGCACCTGCGTAAAAATTTGCTACCATGATCAAGCAAGCGATCACCCGTTGAAACTACAAACACTTGTTCCCCAGGTGATTGGTGACACCATTAGGAAGGCTGATTATTGGGAACAAGCATTTGCTCCCAATAATTGCCTGTTCAATCACTTTGTCTAATAGGGCGACAACTTGATAGTGAGTGTACAACAGAAAAGAAGTTCCCTATCATATTTTCTGCATCAGAATTTCCCTTGTTGAATGAAATCCAGGATTATCAGGGAAAAACAAGTTTACAAATGTATAGGCAGACGCCTGTAACCAAGCCTAAATAGGTAAACTCTAGAGGCAGCCATTTTGACTTCATTTTCCTTATATGAGCTCAGTTTCTGTTCAGAACAACTTGAAATTCAGCAGCAGCTCTTTTACTGTATTAGATAAGGACATACAATGCAGCGTATAACAGCAAGTGAACCACTAAAGCAGAGCTACACGTACATGTTACAGGTGGACAGTTGCTTAGCAGCATTAAAACATGAACTACAGTAAGGGTAATGGCTCACAAAGCTGTCAACATCCTAATGGCCGAATAATGGTACAGGTAATACCAGTTTTACTTGTAACATACGGTAATTTGGCTCATTATGGTTAGGTGTGGTTTTGAGGGCATGCAGGTACAGTATGGCGGTTGCTATGAGAGCCATCACTTAGGGCCTGTTGTATTGTCCAATTATCGGGAACAGCAGTCACAGAAAAACCACTTTAAAATTCCTCCCAATTGGTCAACACTTGTATGCGGTATAAAAGGGGAAAGATTAATGGCTGCACATTGCCTTGAGTAAGGAGAGATTGACAATTATGCTGGGGTTTTGGGGTTCTGGCAGTGTAATACCAAATGTACTTGTAACACATCAAACATGGCACTAACATTATCAGTATCATTACTACCTTTACAAGTGGGAAAAATCTACAAATATCCTACAGGCAGCAATAGTAATCTATTTAATTATTATTATTGCCTTACAGGCAACCTATACAACGCACCACAGGACCAAGGGTGCCCAATATTTATTCATACTATTTACTACTAGAGATTAGAGATGAGCGAACAGTGTTCTATCGAACTCATGTTCGATCGGATATTAGGCTGTTCGGCATGTTCGAATCGAATCGAACACCGCGTGGTAAAGTGCGCCATTACTCGATTCCCCTCCCACCTTCCCTGGCGCCTTTTTTGCTCCAATAACAGCGCAGGGTAGGTGGGACAGGAACTACGACACCGGTGACGTTGAAAAAAGTAGGCAAAACCCATTGGCTGCCGAAAACATGTGACCTCTAATTTAAAAGAACAGCGCCGCCCAGCTTCGCGTCATTCTGAGCTTGCAATTCAACGAGGACGGAGGTTTCCGTCCAGTTAGCTAGGGGTTAGATTCTGGGTAGGCAGGGACAGGCTAGATAGGAAGGAGAAGACAACCACAACAGCTCTTGTAAGAGCTAAATTCCAGGGAGAAGCTTGTCAGTGTAACGTGGCACTGACGGGCTCAATCGCCGCAACCCAGCTTTCCCAGGATCCTGAATGGAATACACTGTCAGTGTATTCCCGTATACCCGATATATACCCCCGATACCCGTTCCAACGGTGTGCCCCCCCACCTTCACCCCAGAAATACCCTGCAAGTCCCCTAGCAATAGGATTGGGGCTATATACACCCACTATTTTTGCTACTGCCATATGGTGCCATTGTCTCACTGGGAATTCAAAGAATATATTGGGCTTACATATAACTTCAATTCCAGGGAGAAGCTTGTCAGTGTAATGTGGCACTGACGGGCTCAATCGCCGCAACCCAGCTTTCCCAGGATCCTGAATGGAACACACTGACAGTGTATTCCCGTATACCCCATATATACACCCCAAATCCCCGTTCCAACGGTGTGCCCCCCCACCTTCACCTCAGAAATACCCTGCAAGTCCCCTAGCAATAGAATTGGGGCTATATACACCCACAATTTTTGCTACTGGTATATAGTGCCATTGTCTGACTGGGAATTCAAAGAATATATTGGGGTGACGTGCACCCACAATTTTTGCTACTGCTATACAGTGCCATTGTCTCACTGGGAATTCAAAGAATATATTGGGGTTATGTGCACCCACAATTTTTACTACTGGTATACAGTGCCATTGTCTGACTGGGAATTCAAAGAATATATGGGGGTTACGTGCACCCACAATTTTTGCTACTGCTATACAGTTCCATTGTCTCACTGGGAATTCAAAGAATATATGGGGGTTATGTGCACCCACAATTTTTAATACTGGTATACAGTGCCATTGTCTGACTGGGAATTCAAAGAATATATGGGGGTTATGTGCACCCACAATTTTTACTACTGGTATATAGTGCCATTGTCTGACTGGGAATTCAAAGAATATATTGGGGTTATGTGCACCCACAATTTTTACTACTGGTATACAGTGCCATTGTCTGACTGGGAATTCAAAGAATATATGGGGGTTATGTGCACCCACAATTTTTACTACTGGTATACAGTGCCATTGTCTCACTGAGAATTCAAAGAATATATTGGGGTTATGTGCACCCACAATTTTTACTACTGGTATACAGTGCCATTGTCTGACTGGGAATTCAAAGAATATATTGGGGTTATGTGCACCCACAATTATTGCTACTGCTATACAGTGCCATTGTCTGACTGGGAATTCAAAGAATATATTGGGGTTATGTGCACCCACAATTTTTGCTACTGCTATACAGTGCCATTGTCTGACTGGGAATTCAAAGAATATATGGGGGTTATGTGCACCCACAATTTTTAATACTGGTATACAGTGCCATTGTCTCACTGGGAATTCAAAGAATATATTGGGGTTATGTGCACCCACAATTTTTACTACTGGTATACAGTGCCATTGTCTGACTGGGAATTCAAAGAATATATGGGGGTTATGTGCACCCACAATTTTTAATACTGGTATACAGTGCCATTGTCTGACTGGGAATTCAAAGAATATATTGGGGTTATGTGCACCCACAATTTTTACTACTGGTATACAGTGCCATTGTCTGACTGGGAATTCAAAGAATATATGGGGGTTACGTGCACCCACAATTTTTGCTACTGCTATACAGTTCCATTGTCTCACTGGGAATTCAAAGAATATATGGGGGTTATGTGCACCCACAATTTTTAATACTGGTATACAGTGCCATTGTCTGACTGGGAATTCAAAGAATATATGGGGGTTATGTGCACCCACAATTTTTACTACTGGTATATAGTGCCATTGTCTGACTGGGAATTCAAAGAATATATTGGGGTTATGTGCACCCACAATTTTTACTACTGGTATACAGTGCCATTGTCTGACTGGGAATTCAAAGAATATATGGGGGTTATGTGCACCCACAATTTTTAATACTGGTATACAGTGCCATTGTCTCACTGGGAATTCAAAGAATATATTGGGGTTATGTGCACCCACAATTTTTACTACTGGTATACAGTGCCATTGTCTGACTGGGAATTCAAAGAATATATTGGGGTTATGTGCACCCACAATTTTTAATACTGGTATACAGTGCCATTGTCTGACTGGGAATTCAAAGAATATATTGGGGTTATGTGCACCCACAATTTTTACTACTGGTATATAGTGCCATTGTCTGACTGGGAATTCAAAGAATATATTGGGGTTACGTGCACCCACAATTTTTACTACTGGTATACAGTGCCATTGTCTGACTGGGAATTCAAAGAATATATGGGGGTTATGTGCACCCACAATTTTTACTACTGGTATACAGTGCCATTGTCTGACTGGGAATTCAAAGAATATATGGGGGTTATGTGCACCCACAATTTTTAATACTGGTATACAGTGCCATTGTCTCACTGGGAATTCCACAAATAATTTGGGGATTCATTCACCCTACATCTCAGGCTCTTGCCATATTCACCCAGGTTGTCAGTGCTGCACCAGCTCGTTCCCAGACAGCTCGTCCCGAAAAACACGTTACCTATATAGAGGATTTGGACAATGAAGACAACATGTTCTAAATCTAATGTCTGCACCTTCTCCAGAATTAAAATAAAGGCAGCGTTTAACTTTCAAATAGCACTGCACAAAGGAAGAGCTTATCAGCTTGTCTCATGACATGCTACTGAAAAGTTTCATTTGTGTATCTTAATGTAAATATAGTTGTATAAGCTTTTTGGGTTTTAGGCACTGCCAAGTTATTTATTACCACCCGCTCCCTTATAATGATGATGACGCCAAAGTCACTGTGGGTGTTCAGAGCTCACAGCTTTGGGTGACATTTGTCTTGCTCTCTGTCGGTACCAGCTGTCTTTTTGGATACCGTAAAGTTATGTTGACTTTATTAACAGCTATAGAAACTTTAGCCAGGTTGTGACGGTGTGTAACCCTAACAACACTAAGTGGGATACACATTAATAGTCAGTCTATGTACGCTAAACGTATCACTGAAGTAATTTTTTTTCCCTCTCCCCTAATATAAGAAAGGAACAGACATTAGACCTAGACCGGGGTTCGAGGCTTGAAAAAATCCAGTATTATTTGTTCTTCATGATGTGAAATATGTGTTGAAAAGCAACCCAAGATGAAGTCAGCCATGTGTGCCAGTGTGTTACTTGGCATGCCTTTGCTGGCCCCAACTGTAAGGGTCACTCTCCATTTCCTCCATTTTCCACTCCCCTTCACACCATTTGTGGTGAAGCAATGGGATGCACTGAAGTGCACCCTCTAGCCTCGTGTGGGATAGGGACATCAGATGCCACTCCAACCCCCTCGTCTTCCTCCGCCAGCCAACGGTGCGAAGATGAGAGGAGTGTGCTCTGAATGTTTTCTGCCTAGCAGAGGCTAGTTCTCACTTACGAAAATGGCCCCACTTTGACCTGTATATCAGGCACAATGGTGTAGGTTTCAAAGAAACATGGCACCAACAAGTTGGAAAACGTGGGCCATGCGTGGACCGTGTTTGAGTCTGGCAAGCTCCAGATCTGCTACCAGGTTCCAGCCATTATCACAGGCGCAAAAATGCCAGGCCCCAGGTGTAGCAGGGAAAAAAAAATGCCATCTCAGCCAGGATGGCATCCCTGACCTCGGAGGCACTGTGCTGTCTGTCCCCCAAGCTGATCAGTTTCAGCACGGCCTGCTGACATCTCCCCATGCCAGTGTTACAGTGTTTTCCGCTAGTAGCTGGGGTGGAGGTTGCAGCTTCGTAGGGTTTCAGTCTACTCCTGCCATGAATTTTGGCCTGGGAGAGGAGATAGGCCACCCCAGTTTGCACCCGGGGAACAGACTCCACCACATTCACCCTGCCTGTCATTAAAGATAAGCACTGCAGCATCCCTGACCACAGGCGCTTGTCCATGTGTCGGTGGTCAAGTGGACCTTGCAGCAAAGCGCAGAGCTCTGGGCCCGACTGATGTTATGGGACACATGCAGGCGCAAGGCAGAGACAGCACACCAAGAGAAGTAGTAACGGCTAGGCCCAGCATAGGGAGGTGCCCCAGCTGCCATCTGCTGACGGAAGGCCTGGGTCTCCAGAAGCATAAACAAACACCAACATCTCCAGGGCCAGCAGTTTATCGATGAGGCTGTTACAGGCTTGGGCATGGGGGTGGGTTGTATTGTACTTCTGCCTGCAATGAAAAGCTTGGGAAATGTGGAGTGGCTGGGAAGAGGCGCATGATGGTGCAGGCCAAAAGGGCGCATGAGGGTGAACTCCCCAATGTGTCAGAGATAGGTGTGTAGGTGTCCTTGCATCATATACTTGCACCATATTTGGCTTTGGAAGTTAATTTTGTGCCAAAAAGTGGTTAAGACAGCGATCCCTCAGCTACTCCCGTTACACTGTCTATTGAAGTTACCATCTGTGGAAGTGGACCACCATTTCTAAGATCCCAAAGGAAGCAGGCAAGAGATGTGCAGTTCAGAAAAAAAGATGAGAAAATAAGTTTAGGCAGTAGAGCACAGAGGGATCGGAGAGGACAGAGCTGGTGTCGGCCAGGTATTCCCACAACATGCGCCTATACTTGTCCCTCCTGGTGACACTAGGCCCCTGAGTGGCAGTAATTTGTCCAGGGGGGCCATTAACGTGTTCCAGACCTAGGAATAAGTCTTCCAACAGGGTAGAGTTTTGCATGCCTTTGCTTCTACCCACTGTTTTTGCTGCTTAGCTTCCCTCCACATCTACTCTGCTTTCACCCCTAAACATCACCCCAGTTTATGCCTTTGCTTCTACCCAGGTTTTTTGTTGATTTAGCTTCCCTCTACATCTACACTGCTTTAGCCCCTAGACATCACCCCTGTCCATGTGGGGTCGGTGGCCTCGTCATCCACCAACTCCTCTTCCAATTGCGCACTGCCCCCTTACTGCAAACCGCACATGACCACAGCTTGCCTTGATGGCAACTGTGTCTCATGATCCCCACTTAGGTCCAGACAAGTCGGTGGCGGGTCCAAAACCCCAAAATTGGAAGGAAATGGCAGATGCTGCAGTATTTCTAACACCTGTTCCTGGTGCTCGGGCCTGGTCTGTGTTGTACCCTGCACCCTGCTTAACGCATCTGCCATATCCGAAGTTGTGCTGAGCGCATGCTAATGTTTCGTGTCCAGTGCAATGGATGGGATGGGATTTCACATAAGTCTGCCACCCATGGCCACTCATGGTTGAGCAACTGAGGGAGTTGACTTTGACGAACCCGAGGGTTTTGGAGTTGGAACTACATCAAAGGTCTGTGCTGCTCACACACTCTGCTCAACACATGATATGTTTAGTGCCAGCAGTGTGGAGACGTCGCACAACAGCCGTTGTTCCGCACATTCCGTACAGGCATTGTAGGAGTGCATAGAGGCTAGCAGCGGCAACTATACACTTTAAAAACTATCCGCACAAGCGCCACACTTTCACCAGTAGCTCAGGAACATTGGGGTACCTTTTTCAAAAGATTAGCAGCAATGAGTTAAAAACGTGGCCCAGGCATGGAATATGTTGCAGGCTGCCAAGCTACAGAGCCAATCCCAGGTTACGGCCATTATCACACATGACAACATGCCTGGGCCCAGGTGCAGTGGCAAAAACCACATTGCCGTCTCATCGAGGATGGCATGACTCACTTTGTAGGCAGTGTGCTGTCTGGCCCCCAAGCTGATGAGCTTCAGCACGGCCCGCTGACGTCTCCCCACACCAGTGTTGCAGCGTTTCCAGCTCGTAGCTGGGGTCAATTTAACAGCGGAGGAGGGTGGTGTTTCAGCCCTCCTCCCAGGAATGTTGTGTGGGGAGACAAGTCAGGCCACCACATTTTGCGACCCGGTCCACGCCTCAACTACATTCAACCACTGTGCCCAAATTGAAAGGTAGCGTCCCTGTCCGCATGCACTTGTCCATTCGTAACTGGTCACATGGAACTTTAGGGCTAAGCGCTGAATTTAGGGACCGCCTCATGTTTGGGGGAAAGTGCTGGTGTGGACGGCACAGTGCGGTGGCGCAGTAGACACTCTGCCCAAAAAGGGCAGAGTGTCCCCCAGCCGGGATTCCAACATCTCCTGGGCCAGATTTCTTGAGATGAGGCCGTTGAAGCCTTGGGCATGTGGGTGGGTTGCGCTGTACTTTAGCATGAAATGAAAGGCTTGGGAGATGGGTAGTTGCTGGGAAGAGGCGCATGATGGCGCGGGCAAAAGGAGAAATGGCAGGAAAAGGTGAGGATAAGGGTGAACTCCCCAAAGTGTCAGAGGCAGATGTGGAGGTGTCCTGGCTCCTGGCCTGGACTGCAGCGCCAGCCCTGTCAACAGTGGAAGAGGCAGTGGCCGCCAGGCCAAACGACGATTATCCTGCGCTTGCTCTCACCCACTGAGCCCAGGGCTTGCCTTCCAAATGATGGCACCCGCAAGAGGTGGTGAGATTCCTCTCCGCAGATCTCCAAACCATCTTGGACTTGCAAATTGCACTAAATTTGTCATGTAACTGACATGTATATGATGAGTCTATCCATTGTCTGTTCATTTTGGTGAAAGTCAGCCTGTCAGCTGACAGACAGCTGTGCTTGTCAGTGATGATGTCACCGGCTGCTTGTACCCCCAGTTTTTGCTGCTTAGCTTGCCTCCACATCCACACTGCTTTTGCCCCTACACATCACCCCTATCCATGCCTGTGCCTCTAGCCATAAGTCTGCCACCCATGGAAACTCATGGTGCAGAAAGTGAGGGAGCTGACTCTGAGGAACCCTTGGGTTTTGTAGCTGGTACTCCATCAAAGGTCTCTGCTGCTCACACACCCTGCTGAACATACGGTATCTAGGGTTAGAGCGTGTGGTGACCTCGCACAACAGTAGGTGCTTCAGGCAGATGTAGGCCTTGCTGGAGTGTACTGCGGCTAGCTCCAGGTACTGTAGACTTGGGAAAGTGGGTGTCCAAGTGCCGCACTTTCACCCTTAGCTCAGCTAATTTGGGGTATGTTTTTAAAAATCATTGCACCACTACATTGAACATGTGGGCCAGGCATGGAACGTGTTGGAGGCTGGCAAGCTCCAGAGCCCTCCAACAAGCTAAAAAACCTGGCCCCAGGGGCAGCGGGGATAAACAAATTGCCATCTCATCCAGGATGGCATCCCTGACCTCAGAGGCAGTGTGCTGTCCGTCTCCCAAGCTGATGAGCTTCAGCCCAGCCTGCTGACGTCTCCCCACACCAGTGTTGCAGCGTTTTCAGCTCGTAGCTGGGGTCAATCTAACAGCGGAGGAGGAGGAGGGTGGTGTTTCAGCCCTCCTCCCAGGAATGTTTTGTGGGGAAACAAGTCAGGAAAATTCTTGAAACGGGAGAGTTTTGCATCTTTGCCCTTGCTGCCTATGGACATCCCTTTGTCTCTAGCCACCATTTTCCCTGCTTTGCTTGCCTCCACATCCACACTGCTTTTGCCCCTAGACATCACCCCAGTCCATGCCTTAGCTTGTACCCCCAGTTTTTCCTGCTTAGCTTGCCTCCACATCCACACTGCTTTTGCCCCTAGACATCATCCCTATCCATGCCTCTTCCCCTAGCCATAACTCTGCCACCCCTGGAAACTCATGGTGCAGAAACTTTGGTTGCTGACTTTGAGGAACCCTTGGGTTTTGTAGATGGAACTCCATCAAAGGTCTGTGCAGCTCACACACCCTGCTCAAGATATGGTATTGTAGGGTTTCAGCGTGTGTGAATGACGGACAACAGCCTGTGTTTGGACAGATGTAGGCCTTGCTAGAGTGTTTTTAGGCTAGCAGCGACTCCTGTGCACTTGCAAAAGTGGGCGCACAAGCGCCGCATTTTCAACAGTAGCTTCGGTACATTTGGGTATGTTTTTAAAAAACTTTGCACCACTAGGTTAGACGTGGGCCAAACATGGAACGTGTTGGAGGCTGGCAAGCTCCAGAGCCGCTACCAGGTTCCAGCCATTATCACAGGCGTAAAAATGCCAGGCCCCAGGTGTAGCAGGGAAAAAAAAATGCCATCTCAGCCAGGATGGCATCCCTGACCTCGGAGGCACTGTGCTGTCTGTCCCCCAAGCTGATGAGCTTCAGCACCGCCTGCTGACGTCTCCCCACACCAGTGTTTTAGCGTTTGCCGCTAGTAGCTGTGGTGGAGGTTGCAGCGTCGTAGGGTTTCAGTCTACTCCTGCCATGAATTTTGGCCTGGGAGAGGAGATAGGCCACCCCAGTTTGCACCCGGGGAACAGACTCCACCACATTCACCCTGCCTGTCATTAAAGATAAGCACTGCAGCATCCCTGACCACAGGCGCTTGTCCAAGTGTCGGTGGTCAAGTGGACCTTGCAGCAAAGTGCGGAACTAAGGGCCCACCTGATGTTGAGTGACACGTGCTGGTGCAAGGCGGGGACGCCACACCGGGAGAAGTTGAGACGGCTAGGGACGGCATAGTGAGGTGCCACAGTTGCCATCAGGTCCGGGAAGGCGGGAGTTTCAACAAGCCGGAACGCCAACCTCTCCTGGGCCAGCAGTTTAGCGATGTTGGCGTTCTAGGCTTGCGTGGGTGGGTGGTTAGCGGTGTATTTCTGCCGGCGCTCCAATGTCTGAGAGATGGTGGGTTGTTGTAAAGAAGCACCTGATGGTGCCTTTGATGGTGCAGGAGAAGGAGATAAGACAGAAACAGGGGAGGATGAGGGAGAAGTCAACAAAGTGGCGGAGGCAGATGAAGTGATGTCCTGGCTCGTCCTCTGGAGTGCATCGCCAGCACTGTGAGCAGAGGCAGTGGCATGAACGGCGGGCGACGTTTGTCCTGCCGTTGCTGCCTGCCACTCATTCCATTGCTTGGATTCCAAATGACGGTGCATTGAAGTGGTGGACAGGTTGCTCTTCTCAGGGCCCCTACTCGATTTCGAGAGGCAAATTGTGTAGACGACACTATATCTGTCCTCGGCGCATTCCTTGAAAAAACTCTACACCTTCAAGAAACGTGCCCTCGATGGGGGAGTTTTTCTGGGCTGGGTACAAAAGGGAACATCTTCGGACATTCCGGGTCTGGCCTGGCTTCGGCAAAGCAGCTGACCTCTGCCTCTGGACATGTCTCTGCCTCTAGCTACCCTTTTTGGTGCTGCACCTGCCTCAACATCCACACTACTTTCCCAGCTTGACATCTGCCTTGTCCAGGTGGGGTCGGTGTCCTCGTCGTCCACCACCTCCTCTTCCAACTCCTGTCTCGCCTCCTCCTCCTGCACAATGCGCATGTCAACTGGCTGCCCTGACAGCAACTGCGTCTCATCGTCGTCGATGAGGGTGGGTTGCTGGTCATCCGCCACCAAATCGACCGGAGATGGAATGGAGGAGACTCTAGTGTTTGAGCATCTGGACACAGATACTCGTCTGTTAGGTCCGTGGAATCGCGAAATGGAGGGGCAGGTTGCGGTACAGTCAAAGGAAGGGAGAACAGCTCTGGGGAGCAGGGACAGTTGGGGTTATTGTTCTGGGAAGATTGGGAATTTTGGGTGGAAGGAGGACAAGACTGTTGGGTAAGAGGAGGTAGAGGCTGCCTGGCTGGTGGACAATGTGCTTTAAGCGTTATCCGACAGCCATTGCAAGACCTGTTCCTGGTTCTCGGGCCTACTAATCTTTGTACCATTCAGCCTAGTTAATGTGGAACTTTTGTGCAAAGCGCAGAACTTAGGGCCTGCCTGATGTTAAGGGACACACGCTGGTACAAGGCTCAACTCACCCTAAGTGCCAAAAACACTGCTGGTGCAAGGCTCTACTCATGCCAAGGGCCTCAATCTCTGCTGGTAGCTCAGCTTAAGGTCATGTAACTTTGTTTGGAAGGGCTCATGTTAAGGGCTAGAAAAGTGAATTTTGGAAGGTCTTACCACATCACACACACACACACACACACACACACTCAAAATGACAGTTAAGGGTGAGGGCTTTTGGAATTCCCATTGCCTATTCCATTTGTGGTTGTCATGGGGAACGTGATTTAAAGGGGTGGTTGTTACTGTTTGTTGAGCTTAAATTGGGGTTTGTGTCCATCCATTTGGGGAGTAAAGAAGGTTTCCAGGTATTTTCCCACTTTAATAGAGGTTTTTTTGAATGTGGAAAGTGTGTAGTTGTTAGGCAGTGATGTTGGGGTAATAGAGGGTCTTTGGTGTGTTAGATGCCCCCAGACATGCTTCCCCTGCTGTCCCAGTGTCATTCCAGAGGTGTTGGCATCATTTCCTGGGGTGTCATAGTGGACTTGGTGACCCTCCAGACACGGATTTGGGTTTCCCCCTTAACGAGTATCTGTTCCCCATAGACTATAATGGGGTTCGAAACCCATTCGAACACACGAACATTGAGCGGCTGTTCGAATCGAATTTCGAACCTCGAACATTTTAGTGTTCGCTCATCTCTACTAGAGATGAGCGAGTAGTATTCAAAACGGCAGTTTCGAATAGCACGCACCCATAGGAATGAATGGAGCTGGCCGGCACGCAGACGGGGCCGGCGTCCTGCCACTTGACCACTTGCGTGCCAGCTGCATCCATTCATTCCTATGGGTGCGTGCTATTCGAAACTGCCGTTTCGAATACTACTCGCTCATCTCTATTTACTACCTATTCTTTGCATGGGAGAGAGTTGGTTGGTGACCTGATTTCCTCCTCCCCTGCCTACCGGGCCTGTGGAGTTGGCAGGCCAACCGCCGACTCCTCTATTTTTCCACACCAGACTCCAGCTCCTACAAAAATGGCTGACAGCCATAGCAAGACCGAAGCGGCAAAGCTCCTCAATTTCATTAAAAAGCATATTGACTTCCTATGAAAGTAAAGATGCAACTAATTAATATGCATCTAAATGATTATAAAATATTAAGTCATATTCATAATTTTATTTTGAAACCAGAGTTAAAGTTGGTAACTTGTTTCCAATTCCAAAACTAGTCCCAATCTGACTCCACAGTCCTGTTGCTTTCAATGCTGCAGAGCCCTGGGAAAATGTGAGCTGGTCTCCCTCCCTATGGGTCCCTATAGCAGCTATAAGGGCTACATATACAGCATGTCCTTGCATTGCAGCAGCATTATACTGAGCGAATAAAGGCTGCAGTAAGTTGTTCCTGCACTAGACTGGCACCTTCTATACGGCAACAACAAAGATGGTGTTAATGTTAAATGAAGTATAATAAGTGACTAAATCAATGAATTAAACAGCAATGTAGCAGTAAAGAAGGTTCTCTACATCTACTCTCTATCTTTTCTCTGTTACAGCAACTACATTTTGGAGAAGAAGTCTGCTATGCTGCATTCTCTGGCCTGGATATCCCTCCCCCAACAGGACCTCTTTGGATTTTGGGAGCTACATTCATAGGACAGTATTATACTGAATTCGATCGCCGCAATAATCGTATTGGATTTGCTGCGTCTCTCTGAAAGCACTTTATTATTATTTTTTTTATTTCACTATTATACTGTAGCCACACAGAATGTTTAAGCTCATTTAAGCTTGTAGTTCAATATTGAAATGATCTTTTTGTAATATTTATTTTGATATTCATTATATTGTGTGTATTGTGTCTATCCAGTATTAGGAGGAGAAATATTGGGAAAAAGCTGCAGAACTGAAGGAAGAGAGTAGAAACTGACACAGCATGTACCCCAGGATGCAAGAGGGGCTCCAAAAAGCTATTCTTCCTTGGCAAGCTTGTCATATACAAAGTTAGGACAGCATCAACTAATATTCTTTCTATGCTAAGAAGGCGGTCCTATCCGTGATTGACAGCTCTCTCTTTATTCACAGTCATATAGGGGATATTATCGGTCATTGATAGGACCGCCTCCTTGACTTCTTAGCAGTAAAAGAGCAGAGATTCAGAGGGAAATTGACAGGTTATAATAATTCTTTTTATTATTAGGCATATTCCGAATGATTCCTTGACTTGCCCATGAGTTGGAAATTAGTGAAATCAGTTCTACCCTATAGGCTGCTATCACACAGTCAGTTATTCAGTGCCAAAACCAGGAGTGAGTTAAAAACACAAAACAGTGTGTTTCCAAACCTTTCCATTATACTCCACTTCTCCACCTCTGATTTAGGCTCACAATCACTGAACAACATCATTGATCATAGACTGACGAGTCAAAGCAGCTTAACCAGATAGTCTATAACCCCTTAACAGCACATGAAATACTATCATGTTATAGTGTTGCTAGGGTGGTAGGGAAAAGGTCATAGGTATTGTGTAATAGAAGTAAACAGTATTGCGGTATATCCTTTGGGTGATCAGACCCACAAGAATTCAAGTCTCCTAATGGGTCTGCCATGCTCCACCCAACATTTGCACAATGTGGCCAGATAATAGTGGACGAGGGCTTTTGGCACATGTTTGGCGCAAGAAAAGGCCTTGCACACTAAATGTGCACTATAATATCTCTCTCCGACAGAAAACTGGTGTGGAAGAATTTATGAATTCCCACTATGTGAATCAATTCCTCATGGTTTTCTAGATCTCTGCTTGATGTCATTCATTCTGATTATTTCTAGTGGATAAAAATCAGACTACGGTCATGTGATACACAGTCCATGGTGATGTGATGGACAGCTGTGCACCTGTGTACTCATCATATGACCACGGACTGTATATCACATGACCAGGGACTGATTTCTTATCCACTGGAAGTAAGCAGAATGAATGACAGCAAGCAGAAATCTAGAAAACCATGAGAAACTGATACACAAAGTATACTGGAAAACTGTAGAACTTTTCATTTATACAAACAACATTTGTCTCTTATTATTGCTCTGAAACTAGAGAACCACTTCAGCATAAATTAGGTGTTCCCTTAAAAATAATATATTTATCCCATACAGTGATTGGATGATTTCTCATTTTTAACAAAAGGTAAGAGCCATAGAAACAAACCCAGTAGGAAAATGGCGCAATTGTGTTTTTCCAAAACCACTCCATTCTGAATTTTATTTCAGCTTGCCAGTACATTATACCAAACACTAAATGAGCCCATAATAATGTGCAAGTTTGTCTGGGTCATCTGTAGCCTATTTGCCCTGTGTGCCCTAGTGTTACCACTGCTCCCAACATGTCCTAAGACCCCATGGCAGGGGTAGGGAACCTTCGGCACTCCATCTGGTGCAAAACTACAACTCTCAGCATGCATACTTGCTCTGCTGTTCCTGGAACTCCCATGGAAGTGAATGGAGCATGTTAGAGTTGTAGTTTCACAGCAGCTGAAGAGCCGAAGGTTCCCTACCCCTGCCCCATGGAAACAACCATAGAATATTATCTGCAATTTATGGGTCCACAATTGTGCATAGTATATGCGTCCAGGCCAAAAGAGAAAAGAGCGTCAAAACATGGAGCAGGTCCTATTTATTCAAGTGTATGGGTGAATGAATATCGTGCATAGCACATAGATACCAATCTTCCTAAAGAGATCTTATGATAGGGGGAGATGAGCCATATTAGGGTCAAGGAATAGCAGGAGGAGATGTTAAGATCCAGAAATTAAAGGGGAGCCACACTGAGGACTAAGATTTAAAGGGATACCATATTGGGAACCAAGAATGACAAAGCCATGCTTGGGAAGAAGAACGATGGGGACATCTTGAATAAGGATATGTGTAGGTCACCAGGGGACCATGTACAGTACCATGACTGCTTTATTAGTCCTATTTAGGAACTGGTCCTGTGTAATATACTGATTCTAAGCATATAATAAATTATTTTGGAATTTGTGGGAGCCTGTGCAAACTTGCTGACTCCATTAGACACTTTAAAAAAGTTGTACCAAGTAATGAAGATATCCCTTATAGATAGGATAGGTAATAACCCTATGATCAGTAAGGGTCAGACCGCTGGCAACTCACTAGCCAAAAACAGGACCCTGATTCTCTTGTTCTGATGGAGAAGCAGGCCGAACATGAGCCTTGCCAATTCATTCTCTTTGGGAGCACCTGAGATAGCTGAGTATTGTTTTAGGCTCTCTCAGGTGCTCCCACAGAGTATGAATAGAGGAAAAGGGTGCATACTTTTATAAAAATGGCCACTGAAGGGACCTTGTATCACTGGATAAAACTCTTTTCCAGGTAATATGACTCCTACAGACAAGCTGATTTAACAGCATCAAGATGTTGTTTGTCTTTGAGATATCATATTAACATGATGTAATTCTACAGTATGTTGCAATAGATGAGTTTTGTTAGGTGCTAAACTTTCTTATCCCACAATTCAATAGGTGACCAAAATGACTATTTTTAAATATTTATTAGGCACCTGTATGTGTACTTACCCATCCCTAACCCTAAGAGTTTTACTCTTGTCCAAGCCTTATATAATAATTTAATGCTGAACAGTTTGGCAGCTGAACTGAATGTGAACTTAATCCTTATTTTACACTGATGACTCTACCATCCTCCTTACAGAAGGAGACGCTAGGAATGGGAATAATGAAGCATTTTTCCATGTTTGGCACCTTTATTGTGTGCCCTGAGAGCACTGTAAGAGCTAAATAGGGGGTGAATGATACAACTCCTGGTCTGGAAAACCTGTAGAAATACTCGCTATCATTTCAACAAAGTTTGTGTATGTCAATAGTACAAGCAAATGTAATAAACTTTTTAATGCAAGACAGTGGCGTAACTAGGAATGGTGGGGGCCCCATGCTGAACTTTTGACATGCCCCCTCAACCAACGCCGAAGACCCCGACCAATCCCGCCCACATTCCTGCATGCACTATTATGACCCATAGTGGCCCCTGCACACAGTATTATGCCCCATAGTGGCCCCTCCACACAGTATTATGCCCCATAGTGGACCCTGCACACAGTATTATGCCCCATAGTGGCCCCTGCACACATTATTATGCCCCATAGTGGCCCCTGCACAGAATATTATATCCCCTAGTGGCCTCTGCAGACAGTATTATGTTCCATAGTAGCCCCTGCACACAGTATTATTCCCCATAGTCTATTATACCCCATAGTGGCCCCTGCACACAGTATTATACCCCATAGTGGCCCCTTCACCCAGTATTATGCTCCATTGTGGACACCCATGAACAATTATTATACTCTGGGATCAGAGTATAATAGTATTTTCACACCCCAGACCACGGTCGGGCTGTATTATTAACATCACTTCACACAGAGAACTAAATGATCCTGCAGTGTGTCTGTGTTTCTTTCTTTTTAGTTGCTATGATTCCTAGGATTTCTCTATCTGCCATGAGCTTGTATGTGTTTTTCTCTCTTGTTATATACTACTGTACCATCTATGAAACTGTATCACTGAACTTTCCCCATTGTGGGACTATTAAAGGATTATCTTATCTTAATGATCAGAGACCCAAGGGGCGGATACAAACATAAAAAAACACTGTTACTTACCTATCCCTGGCTCCGCAGCACTCCCCCTGGTGGTGGCCATCTTCAATGACTTCCAGGACGTTATGTAACCCGGGGGCCTGCGTCGCTACGTATGAGGATGCAGGCCCTGGTCATGTGATGTCAGGGACGTCACTTAAGTAGGCCTGAAGCCTTCCAGAGCCAGGAGAAGTGAGTAACACTGTTTTTTTTATGTTCCCTTACTTCTCCTGGGCCTCCGATCATTATACCCCTGAGTATAATAATAGTGCTTGTGGGGCCCGTGGCGTCACTTACCGATCCCAGCCCCTCCTTAAGTTCTGCATTAGTATAAGGCCATACTTCTCCATATATGTCTGGTAGGATCCTTTGGCTGTTACAGATTGCAGTGTGCAGATTCTTCAAAACTTACAGTGGGCAGAGTATCGCTACTAATCTCCACCAACCTGCTCAGGGAAAGTGTAAACCATAAAACTTCATGAACTGCTTTCCTCTGTGCATGACTCGTGCGGAAAACACACAGACCCCATTAAGTCTATGGGGTCCGTGTGCTTTCATTGCTTATTGCTTAGCAGTGCATTCGGTATTCTGTACGGGGGGTCCCCATGTAGACTCCCCAAACGGAATAACAAACGCAGATGTGAACCAGGCCTAAATGCAAACTATAAGTCATATAATGACCAACAATAGAGCCTATAACTTCTTTTAAATAGAAAATAGGCTGCTCTAAATTTGTAGTGATGCAGCAGGTGCCATGAGGGAATAGAATAACTTCAAATAGCTGCTCATAGCTGGCATAGATTACAGGCATCATTCCTGCCAGTTTTCTGGCATAAAAGACAATAACTCTGACAGGGAGTATGGCCCCACGCTCTATTTGGAAAGCATTGTGGGTGGTGTAAAAACGCCAGTTGTAACAATTTTGTTGCAAGTGATATTTAGAAAGTTACACGCCCATTATTTGTGACTTTTTTTAAGGCAGAAAACAATTATGTGTTGAAACAATTCTAATTCCATTCCCCCTCCCTGCAATGATTACAGGTCTGCAGGACAGACACTCCCTGGCAATGCGCAGAGCATTGCTCGAGAGAAGCTTAGAGCCTGTTTACTACTTATAGGTTAATAATGTATATTTAAAAATGGTCATGACAGCAAGAAAAAAAAGCGAAGTGGCACAAAAAAGTATAAAAATAAATGTTTGGCTGTTGTGTCAAGATTAAAAAAAAAAATCTTGACAAGCTACTTCACATCTAGCTAGCTTTTAGCAACCCCTTGTAAAAAATACTTATGAAAATAAAACACGTTATTCAAGACTTTCTAGATTTTTATAAAGAAGAATGTCCACGTAAACAAAGTTTGCATTGCAGTAATGAAATGTTGTATTGTATACTCAATTTAAACACCTTTTTGCAATTTTTTTGGGCACTAAATGCATCAAATAAACAAAACACAGTTTATAGTTCCATTGTTGATTGTGGTTTCTTGCTTGCATTTATTTTATTTTTTTTATGTAGATTGTGAGCCCCATATAGGTATCACAATGTACTTTTTTTTTCCTATTAGAAAGTCTTTGTAGAATGGGAGGAAATCGATGCAAACACAGGGGGAACATACAAACTCCTTGCGGGATTCAAACCCAGGACTCCAGCACTGCAAGGCTGTAATGATAACCACTGAGCCACTGTTGCCTCACTTGCTTGGATTTATATCTTTACCCCCCTCATAACTGTGCACTTATCCTGTCACTTTGCCCTGGGAGTCTCTCACCAGGTTGAAGCCTACTAAACTAGCAACACAGTTAGTCCTCATTCACACATTCGTACCCGACTCTTCTCATTGTCTGTGAAACACAAATGACAGACGTTAGTCATCCTTTTATTTTTTTCAACAGATCCATATACTTTTATTGATGTGATACATCCATGAAAAAAACATGCTTCTGGTCCCTAAAATACACATGAACATCTGAATAAAAACATTGAAATAAATGGGTGTGTGGCATCTGCGAAAATGTGGACAGCACACATACATGAAATGCAGACATGTGAATGTAGCCTCAGATAGATCAAGCTCGCCTAAATGTAATGCCCTCTCCCTCATGAAAATTCTCACCTCCATTACCGAGATATTAAATTATTTCACAATGTCCAAATAAGCAGTCTGAAGTATCATGGGTAGTTGTAATGGTCCAAAATGCTTATGCCCCACACTGCCCTCAAGTGCTGGCGCAAATGCAAGAACATATGGTCAGGTGAGATTTCAGCTTACCTACCTGGCCCTGTCACGCTAAGAAGGGAGGAGAAGAGGAGAGTGTATTAAAGTAGTGTGCGGTTTATCAATTTGGAGTAACAGAGTCGCACCACACAGCTCATTTGCATATATTGAAATAAATTGATCTCTCAAATGACAGGGGCACAAATTTTCATGGGAAAAAGGAAGTTCATTCAGGTGAGCCTGACCTATCTGTGTTACTGGTGACACATTCTTAAGAGGAAGCAGTAAGGAGAACATGGTACAGCAGTACTGAGGAATCTAACTAAATCATGAACTTGGGTGAGATAGAAAACTTATTAGAGCCTTCAGCAAGTCTCCTTGTGCCTCTGCCCCTTTGAACAATGTAATGTTCCTCAAACCCAAGATTATTTCTGTTTCAGTCCTCATCAGGCCTGGACTTCTTCCGGGATGCTTCTCCAAAGTAGGGCTCACACATTTCACAGTCAACCTGGATGAGTGCAAGATGGATAGAACTTATTCTGCCAATCGGTTACATAGTATCATGCTTCAGGTCGATCTTCAGTCAGGGCTAGTTTCCATTCAAATCCTCTTTGTTGATAACGCGTTCAACTTCCATGGCTGCAGTGCGAGTGAGAGCATTAAGTGCTGTATTCCACAAGTGAGCTGCACCAGGAGCTTTGCTTGCTGCTTTTGCCTCAATATTTTCATAAGCTCTGTTATGTAAAACCAATCAGCAGTTTAGGAGGGATAGTTAATGTCTGTACTCAATGCCCCATTTCCCTGCTATTAGTTAATTAGTTAGGCTCTTGAGTTCTGTGCAGACCTGTTTGTATTGCTGTTATACTGAACTTGGCTTGTTTTCTGGATACATTGATCTTGGCCTGGATACATTTAGTCTTTTGATTCTGCTCTTCTGGGTTGATCTGCTGAGTGAGTATTTCTGTGTGTTCTGGTTTGATTTCAGATTGCAAACCATTTATTTCTTGCAATAAATTTCTGGACCTCTGGTCAAGACGTTTGGGTAACCTTAATCCTATCTCCCAGCACTGTGCAAGATGTAGGTGCCTTGGTATCTGCATTTTGGGAGGATTGCTCCTAACAGAATAGCAGACCTATAATGGAACAAATGGAAAAATTCATAGACCAGATAAAAGATTTAACTCAGCTGGTTCAGGAGCTGGCTGTGAGGGTTCAACTTCAGGAGAGATCACAAGATCAGGTTGCACTTGTATCTGCTGTCCCCTAGTATCATCATTTCTCTCTTACAAGTAGAGCCTCATGCTTGGACTTTTCCATTATAACCTCATACTCCAGAACTTTTTTCTTTAGACAGATTATTTGTAGCTTTTGGATTGCTATATGATGAACCTGGCCTTATAACCGTGCCTGAAGTCAATCTGCTTTCCCTTCGCCAAGGTTGCTGTCCTGTTTAGGATTACTGTTCTGAATTTAGAAGGCGTTCAGTTCTATCTCTGTGAAACGATCCAGCCCTCTGTTGTCAGTTCTTCTTCTCTCATACATTATCCTCTGCTGAGAAGAATTATATATTTAATTGTATAGAGGGGGCATTAAGCTGTGGGGGCAGATGAAGAAGGACATTAAACTGGAGGAAACTGGAGGAGGACATTAAACTGGGGCAGTTGGAGGGGGACATTAAACTGTGTTTGCACCAGGAGAGAGACTTTATACTGTGGAGTCAATTTAAGGAGAACATTATAATGAGGGGGCATATAATATTAGGAGCATTATACAGTATGGGGAGCACAAAGAGAAATGGATGGGAATTGGTGGAGTCAATTTAGAAGTGGGTGGAGCTAAATTTGCCTTGGCGTGCCTGTCCCTCTTTCTGTCCTCTGAAAGTCGGGAGGTATGCGTGTGTGTCTGCATAAATGGATGCATATGTGTCTGTGTGAAAAGGTGCACATGTGTCTGCGTAAAAGGATGCATATGCAGTGGCGGATCCAGGCTTAGCGGGGCCCTGGGCAATTGACTGTGGCGGGGCCCTAATTACAGAAATCCGACATGTAGGTTTTTTCTGTCTGCTTGAAAAGTCGGACATCTTTAGGACAGGCACAGAGTGTAAAACAATGCACCCAATGTCCATTTAAAGGGGCTCTATCAGCAAAATTATGCTAATAGAGACCCATATATGCGTGAATAGCCTTTAAAAAAGCTATTCAGGCACCGTAAATGTTATATTAACCCTCGGTCCCGTTTTTAAATAAAAGCATAAAAACATATATGCAAATCTTGCCGAACGTGCATCGGGGGCGGTGATGCACGATGCCACGTCATCTTCGGGCACGCCTACCCCGGCCCTGGATCTGCCCCTGTGCATATGTGTCTGTGTGAAAGGGTGTATGTGGATATAGAATAATTGTGTACTTCTGACTTTACTCAGATTTTTTAGTTCCTGTGAAATTCATGGTAAAACCTTCATAAAAACAACATTTCAGCAGCAAAATGTATATAAACCCATATCATAATAGCAGGTGCAATATGCGATGTATTGGCTTATTGTCTAGTCATGGTACAGTGGTAGCTATGGATTGTAAATGGGTCTCATTCAGCTCTTTATGTGGCAGTATTATATAATTCAGGCATGGTGACCTTTTTCTTCTCATGATGATTTTTCTCTATCTAAGTGTGTACTGGTGATGAAATTGCTTTGTGGTCTGGTCTGGTTATATCAAGTTCAGCTCCTATGGCAAGTTGGCTTGTTTAAATGTGCATGCTCTGAAAGGGATCTTCTTCATTTCTTTAATCAGCCGCCCATAATCCATTCAGGGGGTACCATGACAACTGACAGTTTTTCTTGTTACGTCTTTGGCCCCAATTACCTTTAGTAATTTAAAATAGTGTAAAATTTTATGTGGCAGAAGGTCCTTTAGACCCCCCTCAAGGTCCAGAAGGGTTTCCCTCGGTTTATCCACAGATAAGCAGGTCCCTTGTTTTCGAATTCCTGGGGCTCAAACAAAATGTTTTTGTGTTCTTAAATATTTGTACAGCATGTATATAAATAACTATAGATAACTGGCCAAACAAGCCAAAAAGAACTATAATTGGGTTTTCTGTGCTCCTGAACAAATATCCACCTGACGTAACCCATACACATCAGCTGCCCCTGACCCATACAGTTAGGGCCAGAAATATTTGGACAGTGACACAATTTTCGCGAGTTGGGCTCTGCATGCCACCACATTGGTTTTGAAATGAAACCTCTACAACAGAATTCAAGTGCAGATTGTAACGTTTAATTTGAAGGGTTGAACAAAAATATCTGATAGAAAATGTAGGAATTGTACACATTTCTTTACAAACACTCCACATTTTAGGAGCTCAAAAGTAATTGGACAAATAAACATAACCCAAACAAAATATTTTTTTTTTCAATATTTTGTTGCGAATCCTTTGGAGGCAATCACTGCCTTAAGTCTGGAACCCATGGACATCACCAAACGCTGGGTTTCCTCCTTCTTAATACTTTGCCAGGCCTTTACAGCCGCAGCCTTCAGGTCTTGCTTGTTTGTGGGTCTTTCCGCCTTAAGTCTGGATTTGAGCAAGTGAAATGCATGCTCAATTGGGTTAAGATCTGGTGATTGACTTGGCCATTGCAGAATGTTCCACTTTTTTGCACTCATGAACTCCTGGGTAGCTTTGGCTGTATGCTTGGGGTCATTGTCCATCTGTACTATGAAGCGCCGTCCGATCAACTTGGCAGCATTTGGCTGAATCTGGGCTGAAAGTATATCCCGGTACAAAAATATGAAACAGCGTTTAATGATAATAACCTGATCACATCAGAATATAATGAAATTTTATAGCTCAAAACCATCCGGACCCAAGCGTTTTATACCAATAAACAAGCAGCCCAAAAATTATAGTTATCCCCAACCTAAAACCCCCAGATCACTTGTAACACTCCCTCATTATCCATTCAGACCACCATTTTTATATATCATGTCATCTCACAAGATCAATCAATCGGTCCATGGAGAAACCGGAGGTGATCACTTGACCAAAAATGGCGTAATATCGGTATACGATCAGATCACGCCTTATTATCCAAACCAAACCCTAGCCCTATTCACAGCATACAGTAATTCTAGAAGAGAAATTTCCTCTTAAATAAATGCCGCGAAGGAGATGGTCTCATTGAGACCATCCGGTTTCAAACTCCTTAGTCTATAGGTCCATTTGGCCTCTTGTTGTAACAACCTCCTATCCAGATCACCCCTTCGTATGGAGTGTCTAACCACTTCAATGCCCTGAAATGTAAGCATTTTGAGGTCACCGTTGTGTTCTTCCCACAGATGTCTACTAAGGGGTTGATCTTCTTTCCTATTCACATAGCCAATATGCTCCAGTATTCTTCGTCTAAGCTCTCTTATGGTCTTCCCTACATAGTTCTTACCACACTGACATGTCACCAGATATACCACTCCACAGGTTTTGCAATTAATGTAATCTCTTATTTCATATGAGATCCCAGTTTTTGCACTCTTAAATGAATTACCCTTTTTCACATATTGGCATGCCTTACAACCACCACATTTAAACATTCCTGTGGGGGTAGACTGTTCCAACCAAGTGTTCCTTTTGTTACTGGGCTCTAAGTGGCTATGTACCAAGTGGTCCTTCAAATTTCTACCTCTCCTAAAGGCTATAGAGGGTTTGGAGGTGATATTATTGCCAATGTCCACATCCAGCTGCAAAATTCTCCAATAGTTGTTAACAATATTCCTGACTTTTCCATGTTTATTGTCAAATGTCCCAATTAATCTGATGATTCTCCCTTCCTCTTTTTTAGCCTTAGGCACTAGGAGATCACTCCGATCACACTCAGCCGCATGTTGATAAGCAGTTTTTATGGTTTCCTCAGGATATCCCCTATGCCTGAAACGTTCACAAAGGTCCAAAGCTTTTTCATTAAAGTCAACCATATCTGAACAGTTTCTTCGCATTCTTAAAAACTGTCCTTTAGGGATCCCTTTCCTTAGCGGCAATGGGTGGAAGCTCTCCCACCTCAGAAGACTATTAGTCGAGGTGGGCGTACGATACACCGTTGAGCTTACTGTGCCTACATCATTAATTTTAATCTTGAGATCCAAAAAGTTGATCTCAGAAGGATGTATCTCCGCTGTGAACCTCAAGTTCACCTCATTGGAATTCAGCGTCTCCACAAAGGAATCAAATTGTTCTGATGTTCCACTCCAAAAAATTAAAATATCATCAATGTAACGGAGCCACATTAAAATGTACCCCGTCCATTGATCCATCTGATCTGAAAAAACAAGACGCTCCTCCCACCAGCCCAAAAACAAGTTGGCATATGTGGGTGCAGCCGGACTCCCCATAGCTGTCCCTTTGAGCTGGTGGAAGAAGCGCCCGTTAAACGTAAAATAATTCCTTTCTAGAATGAACTCCAATAAACGGAGAATAAATTCATTATGGGAAGATAGTTGGTTTCTCCTTTGTTCCAAAAAATAGCGTACTGCTCCACAACCTAAGTTGTGTATAATTGAGCCATATAGACACTCAACATCTAGACTAGCCACCATAGTACAAGGGGGTAGAACCAGACTTTCCACCTGTCGGAGGACGTCCATCGAGTCCCGGACATAGGAAGGCAACGCAGTAACAAAGGATCTTAAAACAGTATCCACATATGTACTGATATTCTGCGTCACACTCCCTATGCCCGGACGTCCCCTCAGTGGCTCCACCCCCTTGTGCACCTTCGGGAGTGCATAAAACGTGGCTATTTGTGGTTTAGTAGGGAGCATAAATTGATATTCCTGCTTGGAAATCAATTGAAGTTCTAAAGCTTCTGTTAGAATTGTTTTCAATTCTTTCACAAACAAGTCTGTGGGGTCATTTGTCAGGGTTCTATATGAATCCTCAGAAAGCAGGATATCCTCACACATCTTGATATATGCGGGTCTATCCATCAGGACCACATTCCCCCCTTTGTCAGACGATTTGATGACCAAATTTTCGGCTGACTCCAGGGTTCTAAGTGCTGTTAATTCTGCCCTAGTTAGATTGAGTCTCTCTGTTTCCCTCGGGGGCAGATTTTTAATATCCTCAATGACCAGGGCTTCAAATGCGTCAATGTGTCCAGTGTCAAAAATTGGTGGTGACTTAGTACTTTTAGGTCTCAATTCAGTACTTGGCTTGGGGTCCAATAGACCCTGACCCTCCTTAAACAGTTCTTCAAGGGTCTCAAGACCTGGTAAATCCTCCAATTCTATCCCCCAGTCATCACATTTTCTCTGCTTAACCTGGCTCATATATTTTGCCCACCTTAATTTCCTACAGAAAAGACTAACATCTTTAACCCATTCAAACTCACTAAACTTGTTTGTAGGAACAAAAGATAAGCCTCTAGACAACAACATATGTTCTTCATTGGTCAGGGTTCTTTTGGACAAATTAATGATTTGGGTAGAGTCCAAGGGGTCTTTCAAAACATGTGTTTTTTGATTACTGGATATTCCCTTATTATATGACCCTAGTCTGTACCCCTGTTTTGGGTATCTCCTCTTCCCCTCAACAGATATTGGGAGATGGGACCTTTGCCTAAAAAACCAGATCCCTCTCCTCTCGTTTGGGTTTCAGAACTTTTTGCTTTTTCTTTGTCCCCTCTTGTAACGGAGCTACCACCTCTTCCCCTGCCCCTTGTTTTAGCATTTCTATTAGGAGGTCTTCTAGGTCTCTCGCTATCGGATGTTTCATATTCAGACGACGAGATATCCTTTCTATCTTTCTCTTTATTTAGATGTTCATATGCTTTATTTTCCCTGAATTCACTCAGGTCACGCTGAAACTGAAAATGTTTCCTAGATTTAATAAGTGATACAAATTGTTCTATATTGTTTTCTAATGCTTTTTCTTTCTTATCAAACTCAGGATCCTGGGCAAATCTCTTCATCCCTTCTATCATATCTTTCAGTTCCAACGTTGATTTATCTAAATTTTTCTGCTCCTCCTCTATAAGGAACCCAATCAACCGAATAGAACTATCAGTCAATTCTTTCTCCCATTTTTTCATTAACTCAGCATTCCTAAGTCTTTTATTGGGCAGGACAGTACTCCTTAATCCCCTAGGGACAATATCATGTTCCACATATTTTTTAAGCCCCTGAACCTCCCACCATGATCTGACATGATTACGATACAGCTTAGTAAGATCTTTAAAGGCTGTTTTTATTGATGAAGTCTGAAGATTCGGTGTAAACTCATTTTCTGAAAACACTGAGTCAACATCTTCCCGCCATGTTTCTATATTTGATACTTTTGATAGAAAGCCTGCCATGGCTCAAAGATGGTTCACTACACCTTAATTAATCAAAATCCAATTGAACCAAGAATAACCTATAATCCAAAGGCAAAAAAACTAAAACTTAACTTTTATTTTCTTTTTATAAAAGAACAATCCCGAGTATAAAATATCAAAAATAGGTTCCCTAACACCCAACCAAAAGGCAAAGGAATATTAGCGTATTTCTACTTCCATTCCTATTCATTGACTAGGACCTGCATTTATTCCAAAATTACTGAAATGATCTCGCTTGGTCCTCGAAATAGTTGGTATAGGTGTATAACTTTCTCAATCCAAGTTAAAAATTGTTTCACCTCAGATCAGTAATAAATGAGTGACTGCATTGATGAGACTCCATTAACTTATCCCATTTCACTCCTAAACTCCTGTAGCGATTGTCAATGCTTTTTTATATAAATAGCAGGAAACCTAATGGTGTCTTCTAGGTCCCTGTTCACATATAAAAATATTTCCATTCATTAATTTTGGACTCTATCTCATTAAACTGCTGTAGCAATATTATCAGCACTTTAAGTGAAGCGGAAGGTATTCTGACGCCCTCTAAGTCCCTGTTCACATGTGAGCACTCAAACCCAATTGCAGATTTTAATTCTGTCTCACTCTGTCTTGTCTCTCTTGTCTTAACGCGTTTCCCTCTCTAAAAAAGAGTTCATCAGGAGACCCAATACTCAATCTGAATGTTATAGTCTGCCCCTTTAAATCAATGCTATGGCAGCGCAGCCCTTCCAAGCCTAGTTTCATCTATCATTGGCCTGTGAGCTTGTCTCAATAGATCAAAGTGTGCTTCCTCAATAGTAACGATGGGCAGTAAAAACCGCCGTTCCCCGTGCCTTGATGGTAGGCACGGGTAGAGAGATGAAAGCTGAAGGCATGACGATACTACACGTCCCTTTATACCCGGGACTACAGGTGCGACTTACCCGATCTCCCGCGCGTCCCGCTCCGGAGTGAGGGCGTGTCCCGGGAACGCCCCCTGGACACGCCCCCACCCTTCCATTGGACAGCGCGCGCGAGAGTCGGTTACCATGATGACGGTGACGCAGAGCGCACCGTACATAGCGGGGAGACATAAAAATGATCTGGAAAGCCATGGTCATATCAGACTCCTTAAGATATACCATATTTTCTACCAGTTCAGTTATCTCCAACTAGCAGAAAGTAAGCTGCTTATGACACATACAAAAATAGGGAACGCAGGATGTAAGTAAGAGTCAGCGTTCTCTAAAATGAAAAAACGCAAGATGTGAATTTGTGTCAAAGTTTTCTAAATGAAAAACGCAAAATGCAGATATGAGTCAATGTTTCTTAATGGTAACCCGATCCACCAGAAATGGATAACCGCATCATATGAATAAGGTCAGTGTTTCTTTAACGCAGAATGTAAAAAGATATCAGCGTTTTTTAGAATAAAAAACGCAAGATGTAAATATGAAACAGCGTTTAATGATAATAACCTGATCACATCAGAATATAATGAAATTTTATAGCTCAAAACCATCCGGACCCAAGCGTTTTATACCAATAAACAAGCAGCCCAAAAATTATAGTTATCCCCAACCTAAAACCCCCAGATCACTTGTAACACTCCCTCATTATCCATTCAGACCACCATTTTTATATATCATGTCATCTCACAAGATCAATCAATCGGTCCATGGAGAAACCGGAGGTGATCACTTGACCAAAAATGGCGTAATATCGGTATACGATCAGATCACGCCTTATTATCCAAACCAAACCCTAGCCCTATTCACAGCATACAGTAATTCTAGAAGAGAAATTTCCTCTTAAATAAATGCCGCGAAGGAGATGGTCTCATTGAGACCATCCGGTTTCAAACTCCTTAGTCTATAGGTCCATTTGGCCTCTTGTTGTAACAACCACCTATCCAGATCACCCCTTCGTATGGAGTGTCTAACCACTTCAATGCCCTGAAATGTAGTGGAGTGGAACATCAGAACAATTTGATTCCTTTGTGGAGACGCTGAATTCCAATGAGGTGAAGCAGCTTACTTTCTGCTAGTTGGAGATAACTGAACTGGTAGAAAATATGGTATATCTTAAGGATTCTGATATGACCATGGCTTTCCAGATCATTTTTATGTCTCCCCGCTATGTACGGTGCGCTCTGCGTCACCGTCATCATGGTAACCGACTCTCGCGCGCGCTGTCCAATGGAAGGGTGGGGGCGTGTCCAGGGGGCGTTCCCGGGACACGCCCTCACTCCGGAGCGGGACGCGCGGGAGATCGGGTAAGTCGCACCTGTAGTCCCGGGTATAAAGGGACGTGTAGTATCGTCATGCCTTCAGCTTTCATCTCTCTACCCGTGCCTACCATCAAGGCACGGGGAACGGCGGTTTTTACTGCCCATCGTTACTATTGAGGAAGATAAGATAAGATAATCCTTTAATAGTCCCACCTTGGGGAAATTTCAGAAGCACACTTGATCTATTGAGACAAGCTCACAGGCCAATGATAGATGAAACTAGGCTTGGAAGGGCTGCGCTGCCATAGCATTGATTTAAAGGGGCAGACTATAACATTCAGATTGAGTATTGGGTCTCCTGATGAACTCTTTTTTAGAGAGGGAAACGCGTTGAGACAAGAGAGACAAGACAGAGTGAGACAGAATTAAAATCTGCAATTGGGTTTGAGTGCTCACATGTGAACAGGGACTTAGAGGGCGTCAGAATACCTTCCGCTTCACTTAAAGTGCTGATAATATTGCTACAGCAGTTTAATGAGATAGAGTCCAAAATTAATGAATGGAAATATTTTTATATGTGAACAGGGACCTAGAAGACACCATTAGGTTTCCTGCTATTTATATAAAAATGCATTGACAATCGCTACAGGAGTTTAGGAGTGAAATGGGATAAGTTAATGGAGTCTCATCAATGCAGTCACTCATTTATTACTGATCTGAGGTGAAACAATTTTTAACTTGGATTGAGAAAGTTATACACCTATACCAACTATTTCGAGGACCAAGCGAGATCATTTCAGTAATTTTGGAATAAATGCAGGTCCTAGTCAATGAATAGGAATGGAAGTAGAAATACGCTAATATTCCTTTGCCTTTTGGTTGGGTGTTAGGGAACCTATTTTTGATATTTTATACTCGGGATTGTTCTTTTATAAAAAGAAAATAAAAGTTAAGTTTTAGGTTTTTTGCCTTTGGATTATAGGTTATTCTTGGTTCAATTGGATTTTGATTATATCCCGGTACACTTCAGAATTCATCCGGCTACTCTTGTCTGCTGTTATGTCATCAATAAACACAAGTGACCCAGTGCCATTGAAAGCCATGCATGCCCATGCCATCACGTTGCCTCCACCATGTTTTACAGAGGATGTGGTGTGCCTTGGATCATATGCCGTTCCCTTTTTTCTCCAAACTTTTTTCTTCCCATCATTCTGGTACAGGTTAATCTTTGTCTCATCTGTCCATAGAATACTTTTCCAGAACTGAGCTGGCTTCTTGAGGTGTTTTTCAGCAAATTTAACTCTAGCCTGTCTATTTTTGGAATTGATGAATGGTTTGCATCTAGATGTGAACCCTTTGTATTTACTTTCATGCAGTCTTCTCTTTACTGTTGACTTAGAGACAGATACACCTACTTCACTGAGAGTGTTCTGGACTTCAGTTGATGTGGTGAACGGGTTCTTCTTGACCAAAGAAAGTATGCGGCGATCATCCACCACTGTTGTCATCCGTGGACGCCCAGGCCTTTTTGAGTTCCCAAGCTCACCAGTCAATTCCTTTTTTCTTAGAATGTACCCGACTGTTGATTTTGCTATTCCAAGCATGTCTGCTATCTCTCTGATGGATGTTTTCTTTTTTTTTCAGCCTCAGGATGTTCTGCTTCACCTCAATTGAGAGTTCCTTTGAGCGCATGTTGTCTGGTCACAGCAACAGCTTCCAAATGCAAAACCACACACCTGGAATCAACCCCAGACCTTTTAACTACTTCATTGATTACAGGTTTACGAGGGAGACGCCTTCAGAGTTAATTGCAGCCCTTAGAGTCCATTGTCCAATTACTTTTGGTCCCTTGAAAAAGAGGAGGCTATGCATTACAGAGCTATGATTCCTAAACCCTTTCTCCGATTTGGATGTGGAAACTCTCATATTGCAGCTGGGAGTGTGCACTTTCAGCCCATATTATATATATAATTGTATTTCTGAACATGTTTTAGTAAACAGCTAAAATAACAAAACTTGTGTCACTGTCCAAATATTTCTGGCCCTAACTGTATATACCACTACCCCAATGGCTATAATCAACCCCACCATAATCCCCTGCCAATATAGACACAAGGCTTTTTTTGTTTTAACTGGTCACACCAGCCTCATTAACAAAAACCAAATCAGTAACAGAACTTTACCAACTGCTGTCACCATTAGCTTGGTGGCACCATGAAAACATAGTTGAACTATCTTATAACATGCCACCCTATAAGCGTTCCACCATGCGCCAGGCCAGCCAACCATTAACTGTATAATACCCTTGATACCTTACTCCCTTAAGTGAGAGACAACCACGAGCTTTATTCATATTATTAACCAAATGAGCCAAGGTTTTCCTTGTTATTGTCTCAGACCAGACAGTAACTGTGCCTAGGATTGGGCCTACACTGGAGCGTGTCTCAAGGCACAGACGTTGTGGCTGATTCAGCCACGGAGTCCGTGGCAAGATAGGGTGTGTAGCTTCTTTTTTCCGCTACTAGCTAGTACCAGTACCAATGAAGTCAAAGAAAGCCACTTTTAGCAGCGGATTTTGAGGCGGATTCTGCGTGAATTAGCCCTAAGAGTGCCTGCTTATCAATATTAGCTGTGGGTCGTTATCTGCAAGAGAAAAACAACAGATGACAACCTGATAAAACATAATGGTGAGGTTTCTAAACCCCTGATGTTGCGCCCAGAGTCACCCCCTTGTGCATTTGCAGTGGTTGCTCTTCCCTTTCCCCTCTGCAAGCAATGTGCTGACCCATGGGAGGTACCCTCACAGAAAAGGCAGGCATGCTTGAATTTATAGCTAAACCCAAATTTACACTGACCCTCATTGAATTGCTAACAGAAACCACATTGTTGTGAGGTTTGCTGACTGGCCTGACAGGATGGCCCTCCTATTTCAATTTAGCTGGTCCCTCCGACCCCCCCCCCCCCCTTCTCCTAGAAAAGGCTGTTTGTAGCATGCAATTGCCCTAACCCACCGTGAAAGCCCAATATCATACAGGGCTCACCTGATACATGGCCGTCCGTCTTCTGTTTCCGTTTTCCTTTTCTTCCACAACACTTGCCAATATGGCTTGAAGCCAATTATTAAATATCTGGGAATAAGCCTCCAGCTGCGCTGCTCCTCACCCCCTTTATGCTGTCATCTTTTTTATTCTTATCTAAATTAAATTTCGACAGCAGAAAATCTCTACATACTCATGTCACCATTTTCAAGTAGGTTCCTTTGTGGCTCTCCAAACAAACATAGACCTTAACCCTGACCCAGTCTCCCAACCTAATCTTATCTTGATTTTCCATCGGCCTATAGTCACCACTGCTTCCCTAACTATGTCAATGGACACCACTGACTAAGAACCGCTAGTTGGCAACTGCCCAACAAACCTACCTGAGATGTGCTAAACCCTTGCTCATTACAGGAGCTTGCGTACACCACCCAAAAGGGCCACCAGTAGCACTAGGACATTTATTCTTCCCACTGTCTGAACCCTGAGACATAATGATATGGGGAAACTACCAAGACAAAGACATATACTCACTAGCCAGAATTTCTGAGTTCAGACATCCAGGATGTCTTTACATCAGACTGCTACCATCGTGCTGTTGTATCTTCCCTGTGGCAGCAGCAGTAGGAATGGCTAACCTGACTACACTGTCCTGTACCCACGTGTCCAGGAGAAGGCCCAGGAATAGCCATAAGAGGAGGATGATGAGAGGGGCCAGCCACATGCTCTTGTGTACCACTTGACCAGGGATAACACTGGTCTCAAACCAAGATGCAGATCACCAGGGAGGTCCTGATACCCCCCCACCAGAATATCACATGAGGGAAATGCTGATTAATAGGCCGTGAAGCTGGAGGATGTAGACCCTGCTCCACTTCTGGTTTGGGACTTTCTATCTTCCGCTGAGCTCGACAGCTGGGAAGGATTCCTCCCAGACTGGTAACTGTGACCCAAAGTGTTGAACCGAGATACCCAGCCTGGAGTGGCCCTGGTAGGACTGTTAGGGTGCTGAACCATGGCCACAGTACCCAAGGTGCCCATGAAATGCTCTTCTAACCACTCACTTCCATGAGAGCCAGAAGCAGAACAAAGCTGCCCTAAGAAATCATAAATAAAGTCATAAATCTAAATCTCTACATCCTATAAATGCTGACTCGACAGGTTAGGATCTAGCTAGTGTCCCAGCTCTAGAAACTAGATACTGAGTTGTGGGTGCTAAAGTACTTCCACACAAGGTGACCAGGGCATACGTGCCGACCTCTGAGCAGCAAGATGCTCCTCTCTTGACAGCTGCATGAGCTCTACGTCTTTACACAGCTTAATAAAATCCAAAAGATAATCCTGAAGATTTCATAGTGTCTCAGATACAGTTGGTGTTATTACTCTAAGATGGCCAGGACTCGCCAAGACTTGTTTCATCTTTGGCACCAGGCTCTAATATTTCAGTGATGCAAGTGAAAGGCAGGAGGGGGTCCGAGTTGGATGTTTATTATGACCCCTTTACCTGTGTCTTCACCTCAACTAAAATATTAGAGTTATATAAAACAGACACATAAACTTCCCAAGACCAGTAAACTGCAGAGTATTGCACATAGCTGCCAGCATGGGGAGCTCTGTCGTATCTACTGCCAGACTCATTCTGGATTGTGTACTCTTTTACGTAGTTATTCACAGCTTGCTTTCCTCCTCCTTCAGACAGCCCTCTCATTGCACTCTGACAGGGAAGGGTGACACTGGGTGGCAAGTGCCGGCCCACTCCCCCTTCCAGTGGGTATTTCCCACCTGAGGAGGGGGCCCAGGTCTCACAGCGAGCAGGGAATGGGTGAACAGCAGTGTCACAGCCTGTCGCCGCACTCTCACAGTGACAGCCCCAGGGTGCGATCTCTCAGCATTTCTGTGGATGAAGAGAATGTCATTCCAGGAGCCCTGAGTCTCATCCGGGAGCTCAGACCTGATTGGGACCTCCGTCATGTGCAAACTAAGGTAATACACTAATAAAGCCAACACCAAATGGAGGTCATGTGTTACAATGATGTGACTGGACTACTAATCTCAGCAGGCCTATAGCATACAGTAAGAAGCGCACACGCCGGCTGCTTCCCTGTAAGAAGCCTGTAGGAAGGCTCCCATTCACAGCTCTAGAGTAACATAGTAAGTGCACTGAAGTGTCACAAGTGTCACTGCACGCATGGCCCCCTCACCCCTCCCATCTGTCAGAGCCCTGACAGGCTTCCTCAAGTACCACCCACTCATGTTTTTCCTAACTCCTGCTCGCTGCCTTTCCTTGGCAGCTGTAATGTGCTTATATGTATAGATACATATATGTAAGTCTGTAAACTATACCTGAAGAAGTTGTCTGGAACGTTATTAAAAGTATGTTGTAGTGGCAGACCAGGACAGGTGGTCTGTCACACAGGGGATGAGGTCACATGTTGTAGGTGAATGGGGGAATAACAGAAGCCAACAAGCAGATGCAGGGTATCTCAGCATTCCCAAAGATGGATGGGATGCCTTGTTTATTTATACTCTTTCTGACAAGGGTGTAACAAGATGTAACCACAAATACAATTGGTTAACATATATTTTCAAATGCTTTTAAATGAGTTATGCAATATTGTGTTTTTCACAGTGTGTCTAATAACAAGGATTACTCATACAATTGTTAGTACGTAAATGGTTTATCTTATCTGAACATAAGGCTACTGAGCCAGCGTAGATCCACAAGTTAGCTAGTTTAGCAAACAACAAGAGGCCCTTATGTATAGCAGAAATTAGAAACATATAGTCTTATTAATCCAGGGTCTTGTAAAGAGTCTTATAAAGTAGGGAGAAACTGGGGGCTCCTTCATCATATGTGAACCTGAGCTGTCCAAAATCTTACCATCAATAGTAAAACTCATGCAATGTATTCTTATGAATTCATCATCTCACCGTAACCTGATGACTAGAATGTTATATTATGTCTATGGTGTAGATGAAACATCACATCGACCTACAGCCTTTAGACAACATGCTTTGGTACACATCTGCACCATGAATCTTGTTTCACTCTTACGTAATAGGAATTCAGTACTGTGATGGCTCCATCACATGACAGACCAAACAACAGCGCTTACTGAACCCCATGCTGTGCTATTTTTTTTCCTGCAAATGAATCTGCAATGAAAGCTTCTAAGAGAACCTCCAACGCAGAAGGGAACACAGCCGTAGGCTATGCTCACATCACACCTGGCAATATGTCCATGCAGTACACATTAAAGAAACATAAGCTGAATGTATCTGTTACCGGACCCATAGATGGCCTGATGGATGTCACTTTTGGCATTTGACTTTGTTCTTATATTATTTTTGCTATCCTGGATAGTGCAGAATGATGTGGTTTTTGCATGTGAAAAAAACGGATACTTTATAATGGATGACAATCGATTTTGTTCATATGTCAGTCCTATTTGTCAAGAGTACGCCATAAATGGAATACATTCAATATTTGTTTTTGGCATATGTTTGACAGAATGGTGAATATAGCATTATGTGACATTACATTACTATGGATTCAATGTGGCAGCGGCTACAACTCCAGTTATAACAGATCAAATTTTTTAAAATCTTTTTATTTAATATTTTTGTTAAAGGACTTGTTTCATGAAGACAACGCCTCTGAAAACAGAAGTTGTCTATTTTGATTCAGAGTAGTTATCATCAGCGGAACCACCATTGGGCCCACCCTTAAGGTGTGCAGGGCGCTCTTCCAGAAGGACCGCCTTTCTCCTTCCCCGTCTCCACTGCTCCCTATATTGGGTAACCCTGCCTTCCCGGCTGGGCTTGCCTCTGGTCCGTTCAAATCCTGGAGAGAGTCGGGCATGTGGAGAGCCCTGCACTTCCGTTCCGGGGGTGCTTGGCTTTCTCACGGGGACCTCCTTGCTGCCCTGAATCTTCCCCCCTTAGGCTCCTGGCGAGTCTTGCAGCTTTCCCATTTTCTGGCCTCACTGCCTAGCTCTGGTGTTTTTGATAGGCCTCTCATGGGCTTCGAGAAGGCCTGTGTAGGCTCAGGTCTTCTCCAGCACTCTTTGTCTGAATTTTACATGTTGCTGGTCTCCCCCCTCCAGGCCATAGACCCTCCTTCTTGAGTAAGTGGGAGGTGGATCTTGACCTGTCCCTGTCAGACACGGACTGTGCTAAGGTCTTGGAGCTTGCCCATAAGAGCTCGGTGGCGTGCAAGTTCCAAGAGGCGGGGTACAAGATCCTCACTAGATGGTACCATGTTCCATCCCAGCTGCACAAGTTTTTTCCAGCCTCTTCTCCACTCTGTTGGCGCTGTGGTTCGGAGGAGAGGACACTCCTTCATGTGTTCTGGAGCTGCCCGGTTTTGGGGAATTCTGGTCCGGAGTTCACCGTCTGATCTTCCAAATCTTTCAAACTACCATACCTAACACCCTGGCCTTCTTTCTGCTGCATCTCTCGGAGACCTCCCTTCGGGCGTACCGTAAATCGGCTATAAGACACTTGGTTAACACGGCTAGAGCCTGCATCCCTGCCCTTTGGAGGTCCCCCTCTCCCCCCTCGCTTTGTCACTGGATTTGTAAAGTGGAGGATATCCAGTCGATGGAAGACCTCACGGCGTCTCTTCGAAACACCCACGAGGCTTTCCTCAGGGCCTGGACCCCCTGGATCCTCTTCCAGGGCTCCCGTCCCTACAGGGACATTATGGGTTAGGAGCGTCTCATTGACTGGTAGCTTGTTCGTGGTCTGGGCCCGGGGGTCCCCCTACTCTTCGCTTTTTTCTTTTTTCTCTTTCTCTCCTCTTTCTGCCTTTTTGCTTGTTTTTCTTTCCTTTCTCTCCTTTATGACATTGGCCCTTTGCTTAACTGCCGGGCCTTACTGGGTTTTGCTTTTTATTTTCTTTTGTGTTTCTGCTGAGTGTTCTTACACTTTGTTTGCTTTTTCCCTGTTTATTCGAAGTTTATAAATAAAGAATTTATAAAAAAAAAAAAAAAAAAAAAAAAAAAAAAGAAAGCCAGAATAGGTTTCTCTGGGGATCTTCAGCGTTCTTACATTAAAGGGGCTCTATCAGCAAAATCATGCTGATAGAGCCCCACATATGCGTGAATAGCCTTTAAAAAGGCTATTCAGGCACCGGTAAAGTTATTTTAAACTACCCCCCTCTTTTAAAATAATAACCTAAAAAAGAATGTGATCAACTTACCGAACGTGCACGCTGGGCGGACATTCAGGGTGTGTCTTCATCTTCATTCACGCCTCTTCTTCCTCTAATGTCCTCTGGTCCTGTCCTCCTCCGGCGCTCGCGAACGGACTTTGATAAAAAAAATGACCTGGCCACATGCGCAGTAGCATGCGGCTTCTACTCCAGCTACTGCGCATGCGCCCAGGTCATTTTGCTGATAGAGCCCCTTTAATCACCTTTCTGGTGCAAAGACACAAGTTTTTATACATGCCGTGTTTTGTGCCAAAAATTGTGCCATTTTCTAGTTTTCCAACTGCACTTTAAAAAGTGAGCAAACTGTGGGAAAATTGATGTAAATTATATTTAACATCTACACTAGCACCTAATTATTGTACATTTCGATTGGGTCTTACTCATCTCAAGATGGACCAACGTTATGATTAGGAAGACTTCTCAATATATAATAAGTATCCCAATGTGACCAAATAGCCCGAAAGGCTTCAACCGCGTTGTTAAAGGTGGAAGCCAAAAATTCTTTATGTGAGCCACCAACGCAACACCTGTAGGGGAAACACATTCTTCCAGTGCAGGGCAATGAGTGCTTTAGCGGCAGAGTAGAGGTATAGAAATATCTTGGACCTTTTTTGCCCAGGTGTTTAGGGGCAAATTGAGTAAGTAGATAAGGGGGTCTAAGAGGACATGCTGAATAAAAAAAAGGCATCAGTTAGGGCTTTGACCCATCCAAAAGCTGCAAATTAAGGGGCATTCCCAAAAAATATGAAACAATATATCCAGCATAGTTAGACACCAGCAAGTAAGGGAAATACTGCGGTTAAGGGTATGGAGCAGGGCCAGAGTGTTATATCAATGCATGAGGATTTTACACTGGGTTTCACAAAATGTTATACACCTAGAGAACTTACCTAGCCTTAACCAAATAATCTGCCACTGACTGGGTGAGATCTGCTTGCCCATTTAACTATGTACCTGTGAGCAAGGGGAGACTAACCCTCCTGAGATGACAGAAACCTATAAATAACAGGGCAACACAGTGGCTCAGTGGTTAGCACGGCAGCACTGGAGTCCTGGGTTCGAATACCACCAGGAACGACATCTGCAACGAGTTTGTATGTTCTCCCCGTGTTTGCATCGATTTCCTCCCATTCTACAAAGACATACTAATAGGAAATTTAAAAATAAAAGTATGCTGTAATCCCTATATGGGGCTCACAATCTACATAAAAAAACAACCTATAAATAGCAGAGATCAGGTCCTTAGTGAAAGTGCCAGAGCGACATAGTCTTTCAAAAGTGGTAGGGACAGAGTCTTGGATTATATGGGGAGTGGAAGAAGTCTGTTGATTTCACAGAGTTTTAGCTAGGAGGGTGTGGGCCTTATTGCCTCTCTCATAGTAGCATTGTCGGCTATAGAGGAGTAGGAATTGGATGGCTTGAGTGGCCATGTTGCGCAAGTCTGCCCGAGCCACTACCAGATGGTGAAGTAGGAGAGGGACCCGTTGCCAAACAGGCAGTAAGAGTCTGTATTTTAGGAAGTAGGGCAACCTCTCTAGCCTTCTTATCCCTTTTGAGGGTCATACAATGGTCATGAATAACTTCCTCATGGGCTTCTCAGAGAACAGAGCAAGAGGAGACGGAGGTTTGGTTAGTACGAAAGTAGTCAGGTAAATATGTGGAGCATATCATGGGTGTCCTGGAGTATAGCAGGGATTTGATAAAGGTGACAACATCTGATGGAGACTGATGTGGACGTCAGGGAGACAGTAACTGGGGCATGATTAGACCAGATGGTAGGCCAAATGTCTACATAATTCAGAAGCATTTGTATTATAGGGATGAGAAAAAAAGATATAGTACAATAGTAGTTTGTGGATGAGGAACCACAAAAATTTTGTGTTTAACCAAACCTCTAATTTTTTGGAAAATTATTTGCAAAGGGGCTAATGTCTAGGATATTATACTGTATGTAGGGGCCACTATAGAATATTATATATATGGCGGGACTGCTATGGGTTAATATCCTACTTAGAGAGCCACTATTAGACATTATACTGTACAGGGGTCACTAACGATCATTATACTGTGTGAAGCGGCTGCTATGGGACATTATTTTGTGTGGGGGCACCATGGGCATTTTTATATTACACAACAGCGGCATGAACAGAATGATGAAAACGTAAGGAACCTAAGACAGTGTATTGTGGCTGCAAGAATGGAAAAGATGAATAAAACATCTATAATTCAAGGAAGTGTCACTGGATGTAATAGACGTGGATTTTTTTTCTGTGATCCCTTTGATTGCATATTATTATGCTTTCATAGGGATCTTTTCCATGAAAGGGGTGGTTGGGGGGGGGGGGCAATGGTACCCTTAATCTCCCCCTGCTTGTTGTACAGGTTTGATCAGTGGCAGAAGGAGGAAAATTACAATGTTTGCTATCTTTACCTGCACTATGGATTTGTGAAAAAAAAGTTTAGTTACACTTTAAGTTCAACTGTGACTGTTGTCTGACTGTACGTGTAACCATTGGTATTGCAAAATGTTTGCAGTTGTGTTTCCTTGGCAGGTGAAACATGTGGCGGCAGAACCTTGGTTGCCCCTGGGTTTTGTACCATGGGTGGAGTTATTGGGTACATGCCATAGTTTAAGCCCATGCTAGCTGTGGTTTGAAGTTTGACTTATGTTGGGGCAACATATGATCTGCAAACAAGTATGAGCAGCTCCAACCGCTTCCTTGTCCACCATCCAGACACAGCTGGCTTCGGCTTGGACCATTTCCAGGCGCTTAGAAGGAAATTTGGTGTCAATGTGCTCATTATGTGTCCTGCCATTGACAGCCAATTCAATCCTACTTTTACTTGTGTGTATAATTAGCCAGTGTGTTTTAATTGATATGTTATATATCTTAACTATAGGCATTTGAGAGTCTGGCATATTAGCGTGTGCAGGTTTCATGTACAAGCATTGTGTGTGCTCCATTATTAGTTTTCAGGCATTGTACAGACTGGAATTTCAGTAGTACAATAAAGTTACATTTTACCTCATTGTCTTATCTCTCTGTTATAGTACAAGGTCATTGTCAAAATTTGCTTAGTTTGCTTTGCAGGATTAATCAGGTGTGTAAACTGGGTATTAAGAGAAAGCTAGACATTCTTATATTGCCCATAAGAAAAGTTTTTGTTTAACCCCTTAAGAATACAGGGTAGTTTGGATGTTATTACTTAGTCCTTCCTTCCCCGCCTTCCAAAATTCATAACATTTATATTTTCTCTGTTGACATAGTTAAGTGGGGTTTATTCTTTAAGGAGTGAGCCGTACTTTCATTTGGAACCATTTTGGGATACTTAGAAAGCTTTGATTAGTTTTTTATTAATATTAAGCCCCCACAATTTTACCATTATTGTTTGCATTTTGTTCCTACGGTGTTCACTCTACATTAAAAATGACATGGCATGGCACCATATTTGTATTTTTATTTATTTTTTACATTTTATTGCACTTTTACTAACAAAACCTCATTTTTTGACAATGAATGATTTTCCTGGAGTCACTGTATTCTGTTGCCTAACTTTTTTTTACTGTTTAGTTGACAGAGTTATGTTAGGGCTTGGAATATTGGTTTGCCAAACTTTTTTAGGCTAGATACTTATTCAGCACGCTTTACCAACATATGGTTGAGCAGCTTGAAGGGCTTTCACTCCCCACTGGGCTCATACTTGGAAATCACCTGAGGACTGCCCCTCCATTTTGTTGAGATATGAAACGCGTTGAATGAAGGAAATAAGGGAAACAGGTCTAATTTGATAGGGAGATACAGAGAGAGCTCTGGGGACTGTCCTTGTTAGGACAGGAGTCATTGTGGGACATAGGTGTATATAGATAGGGTATACTTACACATCAGCCCTTCATCTGCAATTCCCGTTGAGTCCCCAACATCTCTCAGTAGGTCCAGGTAAGACCGTTCCTCTTTTATCTAGAGCACGGTTTGTTATATGCAATTAAATTACTGATGTTCTTTGACCGTCTTAAATATTTATTCTGAGAATTTATATTAAAAGTTAAGTCTTATAGTTCTTTGGGTCCTCTGCTTGTGACACAGAACAAACCTAATAGCCATTCCCAGAATGCAGTCTACTTCCTGAGCTGCCTTTATTTTACTTATCTTTTACTTTTAATTTTATGTTCTCTGTGTTTAATGGTTGTTATCGACTATATTGTTCTTGTCAGAAATACTGATATATTTGAGATGCCTAATTTAGATATTATAGAGAATCTCTGTTAGCTTACCTATAAGACTATGTCATGTGTTAAGCAGGGGTGCCTATCCTTTTGGTGATTCTGGGCCACATCAAAAGAAGAAAATTTGTCTTGAGCCTGAAGTTAAATAGAAAAACACTAAAATAAGCTGAGGAGCTAAAAATAAAGGTCTGTGTATAGTTTTTGTGATATTTGTCGCCACATATCCTCACAAAATAATCCTATTTATGATGTGGCCCATTTGGAGACTCTTTTAAAATCATCAAGCAGGCCCCATATAAGAGAAAACAGGCTGATAAAAAACTAGTTGGGATATTTGACATTGTCTTTGAGAAACGAATGCATCAATATCTGGTTGGTGCATGGAAGTAGTTGCAGTTGTCACCACAAGCACATTTAACATTGGTGATGTTACTTCTACTTTCTGCGACTAGAAGGTAAGACACCAGAAGCCGCGCACCACAGTGTCATAGTGACACATAATCACATAAAAGACTCATAGTGTTTTAAGTAACTTTACGATTTTATGTTGGGCCGCATTTATAGCCTGCCTGGGCCGCATGCGAGCTGAGGGTTGGACATCCCTGTACTAAAACTTTTAGTAGGTCTCAATAGGAGCATCTAACCAAACAATGTAGATAATGTAGATACATTGTGCAATATGAGATGGCATTTTCATTGTAACATTTAATTCATACATCCATAGAGAAAAACCAAAGTGTGAGACACCAGAAGCAGAGTTCTAGGCAATTCTAGGATTATATTTAGTATTGATGTACAGTCCCCTTGGGAGATCTCAATATCAATAACTTTCATCTATACAGTTTTAACAGCATTGTGCCATTGACATATATGGCAAAAGTCTAAACATAATGTAAAGGTAATGAAAGACCTTGGTCTGACATGTATTTTACTATTAATAACAATCTGTTGTTTGTTCAGTGTGCTCTGTACATTAATGTCCTCCAGTAAACTCCAGCTAAACTGCACTGTAGGGTTTTACAATGGATATGTAGATCGAGAACATTGACTTATGAATATTAACTGACTTTTACTGAAAACCACTGTATAAAAACAAGTGCAGAGTCCAGATTTCTACAGCCAAACCCCAGGTCATTGCCATTACAGTATTACAGTTAGGGATTTCCTTGTTGTTTGCAGCAGTGCCTATGTGTATGAGGTGATCAGTTATAACATTAAAGGTAAAAACCCAATATCTGTATCCAGGCAAAAACAAAACCCTCCCTATTTGCAGTGGCCAATGCCTGCATAAAATTAAAACAAATCATAGAAATTGTGCAGCCTCTGGCCATCATGAGTGGGAATTTGGCCACCTGCTGCAACTGTGCCGTATGTTCTTACCCTGAAGACTCTGGCAGGTGTGAATAACATTCATTACCTTGTGACAGTGGGCCTGTGACGTGGTAAGATACATTAGGGACCAGTGAAGTCAGTTCTTGGGATTGATGTATTGGAAGCAGGAAACTAGACATGTATGAAGATCTGAGCAACTATGACAAGTGTCAAATTGTGGTGGCTAGAAGACTGGGTCACAGAATCTTCAGAATGGCAAGTGGTTTGAATTTACCAAAAGTGATTTAGCAAGTAATTCATGCTTCCATGGCTCCTATTCATTGTATGCACAGGAGGTACAGGCGGGACACGGATGAAATTCGGTTAGCACATGGTCGTGTGCAACCGGCCTAATGCTAGTCTATCTGATCTGATCCCATAAAATAGCTATGATAAAACTGTGATAGAAAGAAATAGAACACAAAGTGTTTGCAAAGTATAGAGCCATAAAGCTGCAGACCAGTCGTATCACCCATCCTGACTCTACTGTCTACCTCGTGCATATAAGCATGGAGCAATGGAAGAAAGTGGCCTTGTCTAATAAATACTGTGTGATCTGAAGATCTGTAGAAGACCAGGTTAGTATCATTGCTTACCTGGGGAAGAGATGGTACTGAGATGCACTACAGGAAAAATGCAAGCTGGCAGAGGCAGTATGATGCTCTGGGCAATATTCTACTGAGAAGCCTTAGGTTATGGCTCCCATGTGGATGTTACCTTTACACATGTCAACATCTTACGCTAGCGGTTACACAGAGTCCATTGTTTCAAAAAGGAGTCCAAGTAGGACATTTTTCCTTTGCCGATTTTCAGGCAGACAGTGCAACAGAGTCTCCAGCAGAGACTCTAGCGCAGATGTGAACATAACTTTAAATTTTGTTGCAGACCAAGCGCACCCCTTCATGGCAACAATTTCCCCTTTTGGTAGGATAATATTCCCTGCCAGACTGTAAAAATTGTTCAGCAATGGTTTTAGGAATATAATAAAGAATTCAAGGTCTTAATTCCCTCTCTGTGGGATGTGCTAAAACAACACATACAATCCAATAGCGGCTGTACCTCACTATTAACTGGACTTGAAGGATCTGATACTAAAATTTTAGTGTGTAATGGCACACTTCGAACTCTAACAGAGTCCATGCCTTCACCTGTGTAAGCAGTTTTGACAGCATGAGCAGTACTTTTAATACTATAGCTGATCATTGTATTGCATGTCATAGGAGTTGTTGCATTTTTTATATGTATCTATAAAACAGTTTTTACTTTAGCTCACTATAATGCTGTCTTCCTTGTTGTTTCTATTCTTTTTCTTTTTACAATAAATGTTTATTAGTTTTCAAATGTATCACTGTACATTAGAGTGACCACTACTGTCCACAATAAACTTGAGAAAAGCTGTTTCGTACACTTCGATTGTTTTTGTATGCTTACCATTGTATATATGGCTCAACTTTGTTGACTGATCCTTCAGCTATTTTTCATAGCATCATATTTGACACCAGTAATAAGTTTGTAATTACCTAATGTAGTGGTGCCCTTACCTACATCCTCTCTGCCCACCAAATTCACCATGAGTGCTCTACTCCAATCTTTATGTGTATGTGCTGGTCTGTAATCTTACTGTCTTTTTCCAGCCAATCTCCTGCACCTATGTGTGATTTAAAGTTCCTTCTAAAATTAAGCCCCAAGTTGCAGAAACGCAGCGTTTTTACTGCTGCAGAAACGCAGTAGAAAAAAACACTGCAATTTATAGTACCAACAAAGTGAACAAGATTCTGGATAATCCCATCCTCACATGGCAGAACAAAAAACACTGCGGAAAAGCTAGATTTTCAAAAATGCATGAGTTTTTATAAAATGCTGCATGACAATTTTTCCAGCAGAAATGCTTGCATTTTCCCTAGCGATTTAATACAAGGGAAGAAACACCGCAGAGAAAAACGCAGCAAAAACACTATGAAAACTGTTGCGGAAAAAAAAGTGATACATTCCAACCAGGGCCCCACATGGCATTTTACAGTCACAGCAAAGTGGATGGGATTTTAGAAAATCCCATCCATACTTTGCGGGAAAATGCACAGTATGGTATTGCAGCGATTTCCAAAACTGAGACGGTTTTTGAAATTGCAGCATGTCAGTTATATCTACGGAGATGCTGGTGGTTTCCATGTAGATATAATTGAAGCAGAAAGTCTACAAGACAAAACTTCTGCGAACTCTCTGTGCAAAGCACTTTTCCTGCACAATTTTTTTGCTGCGGGATGCCACGTGGGGGCCTGAGCCTTCTGCAATTTTTCTGTAGCATTTTTTAGTTGTGTTCCGCAATGTGGGGCCTTAGCATAACAAAGTTTTCACTAAAAGTTTCCTGTGTAAAGATTCTGCTAGTTTCTTTGTTGTATTCCTCTGTTACTGAGATTTCTGATGGACTGCGTTTGACCCCCTGCTTGTAATTTGACTCTAATCCTACTCTTACATCCTCTGTCTGCTTCCTGACCACATCTCTGTCTGATCCTAAGACACCTTGTGTCTTGCCCAAGCATCTTCATTTAGGATGCTTTTCTGGAGACAGGTTCCATTTATAGCATACCCTCCAGATATGCTGTAAATATGTGTTGGTGTTCTTATTTGTATAGGTCTCTCCCACCCTCTAAACACCCTATCCACACAACAATGGTGATAAGTGTAAATATATATTTGTCAATGTATTACAGATGAATTTAACTCCT